>NW_009952983.1:1187120-1211294 GCF_000747805.2 Chaetura pelagica | reverse complement strand
TCTGAAATAATAGTGTCAGGAAAGCCAGACAAAAGCTTGGATAAAAGTCAGAATTTCAGTGCCTCTTACTGATGGTTCCTGGGAAAGTAATGATTTTGTGTTTAACTTTCTATTTTCATGAAGCACTATGTATGTACTTGTTTCCTCTGTGAATTACAGTTTGTGAATATATATTTTACAGCCTACAAAACATCAGAAATGGCTGATTTTTGTTCCTAGGTTTCACGGTTACAGGTAGGCCCTTGTAGGCTTTGGGCAGCCTAATGAAAATGGTATTTAATTACAAAGCTTTGATTTCCTGCTGCTGGTAACCACAGCAGCCTAATTCTTTGTCTTTGGGAATTCATGGAGTGGAGGGCATATCCTCACCCTCCTGCTCTGCCAGTGCAATGCCTCCATCTTCTCAATCTGACAGGTTTCATTGCCTTGTGTAGAGCTCAGCAGAGATTTCTTCATGAAGACCGGAATGTGTTTATATAGTATTTTATATATTGGTTTAGGCTCCTGCTTACTCAGAGGTAGGCAAGTGATTAACCTCTCACTCACCAGAGGAATCATGAAATTTCTACACCAGACATCAAGTCAGACGGATCTAAACCAGCTTCTGTTTGCTCTGCCTGTGAAGTCATCTCTTACCACTTTCTTGGCAAGTGTGGCTACCCAGGTAGAGCAGACTTTCCAGGCCAGGAGTGTTCAGTGGCAGCAGTGAGTTGTAAACCACACTGATCAGGCACTGATTCACTGAGCCATGCATAGGTAGGTGCTCCTCTGCGTGGGAGTTATTTCCCTGGCAGGTTTTGTGAAAGGGGTGATGTGAGAGGCTCTGTCTCTGCCAGAGCTCTTTTGCCAGCAAGGACAAACCTCCAGGAGTGCCTCTGCCAGGCTGTGCTGTGGAAATGCTGCTGTAGGAGTAGGGCAGCAGGCAGGGCTGCTGGGAAGGAGAGAGCAACCTGCTACACTCAATCACTAATCCCCTGGGGACACAGCTCCATGGGTAGCATCTTCAAATGGTGTTCCTTTATATGGCATCCTTGTGCATGGTCCTCTGGAGAGGGAGCAGACGATCCTCAAAACAATCTCCTGGCAGCTCAGGCTTGGGTATTTGAGTTTTTCCTGGGCTCTTTTGCTGTGTCACTTTTTCCTTTTTTGTTCCAACTCAAAGGTGGTTGTTTTTCCACCGTCAAAGCAACGTTAAAGCACTGGTAACTGTGCCCACTCCAAGGACAAGGCAGCAACCTAGCATGAGTGAGAGATACTGCAGAACACTTTTGTTTTGGTGAAATCTGCTGCCTTATCTGTGCGTGATGCAAAGACGGGGCGGTTTTCACGAGGCTCGGAGGCTGCAGGGTGGCTTGTTTTTTGTCCTGTGTGAAATCCACCACGTTATTTTGATTAGAAAGCTAACGTAACTCCTGGCAGGGTCAAATCTTACTGCTAGCAGCCATTTCCCTCCAAAGCTTGATGTGCTTGATGTGGTGCTAACAAGCAGAAGGATCTTGTGCGTCCTGTTTGCATGGGAGGACAGCGTGTTCCACCAGAGGTGCCAAGGTAGTGCTGCAGTCATATACAAGGTGAAGAAGCATTTTATGTCTAGACAGGCTGTTGTGAGGAGAGTGCATTTGTATTTGAATAGTGTTCAGAAATCTAGATGCAATTAATGGCACTATGATGTTAAGTTCTTTTATATTTTTATATATAATCTTCTATATACAAATGCATATATTTGTGTGTATGTTTATTTTCTTTTGGGGAAGAGTCCTGGTCCTGATCACTTGTGGTCAATTGCTGCTGTGCTTCAACATGATCATCTTATGTACCTCTTGTTTGTTCAGTTTCTAGGTGGCAGAGACATGGTGAAGCTCTGTGTGGGGCCAGGAGAGCTGATGGGGCAGCTTTGTTTGTAACCCAGGATGGACTGGCTGTGACGGCGTGCCTTAGCTGGAGAGGTAGTTACCATGAAGAGTTCCTGCAGAGCTGGCCTCCACAGGGAACCACTGAATTCCACATCCTCCACCTTCCATCAAGTCAAACGGTATGAACAGACTGGCTGCTCTGCCTGTAGTTAAATATTTAGCACTGATTGAACCATCCCCTTATTTTCCTATTGTCTTGCCTGTCGCTCAAATATTTGATCTGAGTTCTTACTTTCAGATGGTGATGAAGTGAAATGTTGTAATGGCTTCAGGGCAGAAATGTTCTTTGACATTTTTATTTGATAATGACAACTACAGCTGGTACTGTACTGGGAGAAATCTTGGGGTTTTTTAGCAACAGCTGTACATTAATTTGGGAACATGGCTTTGAAGGAAAACTTAATCAGAGATTGGCTTGTCATAGTAGGCTTTAAAACATGCAGTCAGCTTAAAGCCAGTGGAAATACTGGCAATCGTTGTGGTTTGTCTTGCTATGGAGTAAGTAATTAGATTAGTTTAAGCTCAGATTTGGTAGTGCTCACACTCCTGTGTCTCTTATTAAGAAGAAATGCACGATTGATTTCAAACACTTGTGCTTATGTGACAATTAAGTGAACGCCTCTCACTGTGTTTCCTTATAGGAACACTGCACAGAACAACTTGTCCTTATGCAAATGCAAGAACCATGTCAGTTTGAGTTCAAGCTACTTGAAAATATATGTATCTTTTTCTTTTACTGAAACCAAGACACTTAAACTTCCTCAGACTGGAGCAAGAGAGCCAGCTTTCTGGTTTCCCAAAGCTGCGTGGATTTAAATCAAACTTTAACCTTTGGTCTTTGTGGTTGTGTAGACAGCATATACTTGCTGTGTTACTGTCTTCCTAAGTTAGTGCTGGAAAATACTTCCTTTTCTTCTCTCCTCCTGTAGATTAAGCCATTATTGAAGATGACAGATCTATCTGTGCAATTAGGAACCTTCTTTTGATTCCCAGGCTGCACATTCATGCCAACTTACTCGTTTGAGCTTGTGTTCCTTTTTTTGTGTGTGTAAGGACTGCTTCTTATTTTCTGTGGTTTACCTCTTCTGCTGTGTTCTTTAAAATGTGGTTGTATACCCTTGCCTGTGGTTTTGCTGTGCTAAATGACCCAAGTTAGTAGCTTCTTGAATAACGACTGTCATCATCGTTCTCAGTCTGGATGAATCTTCTCTGAGTCATGGCAAAAAGCATATGCTGCTCTCAGAGCAGATCTGGCAGGAGAGCTTTTTACTGCTGCCTTAAATATATCACTTAAATCACCTCTACTTGCCTTTGTCTCATAAATGTGTCTATAGTGGCCAGTGTACCTTTCTTAATTAACTCCAAAACCTCTTGGTGTTCACCTTTCTGGTGCATCACCATCTGAACTTCAAGACTCTCCTCTGTTTCTGTGGCTCTTGGTGCCTCTGCTGTGCTGGTAATGCCTTTCCTTTCTGTGGGTGCAACTGTAGGATTTGTACTGAGGTCATTCCTAACAAAATCAGAGTGTTCTTAGGGCTGATTCTTGAGGCGTGTCTTTGGTTTCCAGGCTGATATTCTCTTATTCAGCATCACCTGGGGCTGTCTGCTGCTAAACCAGCTCCTTTGTCTGTGTTCCTATTCCTCTGCCAATCTGTCTTAACTAGTAAATCTACATGTGCCTTCTGAAGTCCATGTGAGTAAGACATAGTACATTTCTCTAAAAAGATCACTTTTTTTTTTTTTTTTTTGAGAACCTTCTGGTTATTCTGGCATATTGAACTATTCCCTCTTTCCCCTTTTTCTTTGTGTCACTTTAATCCTCTTTGCTTGCAAAGCACCTTTATATTGAAGTCAGGCTGCCATCCCTGGAGAGGCTGCAGTTTTCCTCCCTTTCTCCCCTGCAGTGCCACCTCCAATGTGCCATATGTTTTATTAACTCATATTGTTGCCTTTCAAGAGGTTTATAAATCTTGCTTCTTGGCCGGCAGTTTCTAAACCTATCTATTTTGGATTCTAAAACTGAGATGAGCCACTCCTCAGGACTTCTGTGAAGCTTTTTAATCCTCCCTCTGCCAATGTTCTTGTTCAGATGAACCCCTGGACTTGTGCCCTCGTGATCACCCTTATCACCCCTCCTTAAAAATGCTGCAAAGTCAAATTTAGTGTTTTGTGCTGTACCTAGAGTACTCTTAATCTCTGCCCTGACCTTGCTTGCAGCCCTGATTCTCTCCCTGTTTTTTCTCACAAACTGAAGAACTTTTAACTGCTTTGTTTTTAAGTAACTTTGTGGGTACTTGATGCTGCACTGGTTCCCACATTTATTCCTACACTTTTTGGCCTCCAAGATACAACTTCTCAAGCGATGTGACTTGAAACCTCTGTCTGCTTCTTGTATCCTTCCCAAAGAAGGAACATGTTGAGGTTGGGGTTTCTTCTGTTCTTCTTTGGGTTGTGTTCTTGATAGTGAGAACACCTTTTGACTCCTGGAGAATAACTGCTGGGTTGTGCTGGCTGCAGCAAAGCTGGCTTCATGAACCAGTTCCTTTCAGTCTTGAGTTTCAAAAGAGCAACCTGGTGACTTGCCTTCAGATCCACCTCTGCTTACTCTTTCTTTTGAGTGCTGAGTCTCTTAATGATATTGTGGTCCAAGGTTAATTTCTATAACCTTTCATGTGTTCTCATTATGTCTGCACAAAAGGGAAGACAAAATAGCATCACGTTGTGTTGGTTCGTTAACTGTTGGAAGAAATTCCTTGCACTGTGAAATCCAGAAGGATCTTAGTCCTTGGATGGTTAATAAGAAAATAAATGTTAAATCAAAGAAGAGAAAACCTTTCTAGGAGGAAACATCTCACTATGTATCTGTGCTGTTCTGAGCAGGTTTTGGCAGAGGTCCTGTAAAACCACCACTTTATTTTTTTTCTTGCTGTCCTTCTCCCAAATGACTGGTGTGATTCCTTCTCATCTTAGCCTGTTCTACCACAAGTATTCCTGCTATCCCATCATCTTGGAGCTACATGTTTTGGGAGCAGTTTAACCTTTTTAACACCATCATAGAATGGTTTGGGTTGGAAGGGACCTTTGAGATTATCTAGATCCAACCTCCTCTGCATTGGTAGGGACACGCCCCACTAGATCAAGTTGCTCAGAGCCCCATCTGACCTGCCTAAAATGGGCATTTAACAATATAGTCCCTACTACCTTTAACTGTTACCTGAAATTTAGGGGCAGGATTCAAGCGTCTGTCTTCCTAAACCTGTTTGTAGGTGGCAGGCAGATCCCTGCTTCCCCAGAAAAGCCTTTTATGAGCATATGTTGAGGAAAGTTAAGTATGTTGTAAACTATCGTACTGAATACAGCTATCCTATAATATAGGTTGGAAGGGACTTCTGATCATCATTCACTTTCAACTCCCCCAGGGGCTGGTAAGCTGTTTAAGTTATATAAAAGACTAGATAGTCTTCAAAAGCTTATAGGACTGCACTGCTCTTTGAGCCTGGATTTCAGCTGATTTTGTTCTCTGCTTTGTGTCATCCCTGTGTCATCTGTAGCGTGTGGCTGGGAGGCAGGGAGCACGGGTTTGAGCTTCCTCAGGCTCAACTAAGAATTGCTCCTGCGTCACTCACTTCATGGTCAGTGGTTTTACACAAAAAGCTGGTGGAGCAACAGGGCTTCGCTGCTTCCTCTGCAACGTTGGGAAAGTTGCTGGGGCTGCTCCGCGTTCTGCGGGAGGGCGTGTGTGTGTGTCTGGTGGCTTTTAAGAGGTGTTCAAAACTTATTCATGGGTGGGCGCCCTCAAACTGGAGTCGTCTCTGCCTGTGGGGCTTGGATGTGCAACCTGCCACCCAGGGCTTCTGCTGGGTGCAGATGGTGGAGTTCCTGTGGGTTGGATTTTACGGCCCCTCCTGCGCACAGCTCTGTTTGGGTGTTGTCCCCTGCAAAGTCAGGTTATTTGAACATCTGATGTGGGTGAATAAGTGGTGGGGGATCTACAGTTAAGTGTTAGGTGCCTACTTTGCATTTAGCTCCTCAGCTCTTGCGGGCCAGCTCTGCCCCACGTGTTCAGCTTGCTCCTGCTTCCTAAGCCCAGGCTGGTTACTCAAGTGAAGAATCCAATACCCTCTGTTTACCCTCCAAGCCCACGATAATCCTCACCCTCTGATTGATATGAGAGGCAATTTTGCTGGTGTTAGGAGATGAGTCAGAAGCAGTTGCTTTGATACGAAGTTATTGCTGCAAAGGAGTGGGTTGTCTGGAAATCGGATGCCTCTGCAGCTGCCGAAGTCAAACCCACCCCTGGTCTGGAGCATTGTGCTTCCCAACCCGCCTTTCCCTAAGCTTGGACACTTGCCACGTGCCAGAACAAGCTCCAGTGAGTAGCAGAGCATCGTCCATCCTGGCTACTCAGCTGGGACTTTCCCTCCCCAGCAGAATCCATGGAATGCTTTTGAAGCAGCTGTCTGTCTGCTTTGCCTTGCCCCGCCAGTGCAGAGGGGATGGAAATGGCAGTGGAGATGGAGCCCGGAGGATCCACCGAGTCCTTCCAGAAATAACAAGTGGTTGACCATCCAGTACTTAGTCCTTCATAATTGGGTCCTTTACAGAGGAGTTAGGCTTTATAGAGAGGGAAATGGGATGCCAGGGAAGAGGAATGCCTTGCCAGAGGTTATGCTTGGTGTGGGTTTTTATTGTTAGCTTTTCAAGCTCCAGTGAGTAGCAGAGCATCGTCCATCCTGGCTGCTCAGCTGGGACTTTCCCTCCCCAGCAGAATCCATGGAATGCTTTTGAAGCAGCTGTCTGTCTGCTTTGCCTTGCCCCGCCAGTGCAGAGGGGATGGAAATGGCAGTGGAGATGGAGCCCGGAGGATCCACCGAGTCCTTCCAGAAATAACAAGTGGTTGACCATCCAGTACTTAGTCCTTCATAATTGGGTCCTTTACAGAGGAGTTAGGCTTTATAGAGAGGGAAATGGGATGCCAGGGAAGAGGAATGCCTTGCCAGAGGTTATGCTTGGTGTGGGTTTTTATTGTTAGCTTTTTTTCTTCCTCCCCCCTCCTGTTTTTTTTTTTTTTTTTTTTGGCTTCTGCCTTATGCTAGTGTGTCCTGAGGGGTTTTTTTTTCAGAGTTGTAGTTGGCACTGCGTGTGCAGTCAGCAATGCTAGGAACTTTTGTTGACTGGAGTTAAGTGTTTACAAAAAGAAATCCACAGGAAACTTTGGGGTTTTGATTGAAATTTTCGCCTGAGTAAAACCTTCTGGCGCTTTGTGCAGCAAACTTGCAGTGTGAATGTGCTGTCTGAGCAGATCACGCTTCTTGTTGTTGTTGCTTTTGCTGGCCAGAGGAAATCTTTTGGCTTCACAGAACATCATGAGAGTCCCTGACCCAGATGCAGCAGAGGGTGTGTAGACTCTCTGGACCCTAGAAAAGTGGTGTTAAAATGGAGCCTTTTCTACCAGTTTTTCCTCCAGCTTTGGAGCTTCCACTAACATAAATATATTACTGTTAGGCTGCAGGGATTTAGAAGGTTGTTCAAATGCAGAGTGATGCAGAAAGCATCTGTCATAGGAGGAAAGGCTGAGAGAGCTGGGGCTGTTTAGCTTAGAGAGAAGGAGGCTGAGGGAGGATCTCATCAATGCTTATAAATATCTACAGGAGGTGTCAGGAAGGTGGGGCCAAACTCTTCTCAGTGGTGCCCAGTGACAGGACAAGAGGCAATGAGCACATAAGAAAACACTCCTTTACTCTGAGTGTTACAGAGCCCTGGGACAGCCTGCTCAGGGAGGCTGTGGAGTCTCCATCCCTGGAGACATTCCAACCCCACCTGGCCGTGTTCCTGTGGGATCTGCTCTAGGAGGTCGTGTTCTAGCAGGGGGGTTGGACTGGATGATCTCCAGAGCTCCCTTCCAACCCTGAACATTCGTGTTTCTGTGAAGATTCTGGCCAGCTTGGTACAGCAGCTCCTGGGGCTTCCCTTCAGCAGGGACAGGAGGGGGGGGTTGTGTGTGTCTGTGCATCTATAAAGGCATAGATTTCTATATCAATCCAAATGTCAATCCCACATAGTAACTAACTGGGTAAAGCTGCAGTGGAAACAAGCTGTAGTTATGACTTGTGAAAACAGCAGTGTCATTCCAGAAGTGTAACTATCCTGGTTTTCAGACATGGCTGGTTAGAAATAGAAAAACTGGCCCTTTTATTTCAGCAGCTTAAGGCTGGAATAACAGTTTTAAGGCAGCACTGCTGGTTGTTTTGGTGCTGATGATTCTTGGCAGATTTATCTCTTATCAGCAATTCAAAACCACACGTTTGGGAATGAAAACCTTTCATGCTTCCTCCCTGAACTTCTGAAGAGTTGTTGTCTCTGAAGATAAAGTTAGAAGCTTGGTAACTCAGAGGGTGGAGGAAAGCAAACAGAATTACTCTGGAATTAAGTATCAAAGGGAATTGTCACTGACTTCACCTTTTAACAGCTATTTTTGGTGTTTTAAAATATTTTAAAACTTACCTGCAGCTGCCATGATTCTCTGCTTGCCAGCACTGAAGTGTTGCAGAAATAAGGTAGTCTGTGGGTGGGGACTGAGCTCTGGTTCATCTTCAAAGCAATTTCTGCTGGGGAGCTTTGTTCCAGTTCCAGGAGCTGGAAATGAAATGTGCTGCTGACATGCAGGGGAGAAGCTGAATTTGCCTAAGAGTTCTTATTTCTTCATGTTCACAGCAAAATGGTATGGGGGCTGCTTTTGTTTTACTCCATTTTAGGGAAGATCTGTTACAAACATCCCTCTTAAAATGGAAATTCTCCTCCCCACTGCCCAAAAACTGGGAGGTGAGGGTGGCCCTATGATTCAGCTGATCAGGTGGAGTTAGCAGGGCTCCTTTAGAGCTGTCTGAAGTTATTAACTGAAGGTTTTCTTTAAATCTGGATCCATTAAAACAGTGCAATGAACTGAACTCTGAATTCAAATGAAGCAATTACTCTGGCAGTAAAAACTTCTGACTAAGGCATAATTTTGTTATGTAAATTAGAACTTTTCAACCTTAAATGGTATTGTTGGCTGAGCCAGAGACTAACTGAAACACAGGAGGAAATAAAACCTTAAAGGAGAAATCAGTAATAGGTGAGGCAGAACTCTACCCTTTGTCTTTCTCCACAGACCAGAAATAGCAGGGAGCAGCTGAACCAACTTTGCTGGCTAAACGTGTCCTCTGAACATGTTGGGGTAACCAGTTTACTCCTGTTTTCCTTCCTATAATACCTGGTCTCACCTTTGTTTGCAGCTTCTCTTAATGAAGGGTGTTGTACTGATTGTCCTGCTGGATTCCTGAAAACTGCTTGGAAGAAAGCCTTTTAAAAATACCTTCAGCTCATCTTTCAAACACCCTGGCATAAAAAAATCATGAAGTAAATTTGATCTTCTGCTCCCAGCTCGTGAGATTTCAACATGCAAAGTCCTGAGTTTAATTGGAGTCATAGAATCACAGGATGGTTTGACTTGGAAGGGACCTTAAAGATCATCCAGTCCCAACCCCCCTACACAGGCAGGGACACCTCCCACCAGCCCAGGCTGCTCCAAGCCCCATCCAACCTGCCCTTCAACACTGCCAGGGATGGGGCAGCCACAGCTTCTCTGGGCAACCTGGGCCAGGGTCTCACCACCTTCCCACTAATATCTTCTCCCCGGGGTACACTGGTGAGCAGCCATCAGAGCATTTCTTTTTCCCTTTAGCCTGGAAAGCACAGCTCCAAAATGCCCTTCTGGATTGGGAAAGGAGTCCTGCAAGCACCATTCTCTGCAGCAGCTTCCTGCAGTGGTTCACCTGCTGCTTTTCTGGGCTGGGCTCTGGCCTTAGCACATCAATGGCCTGATCCTGTTCAGCTATCAAATGCAACCAGACCCTCTGGAAAATGAGGCTGGAACAGACTGTTGCAGCCTTGATTCCCCATGCTCTCTTATTCATCTGTTTCAGCACCCTGAAGTTCTATTTTTATCAGATTATTTTAGTTTTTAGCATCCAATTGAGAAGGCAAACAGGCTCAATTGCATTTTGCAGAGGAGACTAAATTGAGAGGTGACCCAGTTCCAACAAGAGCTGGAATTAGCATGCAGGAGGCACAGGGAGAAACTTAACCCCAGCACTAGGTGGGTGTATCTGCAGGAACAGGACCTCTCTTTTTCCCCACAGTCTGTAGGTGAACTCCAGATGGTTTTGACAGTTGCAAGAGCAAGGTGATGATCTTCATGCAAAATGTGAGGAGAGAGAACTTGAAAGAAAGCCTGAAGAGCACTGCACAGGACCAAAGAGGTCCACTAGGATTTAAGCACACTCAAAGAAGGGTGAATTAAGCTGTTCCTCTTGATCACAGAATCATAGAATCACTGACTGGTTTGGGTTGGAAGGGACCTTATAGATCATCTAGATTTGGACCCCCTGCGTGGGCCCCATCCAACCTGCCCTTCAACACTTCCAGGGATGGGGCAGCCACAGCTTCTCTGGGCAACCTGGGCCAGGGTCTCCCCTCACAACGAAGAATTCCTTCCACATATCCACTCTAAATCTCCCATCTTTCAGCTTGAAACCATTCCCTCTTGTTCTCTCCCTCCCTGCCCTTGTCCCAAGTCCCTTCCCAGCTTTCCCGGAGCCCCTTCAGGCACTGGAAGGTGCTCTAAGGTCTCCCTGGAGCCTTCTCTTCTCCAGGCTGAACACCCCAACTCTCCCAGCCTGTCTCCAGAGCAGAGCTGCTCCAGCCCTGGGATCATCTCTATGGCCTCCTCTGGACTCTCTTCAACAGCTCCATGTCCTTCTTGTGTTGGGGATCCCAGAATTCGACCTGCAGTGGGTACAGTCCCCTCCTTGGCCCTACTGGCCACAGTGCTGGTGCTGAAGCCCAGGACATGGTTAGGTTTCCAGGCTGCCAGCACATGGTGCCAGCTCATGGGGGTGTTAGGTGATGAGAAGCTCACTAAGTCCTCCTCAGGGCTGCTCTCAATCTGTTCTCCACCCAGCCTGTCACTGATGTACCTCCCCAAAACCTCTCTCCCCACACTTGTCACCCATCCCTTCACCTCTTATCACTAGAGCCAGAAGGAGGAACCAGAACCTCAGGGGAAAGCATTGGTGCTCCCTGGGTGCTCTGCCATGGGTCACTCTGGAGGGTCTTCAGTCCTGGCTAATCCCACGTGGAAGGTCCCCAGGCTGTGCTCCAGGTTACTCATGCAGCATGTCCATGTGTGGTTTTGGTCAGTATCTGCTGGTATGGCTTCCCTCTTACAGCCATCCTGTGTGCTCAGGTGGGTCTGCTGAATGGGTGGGTGCTCTGGGTTCCCTCCTCCTCGGGTGCCCACCCCATGGGTGCCCTGTGTAGTGTCCACAAGGGGCATCTCGAGGTAGGTGTGTGTCCAGATGGCACTGTGGCAGGACAGGGACAGCCCAGGTGGACTCTGCAGATGTCCATCTGATCCACACCGAACTGTGGGTGTCACAAGTATAACTTGGTTTGACGTTATAGATGTTGTGGCTTGAGGTTTTAAATAAAAAGCTGGTTTTAGGCTAGAAACACAATTGCAAAGCAACCAGTGTGGTGGTGGCTGTCAGGGGAGACACATTCAGTGTCTGAGTGTGTCCATATCAGCTCGTGATACGTGGCATTGAACCTGCTGTTCTGAAACCAGCAAGCAGGGATTGTCCCCCTCTCAAAAAGGAGGCCTTTGCATGGAAGAATTCAAAGATTACTATGTAAACATCATCTGTAGTTGGTTCTGTAATATGCTTATGTGATACTCCTGGGAGAAGAGCCTGAAGTCTCCTGGGAATTGCATCCTCTGTGGCAGTGCTCTGGGCTGCTGCCTTTTTTGAGCTTTGAATTGGAGGTAACAGAATGAGTGCCTGGGTCTGTCGCAGAATCACTTTGGTTGGAAAAGACCTTTAAGATCATCTAGTCCAACCATTAACCCTACTCTACCAAGTCCAACACTGAGCCACATCCCCAAGTGCTACATATAGATGACTTCTAAACCCATCCAGGGATGGTGGCTCAACCACCATGTACAGGTGTATGTACAAGTGACATCCAAGTGTCTCCTTCACAGCTGTCAAATTCTCAACCATAAAAACACCCCCTTGAAAGGGGTCCTATTCAGCTGGACATGATGCTTCTCTCAGGCTGTTTCTGGGGGGCCATCTGATGTATTAGCCTAAGGGCCCTCATGGGAAAACACACATATTTGCCATTATTGATGGAGTAAAGGGTAGGTTTCATTTTGGGTGGTATTAGGAGATGAGAAATCTGCTGGGATCTGTGAGGGGGATATAATTACACCTGGTACTTTCCCTTTTCAACTTTAACTGCACTTCACCTACTGAAAATAATATTTCTATCTATGTGTCTGGTATCTAAAGTCAAGATAAATCCTTGGACCCCTGTGTGCCTTCAACTGGATTGAGTAATGCATGGACAGAAGGATGGCTCTAACTCTAGAATGAACCTGTAGCTGTGTTTGCAGGGACAGAGCTTAATGATAGGATTTCTTCTTGTGACTCCCTGGAAACGGGTTTCTCTGACTGGAAGAGCTCTGCTATCCTTAAGACCGTAATCCTACTGCAAGAAGCTCTCCAGGGTTGGATGTTGCAACCTTGGGTGCTGCTTTTCATTTCTTGTGTGGTTCCCTCTGAGGTTTGGGCTGCTGGATGTGGATTAGGTGGTGTGCTGGTGCCTACTCTGGGCCACCTTCTCTAATTCCAGGCAAGTCTGTTTTGCAACTCTAACTTCTTCCCTTTCTGTCTTCCTAGGGTTTCTGGTATGCACTTAAAGCCATATCTCAAATTACAGAAGAAGGAGCGATCTCCAGAAATAAGCCAGGATTCCCTGAGGGGCCCACCTGGGACCCATCAGAGATCAGCACAAGAAGAGAAATACACCAACAACTGCACCAAACTGAACGGTTTCCCAAAACCCTCCCTCCTGACTCCATCTCGAAAGCTTCTGGGGATTATTTATCCAAATACTATGTGCAATATGAACGGGAAAGGTCCAGCGGATGGTCCGAGTGCAAGGGAAAAGAAGAACGCCCTGTCTGCCACGATCCACCAGGGAGAAGAAGGGGAAGGGCCTCTGGATGTCTGGGCTGTAGTGAAACCTGGCAACACCAAGGAGAAGATTGCCTTCTTTGCAGCCCAGCAGTGCAGCAGCAACACCCGCCTGGGCTCCATGAAAATCAAGAGCACGTGGGACATCGACGGGAGAACAGCGAAACGCCGGAAAAAATCAGTAGATCTTAAAAGAGCCAAAATTCAACTGGAGAGAATGAGGGAGGCCAACTCCAGGTGCTCCCAGCCGGAGCCTTTTGCCTGTGGCATCGAGCACTGCTCAGTGCATTTTGGGAATGACAACGGGGAGGGTGTGTTCCCGGGCCGGTCCCTCTCGGTGATCGAGATGGTGGCCTTCCTGGAGCAGCGGGCGAGCGCCTTGCTGGTGGACTGTGCCAAGTCCTGCACGGCTGCTTCCACCACCAGGCTGAGCTCTCAGCCCAGAGCTCTGCTCCCTGCCTCCGACCCCTTCTCCTCGGCCGGGGCGTGCGAAGTGCACGGGGAGAAGGGACCTTGTGGTGGCAGTGAGCAGCAGAGCGAGCCCGTGCGCGTGCTGGACATGGTGGCCAAGCTGGAGTCGGAGTGTTTGAGGCGGCAGAGCGAGCGGGAGGCCGGGAGCCTCTCGCGGAACAACAGCTTCCGCAGGAACGTCGGGAGGGTGCTCCTGGCAAATGGCACCCAGCCCGAGGGAGAGGTGGGGAAGGTCTCCTCGGGGGGCCAGGCTCTGGGGGATGATGGCTTGGAGGAGGCAGGGGTGGCAGAGGCTGGGTACGGAGGGCGGTGCGGTCCTCTGGGTGATGCTGAGTTGTGGGATGGTGCTGCCTCTGCTCGGCAGCCCTTTCCTCCCGGGTTGGATGCTGGGGTGAGGAATGTGAACCCAGGGCTGGCTCAGGCAGTGCTGGCCATCACCTCCAGCAGGAGCGACTCGGAGGCACAGCTAGAGCCTCCCAGGGCTCTGCTCTCAGGGTGCCTGGCTGCTGCCAGGCTGCCAACAGATCCCTTGCAGAGCAAGAACACCCCTGGTGATCGTACGTTGGAAGAGCCTGGAATTTTCCCAAGGCAGAGCCTGCACCCTGCTAGGAAGGAGCCCCTGTGCATCAGTATATTGGCCACCAAGACCGAGAAAGGATGCAGGAGAGAGAAGCTTTCTGACTGCAGTTCTAGTGAAGATCCCCTCCCAGGGAGGCTGTTTTTCCTCCAAGCTGACCAGCCTGCCGCTCACAAGCAACAGGCGCTACGGGAAGGTACTCAAGAAAAGCCAGGAGAAGCAGCTCAAAATGAGGATGAGGATGCTTTGGCATCTGACAGACCGTGTGTCGGAACCCGTGTCCCTACAGAGCCATCTGCCCTTCCTGTGCCACCCACAGAGGGGGCTTTGCAAGTACTTGATGCTTCCTGCTTGAAAAGGCAGGTCTCGCATGACTTTCTGGAGACCAGGTTTAAAATCCAGCAGCTCTTGGAGCCTCAGCAGTATATGGCCTTCCTGCCTCACCACATCATCGTGAAAATCTTTGGATTGCTTCCTACCAGGAGTCTGGTTGCCCTAAAATGCACTTGCTACTACTTCAAGTTCATCATTGAGTACTACAACATCAGGCCAGCAGACTCCCGCTGGGTCCGTGACCCCCGCTACAGAGAAGACCCCTGCAAGCAGTGCAAGAAGAAGTACGTGAAGGGGGACGTGTCCCTCTGCCGGTGGCATCCCAAGCCATACTGTCAAGCTTTACCCTACGGGCCTGGGTACTGGATGTGCTGTCACCGGTCTCAGAAGGGCATCCCGGGCTGTAAGTTAGGTCTCCATGACAATCACTGGGTTCCTGCCTGCCACAGCTTTAACCGTGCTATCCACAAGAAAACCAGAGGAGCTGGAGCTGAAGCGGAAGAGGAATATTAGTGCACATCCACTTTCCTGCAGGATTGGTTGGGGTAGGAGGAGATTCTCATGCCTTGTGCTGTTTACAGTGTATATAATTGTTGTGGTTTGTTGTTGTGTGTTGTTTTTTTTTTCCACAGGGCTATGAAACTGCACATACTTAAACACAAGAGCCTTTACCTTTTAGATCAAAGAGCTTTTAGTCCATCTGTGTAAATAACACTATAAAAACTAATTGTACATATACAGAGTCTTACAGCTGGCTGAACAACGTAATCACTACAATGCAGCTATGATAGTGTTGCAGCTATAGTTGTGTGTGTTTTTAAGTGTCTTGTTTCAAAAATCTGTATATCCTGTATAATATATGAATGTTTCTGAGAAGAAACTCTAAATAGGTAAAGGTCAACTTGTTGAAAGAGTCTTCGGTCAACTTAACTGGACAACCTTAAAATTAGACTAGGCCAGATCCATTATAGTAGTGTGGCAGTGGATAAAAAGAAAAGAATATTATTGTATAGTCAGAATATAAAAAATTCTTGTCTACCCTACCTGTGTTGTCTGGTTGGTTTTTTTTTTTACTTAAATAAAATGTGCATTCTAGATCTGCCTTACCTGATTTTCTCTTGTAAAACTCTTGCCCCCAAATAAAAGTACTGTAAAACCTGTGGCAGAAACTTGGTACTGTGATGTAGTTCAGACTTTGTGCTTCCTGTGGAAAACTGGTCCTCCTCCTAAAAAGGAAACAAACAAACAAAACCCAAACCTGTTTTACTTGGAGAAGTCCCTGCTGTAATGGTCACAAGTTCCAGGTTTTCTTTTCCCTCCCATCAGCAGCAGAGACAACAGAGGCTCCTGGTGCCTGCAGAGCTGGTGATAAGTGTGTGAAATGTGCAAAAGTGAGGACTCTGCTTCTCTGCAGCTCAGCTGGACACTGGATTCCCCAGGATGGGGCCAGCAGGATGAAAGTGGGGTTGCCTTGCTTGGTGATGTTCTGGGAGCTTCGTCTTCTGCTGTAGGTGGGTTTTTTTCTGGAATCCTTGCAGTGCTCTGCCCTGCTCTGCTGCAGCCTCAGGCATCTTGTTCCTGAGTTGGTGCTTCCAGAGAAGAGCTGTGAATGTTGATGGCAGAAGCAAGATGAACAGTTCCTCGAGCTCTGGATGGGAGCTGAGCGTGGCATCTGTTCCAGGATTTCTTCTAACACATTCCTCTCCTGCAGTGTTCCTGACTCCAGTGACAGCCCTTCTGGTGCCCAGCTCGCTGCCTCAAGGTGAAGGGTTTGGAAGCCTGGGACTGTGCCCTGGGCAGCCCAGCAGTTCCCAGGAGCAGAGGAGGTGGAGCAGCCGCTGTGCTGCAGGCAGAGGGAGCCAAGCAAGGGCACAGCAGCTGTGTCTGCCTTGTCTGCCTCCCTCTGCCTGTCCCTTCTCAGGACAAGGACAGACCCTGGCAAGTTTCATTGCAGACAAAATCTGACCTGGAGGAAGAAGAGCTGGTACTTCCCACAGGGATCACTGTGGCTTTCCTGTGCCCTGCAACCCCCAAGGGAACACTTGGGACAGGGTGAGGAGCAGCATCTGGATGGGATGGCTGTGCCCTTGGCTCGTCCTGGTTTCTCAACTTTCAAAGCAAGGTGTGGACAGGTGAGAAGAGCTTCTGGCTGGGGGGGCCAGGCTGAACCTCCCCCGTCCCTCTGCTTCTCCCATGGCTCTCTAAAACCAGAGTGGGATGGCATGGAAAGACTCACCTTGTTCTAGAGCATGAGGACAGAGGGTTTGAAGGCAGATGCTTTTATTCTGTCCCGTAGCAGTGAAAGAAGGAAAACAGCCCTTCAAAGAGTGGGCTGGGCAAGCTCAGGCTGCTCACAGGAGATGCAGAAGATGCTGGTTTGTTTCCCCAGCCCCTGCTTTACCTGCTGCCCGGGGCTCAGGCATTCCCTGCTGCTGGGCTGCACTGCAGCAGACATGATGACAACCAGGAGGAATGAAACTAGAAATCTAAAAGGAGGGTGGGGCTGCCTTGTAATCAGCTGTGAGGAGGGAGAGGAAAAGCAGGATCCCTCTGTAATTCCTGACTTCATTCTCTTCACGGGGTGCAGGTGTCACCCGAGGCTCCCAGCAGAACAGCTTTCTGGAAGGAGCTGTTGTCTTGCCAAAGCCATCAGCATCAGGGGCCTTCAGCTTCATTTTCAATTAAGGAAGGAGGGGGAAGAAGCTGCTTTCCTGCCCCCCACCCACTACTCTGGAAAACTTGAGATAACTCGCCCCAGGATGACCCCGGCGAGGGAAGTCCCTGCGAGGCTGAAATAGAAAAGGCAGAGGAAAATCTTTTGTAACTAGATAAGGGGCCAGTGAGGTCATATTTTTTTGGTCACCTTGGTTGAACAGGGGGGGGAAAATGAGAATAAAAATAATACCCTTGGGCTGTTTTGTTCCTTGGGTCAGTTAAATAGGGAGAGGACACTTTGCTCCCTACCCTGCCTGCTTTGCCACCCTCCCCCTGAGCTGCCTGAGGAACGTGGGCTGTTTTATACATCATTTATTACCCTGCTTGCTGGAACTCTCCCTGGTGCACAGCGTTGCTGTGAGCAATTGTTTCACAGAACAACCTTTTGCATCCAGCAGGGGGTTGGTTCTCAATGCAGCAGCTGTGCTCTGCTGCCTACAAGCTTGATTTTTTTTATCCCCCCATGAAGTAGTAAAGTGCCTGTTCCTGTTTCCTTAAGGGCCAGTTCAGGGAGAACCCAAGGACTGATTAACTTTTTTTGTTTCCCCTCTAAGAGGCAATAAAAAAACCCCAACCAAAACACAACAAAAGGCCAGTGTTGGATTTAGAAAATTCAGTGTTCAGAAGAACTGTGGACTAAAGACTGTGCTGTGTGCTTGACTTTGCTGCCTGGAAGTGGCTGGGGTGTCTGCACTGACTTTCCAGATACCCCTGTGAAGAAATTATAACACCATTTCCATTGTTTGTAAGCTTCCAGTTTTCATCAAGCTCTGAGGGTCTTCTGGCATGGGCACCACTGAAAAAAACCCACCCATGGCTGAAGCTTGTGGTTGGGTCTTGCTCCATCCTGCCTGTTTTTACAGCAGCTTTTCCTGTTTGCTGCATTCCTGTAGGGAGGCTCCATGATGCTCTGTCAGCTCAGCCTTGGCCCCCGTGCCAGCCCCTTAAACTGCCATTTTACACCTGCACATCCAACCTCCACCTTCAGTCCCACTTCTTGCCAGGTGGGAATGGTGCTGCAGCCTCACCCTGGGCTGTTTCTTTTCTCACTCTGCGTTGGGCTGGGTAGGGATGGTCTCAGGGGCTGCTCTCCTGCCACAAACCAGGGTGGGAAGAGGACAGACCCTCCTGCTGCTGGCACAGCAGTGACTTAAGCACCATGTGGGCACAGCTGAGCTTGGCTTTGTCCCCTGGTGTCTTGTGTGGCTGTGACCAACTCTGCTGCGACCGAGGCAGTGACCTGCAGGAGCCCCAAGCTGCTCCCAACTGCAGACAGGATGGTGGGGCCTCAGTCCTCCCCAGCATGGAGCTGCCACCAAAAAACCAGTGCAGTGGGGTGGGTTGTTTCCCCTCCCTTGTTCAGCAGCCAGTAAAGTAGGGCCTGCCAGGCCACCAGCTCCAAGGGCAGAGCTTGCTTTTTGATGACAAACGTGGCCCTTTCCCGGCCCCGTTGCTCAGACACACAACAGTCCACTTCAAAAGTGACCTCCTTCTGAAGACATGTGTCCTCCTGCAGTGCCCTTGTGAAGAGGAGCATCTGCCCTGGCCTGCAGCAGCAGTTCAGGCTCAGCACCTGCAGAAATCAATGTCACCCCCAACAAGGAGCAGCTCCAAGCCAGACTGACACACGAGATCTCTCCATTTACACATACACATGTGTGTGTGTGTTTTGCAGGGCTCTACCTGCTCCCCTGGAGCTGCAGTTGTTTTATGTCAGTGTTGCAGGCTGGGTGTTGCTCTTTACCCCACTGTATGATTGCACTGTAGCAGGGCTGGTCCGTGGAAGGCTCTGAAAGCTGGAAATGCTTGGGTGCTGCCCCAGCACGGTGCAAAACAAACCACACAGGAGTAACAGTTATAAATATACAACTTGAAAAAAAATTACTGTTAAAAGATTTATTGCAATAATACAATAAAATATAGAAAAAAAACCCAAAACAAACAACAAAACAAAACCCAAACCATTTGTGTTTAGTTACATTTAGTTCAGAAGTTGCAAAGAGAGGCTCTGGGTTTTTGCAGGTGACAAGCGACCCTTGGGTGTCCCACCTGAGACCCTTCCAAGGCACCTGATTTTTCAGTGGAGGGTTTTTGAAATCAGGTTCTTCCTTGGCAGCTCAGATTGGTCACCCCAGATCACTGGTCATGGATAAAAGTTCCCACATCCATGCTGGGCAGAGTGTTCTGTAAATTCTCAGCTGGCTGTCCTCGGAGATCTATAATTAACAGATATTCCTGCCCTCCCTCCCCTGCCCCCAAAACAACCTGGAAAACTAATCCTGGCGATTGCACTCAAGGTTTGGACACACACACACACACAATTCTTCCTTAGCTACACATGTGCAAAAGACTTTAAAAAAACAACCCCAAAACAAACCACAATCTGTTACAAAAAGGTTTCATGAAAAGACCTACCTTGATGCATTTTAACACCCTGGCAGTGCCACTGTCTCCATTCAGGAGATGAGCTGGTTGCAAATAAATTATTTGGAAAATATGATGATGAAGAAGTCTATGGCTTAAAAAGGTTTGTTGTGTTGGTGTTTCCTTCCCTAAGTTAAGTAAATGACAGTGTACAAAGCTGAATCATGGCCTGACCTTCAAGGGGTTCAAAGTAGCACAAAGGCAGCAAGGAAAGAGGACTGAAATGCATTTTAAAACAAA
This sequence comes from Chaetura pelagica, assembly GCF_000747805.2. Lineage (NCBI taxonomy): Eukaryota > Metazoa > Chordata > Aves > Apodiformes > Apodidae > Chaetura > Chaetura pelagica. Next base: position 1,191,540 of record NW_009952983.1, on the reverse strand, counting down.
GTTAACAAAAAAAGGAAGGGAGGGTGTTTATATGGCAGGGTCCAGTGCAAAATAAACAGGGAACCAGTGGGGGCTGCATGACACCAAGAGCCCAATCTCCAGAACTGGTGAGGGTGCTGGTTGCTCAGAGCTGCAAAGGACTGAAAGCTGTGAGTAAAGTGCTGTGACCTGAGCAGAGCCCAAAGCCCTTGGGGCTGGGGGGGCAGTGGCCCCTTTCCTGCTGCAGTAGAGTCAAGGGAGTTGTGGCTGTTCTCTTAAAATGAGCCCAACTGTTGGGATTTAGACCAGAGGAAAGGTGGGGCTGAGGGTGTTCTCACTCAGCAGTGTGGGTGCTGTGAGGGCAGAGTTAAGGGTCTTTGGTATAAAAAAAGAAAAATGGAAAGAAAGAAACTCCTGACACCAGATGCCCACCCCCAGGACAAAGAGAAAGAGCTGCCAGACAGAGGGGTGGGGGGCTGGGGGACACAACACTCAGCTGGCCCCGCTGCTATGGGGCTCACTGGGTACACGGGCAGCAGGACCAAAGCTGCTTTTCCACCTGCTCCACTGTTTGGTCTGGAGAGGAACCCGCCACAAAACACGGGGTGAGGTGGCCAGCCCTGGGACTGCAGACAGGCAGGAGGACACGGCCTGGTGGCACTGCCTGGTGGCAGGGACAGGGCTTGTGCATCACTCCCTGCAGACCCATTCCCAGCTGCATCACCACAGGGAAGAGGGGCACAAACCCCCCCCTCTCCATGGGACAAGAGGATGTGTTTCCAGCCCTTAACACATGGAGAAGTACAACACCCCAAGTGTACAACATGTAAACCGCAGGTTGGAAGCCTCACTGAGCAAACCTGTCTGTAAGTAACCACACCACAAGGTGGAAGAGAAGCCATTAACCAACCTACCTGTCACTTTCCCACCTCCTGTAGCTTTACAAGGAGCCAGCTGGGCCACCAGCATCTCTGCACTGACATGACTCCCTGGCTTTCAGTAAACAAGGGCAAAAAACCCCAAAACCCACCATAAGCTTAAAATAGAACAGGGTTTAAAATACATGTAGTGTGGAGAGCTTGTGACTGTTCATCGAGCTTGAAAAGAGGTGAATGAAAAAGTGGCCACGTGGTGGTGTAACTGAGGAGCATTATTGCAAGGATGCAATCCTGGGTCGGCCTGGTCTAGCTCAGAGAAGGTCCAATGTTTCTTTGGTGTGTGATATTAAGAGTAAAGAGCCTGTGTGTGTGCTTTGGACAGCACAACATGGAACCTCTCCACTACCTCCCGGGTGGAAACAGCATGAAATGAGCCACGTTTCTAGGGCAAAACTGGGGAAAGATTCACAACCAAATCGAAACTTGAGACCCATTTGCTGTGTGAATTCCTGCCCGTGCTGATCCTTTGTATTAAAAACACGGCAACAAGATTAGAAAAGATGTTTAAAAATGTGTCATTTTCATGTCCTGAATGAAAAAAATTTAGAAAGATGCATTATTACTCCTTTTTTTTTTTTTTTCATTATGCAAGACAGATTTAAAACACACACTCAAACACAAAACCCTGCAAGGGGTTAAGAAAATGTGACCTGCCTTTGCAGCACTGTCCAGGCTGAGCAGCCCTGTCTCTTTTGTCCTCATCCTGCTCCAAGTACTCCAAAATTCTTCTGGAGAAAGTAGAGCTGGAGGCTGCCAGGTCCTTTTCCTTCCACACTCAACCATGCAGACAGAGCCAGGACACCAAGTGCCCTCCCAGAACCCATCAGGAGCAGGGAACTCACTCATTTACAAAACGGTACCATCACAGTCATCTTGGGTAAAATAAAAAGGTGGGTCTTTTTTTTTCTGGCTTACAAAATGAAAGTCTGACCTTTGCTTTGTTCCAGGCACTACTCAACTGAACATGTCAGGTTTTACTCCAGCCTTGGTTGGGGTGGGGAGTCCTTCCACAGGGCCCTCCCTCCCTGGTTAGCGATGCCCAGTGTAGGCTTTGAGCCAGGAGGTGACGGAAGCGGCCGCCGACGAGATCATTCCCCCTGCGCTGCTGCTGCTGGCGATGGGCTGGGACACCTGGGTGCTCTGGCTCTGCAGCATCTCTACCTGCTGTGAAGGGATGTCACAGAACCTGGGGCTGGGCAGGTTCTCCCAGTCTGTCCCCAGGTCTGTCTCTTCGTCGCTGACGCGCTCGTCTCCGCTCTCGTCCGTCTCGCCGGTGCCACTGGGATCCACGAACTCCATCGAGTCCTCCAGGTCTGCGCTGATTTCGAAAGGCCCAGACCTGTGGACAGGGAATCACAGGCTGGTTTGGGTTGGAAAGGACCTTAAAGATCATCCAGTCCCACCCCCTGCATGGGCAGGGACACCTCCCACCAGCCCAGGCTGCTCCAAGCCCCATCCAACCTGCCCTTCAACACTGCCAGGGATGGGGCAGCCACAGCTTCTCTGGGCAGCCTGGCCCAGGGTCTCACCACCCTCACACAGTGGAGACCTCCCCTGGCAGCACCCTCAGCAATAGCTCAAGATCTTTTTTACTATGAGGTTGGTCAAAACAGTGGAACAGGTTGCCCAGAGAGGCTGTGGAGATACTCACTGGAGATACTCAAAATCCCACCAGCCATGGTCCTGAATAACTTGCTCCAACTGGTTCTGGCAGATGGGCTGGATCTCCACGGCCCTGGCCAAACCCACCTGTGCTGGGACTCCGAGTTCCCTGCTGCTACTGCCTGGTGGGAGAAGCAACTGCATCCCACCCCACTGCCTTGTGCTGGAGTACAGGGCAGCCAAAACCTGAGACACCTTGACTGAGCAAAGCCAGGCAGCTTCAGAGAGCAGGTGGCTTTCATGGGGGTGGTGAAAAGTGGATCCTCCACAGCAAACCAAGTCCCAGCCAAAGCTCATTCCAAAGCATCAAACTGCTCAATGAAACAGGAGCAAGGTCAGAGTGTTTCTCCAGCCCTGGTGGGAGCAATTTAGTCTGGAAAAATTTAATCCAGATCATGAAAGCTTGATAAAATGGTATCTGAAAATGGTGGCTCAGAAAGGAGGTTATTGGGCAACCACAGGCCTAGATACCTAAAGGAAACCAGAGGGAGCTGGTGGCTGCAAGCTTTGCAGACAGCTGGGAAATGAAAGGTGAACACTCCTTTCATAACCTGGGAAGGGAGTGCTGCCTTCTGGCACAGCATCCTGCTCAACCAGGCAGTGTAAGAGTCATCAGGCCAGAAGGGACCATTAGATCATCTCCATCCTCTATAATAGAGGCCATTACATCCCACCTGTTCCCCCTCTCCTGAGCCCAGTAACTTCTGCCTGATGAAAGCACCAATTCCAGAGCCTCATCCAACCCTGACAGGACAACATAAGGAAACAGAGAATCCCCACCTCCATTCTTGCACGTAATTACACTCTTCATAAAGTGTATGTGCCTCATCTCAACCCAGCTCAGACTCTTTGCTTCCAATCCTGTCTACAAAGCCATCCAGCAGCCTCTATTTTCTTCTCCCCATGAAGGTGTGGAAGTCAAGTCATCACTCACTCTCACTTCTAGCAAGTTAAGACATTTTTCTACAGATTAAACTACTCCCCTCAGCGGGAGTATTTTTTCCAGCTCTTTCCTGGAACCTCTTCTTTTACTGCATAGACCCAACTGATCCCTGTGGAGCTCTGTCACACCTGCAGGCCCATATCTCTGCTCAGCCCTTTTACTTCACACCCTGGGGATCTGTCAGGATTAGCTTCTTGTCCACTGAGCCACTTGGATCTTTAACAGCAGCTGCTTTCCAGGACAGTTCTTCGTTCTCTGGGTATTTCCCTGCTCTCTCCTTGTTTTCAGACAAGCACATCATTTTTTCCAGACTGAGCTAAGCTACAAAGATTTGGCTTCCTGTATCATTGGGCTGAATCAGTAGGGATATGCCCAAAGAACATAATTTTAGAGGCATGTTTGTAGCTCCTCTTTATGATACTACAGGTTTTAAAATAAAACTAGATCCTGTGCAAGGGAACAAAGTGGGAAAGTTGATTCCAGAACATTACTGTGTTTAAGAGGGAATAAAGCAGCAGTCAGATTAAACAAATATTTGCAGACTGTCTCGGGCACAAGTGACTTGCAACTGGATTATTCCAACAGGAAATCAATGCTGTTGGCTTTCTTGTATTTAAGTTACAAAAAAAAAAAGAAATGAATTATTAAACCTGGTGTGTGCAGCTCACAGGAACTGATATTATTTTCATCATGTACTAAGTTAACAGAAAAGTCATTGTTAATCTTAATTTACATTGAAATCAGTATTATTTGAAGTGTTGGCTTTGGTCTCAGGTGGCTCATTGATTTGAAGTATTTTTGGGAAAGCTTTATCTAGTGTTTGTTTTAGGGTTTAGGTTGCTGGATGCCCTCAGGTACTGACAACGTGGCAAGATGTGGGCAGGGTCACACTGGAGCA
>NW_009952983.1:1171680-1187067 GCF_000747805.2 Chaetura pelagica | reverse complement strand
CAACAAGTCCCATCACCAGCTACAAAACCTGCAGCTGAGCCTGCCACATGCAGAAGCACAGCACACACCCCTCTCTGAAACCCCATTTCCTACTCAGGACCCCCTTTTTCTGTCCTGTCTCCTCCTTATAACGCCTCCCATTTCTGAGGTGCTGAGGACTCACCTAGAGATACAGCAGGAAAGAAGAATTTCCCCCATAAGTAACAAGGCAAATACGTCACTTCAGAAGAGATGCAGTCACAGGTGAGTTAAGATGCTGCTTTTCTTACCTGCCCAAGTTCTCAGTGTCTGGGCTGACCAGGTACATAAGGTTCCTGAGCGTGTGCAGTGGGTGCAACAGATCTAAATTCACGTGCTACCACGGGGGAGGCAAGAAAAAGACATGATCAGTTACTGGAGGAAACCTGCAGGCACAGCTGATCTTTTCAAAGCATTTAAAGAATCCAAATGTGCATTTCCCCTTACCTGAGAGAAGCAAAGGTGAAGGATATTGGCATTCAGCTTCTTCACTGCCCGCATGAACCTGTGTCTGCTGAGGTTCTCTCCACAGAACTCGCTGTTGAAGCACCACACACACGTTTGTACACACAGAGCAAAATGCTGTGAAAATACACCTGCTGGGGACATCAGCACTCTGTGCCCTTCCTAACAAACCCCAGAGCAAACATCTTTGCAGTGAGCATTTGTTTAAATTCTGCAGCCAGTTTTAGAATGCTCAGAGGATTCATTTTTCACCTTACAAGACTTAGCATTTCACTTGCCCTAGTCTCACCAGCTGCAACAGGATGGATAAAGTAAACTGTGGGAAGCTCCAAGATCCACGGCAGCCAAGCTATTTCAGCTCTCTTTTTAACTCTTGCATCACTTCCTGTCCCCAACCCTTTCCTTCTGTGAAGCCTGAGCACCTAAACAATAGTCTAATATAAAACAAACAAACAAACTTTGCAGAGATCTTACTCACGTTCTGTGCCCTCACTTAGGCAACCATTATTTTAAACACTTAAAAGATACCAGTAGCATATTTGAGACCTCTGGAGGACTGGCCAGGTCTACAGCTTCCTCAGTATTTCTGTACAGATCCCATCTGCTCCACAGACACATCCAAAACCTCACAGGGCTTTTCCTCATGCGTGGGGTTTAACAAAAACACTCCCAGGTGCCTGGCAGCCAGGTACATTCCCCATTGGGGTTTTATCCTAAAGGGAGTTCTATCTCTGCCATGTCAGACCATAAGGCTTTCTTCTACAGCACTTCATGGAGTGGAGCTGTGGCAGATGACAAAGAGCTGCTGAATTGGGCAGGGATTTTGTAAAGCACAGTAGGGTCTCATAAAAATGAAAAGTGCTATTCATGGAGCGTCATATTTCATTTCTAATTTGAGGATGCTGAGTAAGTCGATTAGAAAGCTGTTATCTTCAACTCTGATGGCTGGTCTACACTCTCAGGAGATAAAAAAGGGAGGGAGAGACTACAAACTGTGGTCTGAAATCCTACTAGCCCCCCACCCAAAATTAAACAGCATAAAAATCCATGACCCATCAGCTGCGACCAGAAAAGCTGTTCCAACTTCATCTCTTTGTTCACAAAACAAAACTGAATGAAGGTCAGTGATGAGTTTTGGCTGATTCCCCTCCTGAGAGGCATTTACTTGCCTGTTGCAGAGCTTCTTGGGAAGATTCACATCGAGTATGAGGGACAGGGTGTTAACCAGCTGAGTTGCATAGCACAGCGCGGCGCTGATGGTATGAGCAGGGTTATTATGTTCCATATCTAAAGGGAACAAAACCATCATGTTTTAAAACCATAAAACCCATCAAGTTTCCTTTCAGATGCAGCCTGAATGTGTTACCCAAGTCTACTCTGGAAAATGTCATTTGTAAGTATTGAGAACGACCTGAATCCAGCAATCATTCCCAGTGGGATCTGTTAGAAGTTGGGACAAAAGAGCAAGTCTTGGAATTCCTGTTAAAACGAGAGCATGTGAACCATGTCCAAAGTGTGAATGATTTCCTGATACACTGGGTCCCAGGGTGCACTTCCTGCAAAAGAGGATTTCAGTGGACTAATCCCTCTCCTGGCATTTCTTTCTGACTCAGGTTTGTCCAGGTGAGAACAAACAGGTGGGGCTACTGCTCCTCGGTGCCTTCTGCTGGCATCCAAGGCTGCAAGTCCTACAGCTTCTGGAGCATCCCAGATGCCTCATCAGACCTTGCTCCTTACCTGGTCCTTGTGTGGTCTTCTTCTCTTCCACCCAGTTGTAATAAGCTGAATAGTCTCCATTATTAGGCAGGGTTATCCAAGGCCCTGTGATACTGATGCTGGTGTCCCCATTGTGATCATCACACACCCACCTCCCAGAGAGGTAGGTGGTTCTCCTGGCCTCTGCCAGCTTGCTCACAGTGCTAGAGGTCATCGCGTTGTCACTCCCAGAAGACTCATCTGCAGGATCTCTGGAGCACCCAAAGAGGAAGAGAGTGTTTTTAAAGAAGGGTTTTGAGACATAACCAAGAGATCTGCTTGGCAGACAAGTATAGCCAGCTTTGACAGAGGGCAAAATGCTTGTAGAAACACTCCCAACAACGGCCAGGTTGGATGGGGCTCTGAGCAACCTGGTCTGGTGGGAGGTGTCCCTGCCTGTAGAGGGGGTTGGGGCTGGATGATCTTTATGGCCCCTCCCAACCCAACCAAGAATTCTATGATTCGATGAACACGCCAGCAAAACTCCTTATTCCCAAAACTCCTTTCCTTTGTCCTGGGATTTTTAATTATCTCTTTTAAGAAAGTTCAACACTGGAGAGATGCCTCAGTGGGGAGATGCTAGCCCCTCCAGATTCTGCCAGTCTGGACCTCTACCTTTGGGCCAGATGCTTTGCCTTTGGGAAACACCTTCCTCTCCCCACAGATGCCAAGGAGAGCCACAGTGTCCAGCTTAGACTGACACGACTCACTTCTGGGTGTCTAAAGTTAAGGAAAATGAGTCCAGAAGGACAAGGCTTCTCTACCTCATGCTTGTCTTCACTTCCTCAATGGGAAATATGACAGATGTCAGCTCCAGGATGTGTGTGCGACGAAGGTTTGCCAGATGCTCATACTGGGTTTTCAAGTCAGAGGCTTTTTTCTCTACCAAGTCCCCCAGCTTGCGGTTGTGCCTCTGGATCTTCTCTTTCTTCTCCTGATGCCTCTGAGCCCTGCGATAGTGCTTCTGGTTCTCCTCCTTGATCCTCAGAAGCCCCTCTGCATCTGTGAAAACAGCAGCAGATGTCAGCCTTGGAAAAGGAGATGGGAGGTACTTATGATGTGCTGTGCACAGTCCTGGGGCCCTCAGCACAAGAAGGACATGGAGCTGTTGGAGAGGGTCCAGAGGAGGCCACCAAGGTGACCCCAGGGCTGGAGCAGCTCTGCTCTGGAGACAGGCTGGGAGAGTTGGGGTGTTCAGCCTGGAGAAGAGAAGGCTCCAGGAAGACCTTAGAGCAGCTTCCAGTGCCTGAAGGGGCTCTAGGAAAGCTGGGGAGGGGCTTGGGACAAGGGCAGGGAGGGGTGGGATGAGTGGAACAGTTTTAAGCTGGAAGAGGCAAGATTTAGATATTAGGAGGGAATTCTTTGCTGTGAGGGTGGTGAGACCCTGGCCCAGGCTGCCCAGGGAAGCTGTGGCTGCCCCATCCCTGGCAGTGTTGAAGGGCAGGTTGGATGGGGCTTGGAGCAACCTGGTCTGGTGGGAGGTGTCCCTGCCCATGCAGGGGGTTGGAACTTGATCTTTAAGGTCCCTTCCAACCTTAATGATTCTATGATAATTCATATTTGTAGATAACAAGATCTATAGCACCTTAGAACAGAAAGCCCTGCCTCAACTATTAACATTATCAGCTGCTGAATGGTACAGCTTTTTCATCTTTCCTGAAGATCTCCAAAGAGACTGAAATTGGGATTAATCTTTCCCTGTCTTTTACTGAGCAATTTTTGGATTTGGAGCAGGAAAAGCCAAGATTTCACAGTTTAATTAAACTTCTGGGGTGTTCATCACGACAGAAATAGCTTGACTGTACATGTCTGCATGGTGCTGGCCAAGGAGACATGCACTGCTTGCAGCCAAAATCCAGAGCAGATAGCATCTTCATTCACCATTTCTGGCACCTCTGCTTCTATTCTGGGCTTCACACTCATGAAGTGCCCTTAAAGCCCTTGGGCCCCAATGGTGCAGTCTTCATGTTGCCACAAGGGAATACTATTCTCCCTCTCCAGTCACCAAAAGAGAGATGTGATGATGTACCTGAAGTACTGCAACTGCCTGAACTGACTCCATGTGTCAGGCAAGGACAAAAATACCCTTCAAGAGCATCTGCTGATTCCCCTATAAAATAATTTACTGCAGTAATGCTTCCACAAACATATGGTGCTAAAGAGAGTGAGTTAACCACCTCTTTCAAAAGCACAGGAAAATATCTGTTATCCATGGTCTCCAAACATATGTCTAAAATCCTTGATGCCCCCTAGTTTGAAGAAGAGTCCCCACCTACAAGTCACTTACTTTGCATTTTTATGGCTGCAAAGCAACAATGTTAGGTTCTCATGCAGTGAGGCATCAAGAAGTTAGAAAACTGCAATCAAGAAGTTAGAAAACTGACCCTTGCACAGCAGGGAACTGCTACATCCAGACATCTTTTTACTGATACATTTTGTTTGCAAGGCACAGGTAAGACCAGAGCTACAATAAGAATAACCTAAAGCAGCTGCATGATGTACTACTAAACTCAAGAACACTTCTAAGCAGCTACAGCCTCCTCCAACTCCTCACTCAGACTGTCCCCAACAGGGGAACACAAAAATTAAAGGCTACATCCAAAGAATGGGACCTGAGGCCAATTCCCATCTGGTCTGGCAGGGTGGGAGACCAGGACTCATGGTTTGCCCACCCCCACAGACCCAGAAAGGGCTTTCTCTGAAAGTCAGGAATTATTTCTAAGCCACCCAATTGATCTGTTGTGATTCATGGTGTGTTTGGAAGGAAGATCTGACACACGGGAGATGCAAAGTGCCAAATTAAAGAAGGTGAGAACATTTTCTCCATGCAGGTAAGAACTGATAATCCTCAGAGTTACAAAATAAGGGGCCCTTTGATAGAGGAACCACAGAAAAATTGATTTTTCTCTGAGCCACACCAAGAACCCCAGAGTGTCACCAAGTCATTCAGTTTCCTTTTAGCATTCCTGAAACATCAACGGGCAATCAATTAATGCTTGCATTCACATGCCCAAACTCTCCCTTTGCATAAAGAAACAGAGGAGGAATAAAACGTCCATCTGCTCAATTTTCACATTCATGTTATACTTGAAAGGTTGCTTTTTCACCAAGTGAACTCTCTGTTCTCCAGGACCAACAGCAATTATTTGGGAAGCTGGGGAGAGCACTGCACACGTTTCCTGACTAGCACTCCTGGTGCAGAAACAACTGTCCTTTGTTGTTTTCTTTTTGGCACAGCACTTCTGCTTTATGACCCAGTTTATGAGGTGATTCAAATGTGTCCCCAGAAGCATTTCAGGACCCCATGAGGGCCCACACATCTGTGCTGCCTGCTAAATGCAAGTGCATGCACACTAGTCTCTGCCCGAGCCAGAGCTCTGCCAGAGGTTTGCAGGATTGTCTCCTTGAGCTGTTCTCCCCAGCCAGGAGGCAAAGACACACATTTTAAAGCCTTATTTTAAGAAGCATCAATTATTGAGGTATCCAGGAGAGTCAACTCCAAAAGCAGGAACCCAATGTTCTAGAAACTGTTCTTATTTTCAGAACACCAAACTATGGCACATCCAAGAGAAGAGAAACAACCTATGACACGTTTTCTAATGTGGTCCAAGAGTAAACCAAGTTGGGTTCCTGATCTACTGGCTTTCATTTTGGGTCCATTTGCAATAGCAGTTTTGGGGTAACTGAGCTAACAGCAGGCCAGTTGGGCAATAATACTTCATGGGTTAAATCTAATCAATTCACTGTGAGCAAGAGAAGCTGCAAAAGCTACAGAAAACACACTTCACAAAACAGTAGAAAAGTGGAGGAACCACTGCCTGGTTGATCCTAACATTTTGCCACCTTCAGAGCTGCATTTTGTGAAAAGGTGCCTAAGTTCCTTGAAGTCACATTGACTTCCCCTTCTCCTTTATTCACAGACTGAAGAGAAAAAGTAGTTATTATCTCCAGAATAATCTCCTACCTACTGAAAAGCTTTCTTCACCTTCCTCTAAACCAAACCAAACATTGATTTTCTTAGCCACTCCTTGTGTTTAACTCCTAATATTCACTTCCAGACTTTCTCCAGTTGATTTGTACCTTTCTTAAACTGCTCAGATGGGACACCAGATTTCCATTGAGGCAACACCAGTGCTGGGCAGAGCAGGGTAATTGTGCTTCCATCCTAAATATAATGCTTATATTACTATCACCCAGAGTGAGGCCTCAGCCACTCTGGAGCACCACAAGATTAGTAATTTTTATTTAATTTGCAATTCCCCAGATCCCTTCCTGTCAAATCTCATCACTGGTGCTTCTCTCTCCTGAACAATGGGCACTCTACTTGGTCCTTTTCAGATGACATTGTCAATTTATGTGCATGATTTTGAATTTGCTCCTGCTCTCACAGAAGTCATCCACCTTGGCTTCCTTCATTCCACCTTCTATTTTACCATGCAAGCTATGATGGAAAACACTGGACAAAACTGGGCCAGGAACCAGTACCTGCTGAGCTCCACCTGTCCCACCTCCCTGGTTTGACAAATATCACCATTCCTTGCATGCAGCCTCTTGTGTCAGCCTCACAGTGATTACACCCAGAGCAAAGGTCTTTCCTTGCTCATGAGACAGTTTGGGGCAGTGTCCAACAACAACATATGTTGGATCTTCTGCTTCATCCTCCACTTCATCCCCAGACAATGGGTTGATTTGACATGGCTTCTTCTTAACGAAGTGATGCCTACTTTTAATTTTCTTACCTTCTAGCTACCAAAGTGGACAGAGCTTTATAATAGAATGACTGTGTCATCAGTCCTTTCTCCATCCTTTGAAAACAGACACTGTTTTCCTACGGGTCCATGGGACATCCTCTCTCCCTTATGTGTTCTCAGGTGCTCCACAGACAACTTCAACTTGTTCCTTAAGTTCTTTAAGGTGACTCTTGTAAGGCTTTCCTGACATAGTAAAAATAATATTTAGCTTTGTTTTCTTTCCTCAGCCTGCAGTCCTCTCATGATGCAAAACTTAATCTGGCTAAGCAGCTGATCACAGTTTCTTTGTGAGAAGACAAGTGAAGCTGCTGAATGCTTAAGTCTTCTCTGCACTGTTATTTGCTCTCTTTCCTGCTAACACAATCATCTAGTCCATCTTCTCATTATATGTTTCTTATTGTTACTGTCCACCTTCCTTATTAATTGAAAATCATTTTGCATCTCAACCTTTTGACATTATCACCACAAACTTGTGCTATTCCTTTAGAACTATTCTCAAGGTATATGCCTCTGCTTCCACTCTGTTTGGCTCCACCTGAATTTCAAGTAAATAAAAATGTTCCTGATTCAGTCATTATGCTTTGGAACACCCTCTGCACGCAGGTTGTAAGGAGTGCTGCATGATCTCCTCTGAAAAATGGCCCTACAGATCTCTCATGTGTGAAAAACATGATGAGCTTCAAAACTGAAGCTGCTGAACAGTAGCAGCTCCCCAGCCTATGCTTTAACTTCAGTGACTCTTGCTCAAGGATGATTTGAGGATTTCTAGACAGGTGTGGGTTAAAATTCATCAATGACATGAAATTCCTAACAGCTGCAGAGCTGTTTGCTCCTCTTTATCAGGAGGAAGTGATGAGGAACACCACACTGAGCAAAGCCATCTCCAGGGACAACGCCAAAGTCACCGGCTGCTCAGCATGTACCTCTTAAAGCTGCTGCAAAATGATCTCTATTCAGCTGAATAATGTCTGCTGTTTGCTAATTAAAACCCAGGCATGAAAAGGCTAAAATCCACTCACCAATTTGCCTTCAGGTCGATTGAAGAAGGGATGGTTTGGAAATCCACCATTATAAAAACAACTACCACTCACATTCACCTCGACTGCTTTGCCCCTCTAAGGCAGAGATTTTTGCACACGAGAAAAGCACAGACACTACTCACGTCTTGTCATTTCATCATTCTCTTTGCAAATGGTTTGTTTCAGCTGCTCAATCCTCATCTTGCAAGACATTATCTTCCATCTCTGAAAAAAAGAGAACATTCAGCATCTCGAGGGCGCAAACGACTTCAAACACGCTGACTAATGATCAACAGCAAAGCCAACAGCTTCAGCACAGAAGGAGAAGCAGGTTCTTAGTTGGATCAGACCAAAGGAATAAATATGTCACACACTGTTTTGTGCACAGAAGAATGGCACAAGAACTGAATGCTCAGTATAAAGTCAATCAGTATAATAAGTTGTTGAACTAAATAACTAATAAGAAATTAAAAATATGGACAGTTTGGAGCACTTTGCTTGCAGAGCCAGTTGCAGTTTTGCTTACAGCAGGTTTTTTGGGAAAGCAGCACGATGTCCTCAAGGCAAACTGTAACTTTAAACTATGAGATCTAGGGATTAAGAGAGTTTTAAAACCATGGGACATTTTGAACAACTCACCAGCTGATCAGTTATCTCCTTCCCTTCCATGGCCTTCAAAACACTAGAGGAAAAAAACATGATTGAAAATTTTATGACTATCTGGACTACATCTGTCTCCAGCCACAGTTTGTGTGAGAGAGACTCTTTTGTGTTTCTCAGGGTTATTGTAGTTTATTTTAATTAAATAGCTGCAACTTACTGTTTTTGGAATTCTCTCTGCTTAGTTTTAAGATGCATCAGCCTTTCTTTCTTTTCAGAAAACCTGGAAGAGATTTAATTTCTTTATTGATATTTCTCACAACATAACATTGTAAGTTGTCTGAAACAATAAAAAGACTGAAGCTTGTGGGAGTCCTTAAACCTCAGCTATCTGTCTTAATCCTTGGACGTAATGGCTAAACATAGAAAGCTCTTGCAGAATTCTAAAGCATCTGCCTCACAGGAACTGCAAGAGAACCTCTAAGCTGAGGAAACATCAGCTTTGTTGTATTATCAGACTTGTAAGAAAATTCCTTGCTAGTTCTAGAAGATTCACAGTTCAGCAATATCAATATATAGTGTATGAAGAAAAATATAGTAGTCTAAAACCCTTTAGTCACTGGAGAAATTAACAGCACCAGCTCAGGTCCTGCAGTGAGGCTGAACTGAGCAGAAAGTCTGAACCTCCACAAGCTGTGGTAGTATCAGCCAAGTCCACTCTGGCAGTGGGGAAATACAGGTTTCCACACACCGTGCACTGCATGTTTTCCCTTCTAACCTGCAAGGGTCCCAGTTCATTCATTACTGGCTCCAAATAGGAACAGTCTCTCAAGGCTTTTCACAGTATCGTTCTGGTTGGAAAAGACCTTCAAGATCACTGAGTCCAACCACTACCCTAACTCTGCAGTGTCTACCACTAAACCCTGTCCCCCTGGCACCACATCTGTCTTAGGTGTCTCCAAGGATGGTGGCTCAACTGCCTCCTCAGACAGCCTGGATCACTTTTACAGGACATTCAAATCTTTCCTGAATTAGTAACAGCAATAACTTGCATTGTCTTCTCCTTATTTCTTGTAACCCTCACAAGTCCCTGACCCAACTGACTGCTTGAGTTCAGCTTCACCAGATGTCTGAGGTACAGGAACTAAAAAGAATTGAGGAGAAGGGCATTTTTTTAGGATTCATCACCCTGTGTTTTCTCCCTTTGCATATGTAGCAACCATGTCCTGCCCCCCTCCATGTGCCACAAAGTATTGAGAAATGCATTTGAAGGAAACAGCATATGAGCAGTGCATGTTGAGAAATCACAACAGGGCACAGAGTGACCAAGCCAGTAGTGAGAGCAAACAACAAGACACCCAGGAGAGTTAAATGGCATTAAAATATAGCAAATGTGCTTTCTCTTCAGCCCGTGTGTGGCTTTCCAACTTTCCTTTCTGCTCTCCACATTACAGCCCATCCCTACCCACACCTCAAATGTGTCTCTTGGGTTAAGTCTACTTAGAGAAAAACAACTTATTAATTACCCTCTAAAACACCTAGAATTGGCAATTTCATCCTAACAGAGGCCTATTACTTCACATACAACCCATTGAGTCCTTTATTTTCAGGGATATCTAAGCTTTATTTAGTAAGAATTCCAGAGTGAGCCTTGATAAGGGCATGTAGTGAGAGGACAAGAGGCAATGGATTAAAACTGGAAGGGGGAAGATTTAGGTGAGACATGTGGAAGAAATTCTTTGCTGTGAGGGTGGTGAGACCCTGGCCCAGGTTGCCCAGAGAAGCTGTGGCTGCCCCATCCCTGGCAGTGTTGAAGGGCAGGTTGGATGGGGCTGGGAGCAACCTGGTCTGGTGGGAGGTGTCCCTGCCCATGCAGGGGGGTTGGATCTAGATGGTCTTTGAGGTCCTTTCCAACCCAAACCAGTCTGTGATTTTGTGACAGGATGGCATCTTGGGCCTCTCTCCTTCTGCTCATCTCCATGGGTCTGATTTCAGGTAAAATTTTAGAGTCCTTCATTTGCTTCCCTGAAGTGCAGAAGCCTGAAAGCTGGCTGACTAACCCTGGGTTCAGAAAGCATGTAATCACCCTTCCCCCATGACATGGGCATTAAAACAACAACAAAACTACTGGCTGCTGCCTTCCTAGTCGACCAAGAATACCTGTCCTCCTTCCAAAACAAACCCAAACCAAACGTGGGTGCTTGGCATCAAAGCCAGAGGCCACAAGTGATCAGGAGGAATGTGGTGTGACTGGAGCCTGGCTGCCGAGCCTGGTGCCTTCGTTCCTCCTGCGTGTCCTCACCCCACCAGTCATCATGGAAATGACAAAAGTGCACTGTACTGGACTCCTGTTTACCACAGAGTAATGCACACCTACTGTACTCCTGACCTTTGGCTGCAACCAAAAATAACTTGGCCCAGGCACAGGTCTCTCAGCAGGCACACAGGGAGAGAGAGCTGGGGCAACTTGGCAATTTGTGTTTTCAAAGCTGGATTAATGAGCACAGAGTCTGACTGAAAGGAATGACTCAAATGATGCTCATCACATCAGCAAGAAGTTGAATGATCTGTCAAGCATCTGGGACTCAATGAAGTTCTTACTGGGAAGACAGAAACGTATGTGGAAGCCTGCAAAACTTCTAGCTCACCATGCACCTCAGCAACAATGTCAAATAGCTCCTACAAACTTCTTTAGCAGGTTTCTCCTAAGCAAATATTTCAATTTCTTTACATAGCCTTAATTTTAATTGCATTGAATAACTAATTTCTCTCTCTCTCTCTCTATATATATATATATATAAAGCCTTTCAGTTTGGCAAAGAAACAAAACTTTGGATGAACTATTATAGGAATTCCCATAAAATGTAAACTGAGAGGAGAGAACTCAACCTCTCAAATTATCCATCAAATGTTTCTCTTTCTTCAAGTCTTATCACATAAAGCTGAGATTTTCCACGGTTCCCTGGCTTATTTCCACGTGCTCATAATTAGACAGAAACAACCACGAAGGAGGACTTCCTCATCTGTAGGAACTGATTAATGCTGAGGGAGCTGAGGACAGCATGAGGTGCATCCATTATTGTACCTGTTCACTATAATAAAACTCAACTTCTGCATAAAGTCACTGTTCCCAATCCTAAATCACAGCTTAGAGATGGGCTCAGACATCATCATTATATTGTCTTTGGCTTCTGCCACCTGCAGACACATAAAGCAAAGCAACTCAGCATGTTTGTAAAACACACCCTGTGAATTTCTGCAGATGACAGGCTGGAGCAAACTCCTGGGAGCAAGAAGGGTCACTGAGCTGAAACCAGCATCAAGATGCCAGCTTGTACTCTGTTGAATATACAAGACATTACTCATGAAAAGAAGAATGTCAGCGATGATTTTACTGGAGGACTTCCGGGCTACTCATCCTTAATTGTAATTATACTTCATAAATTCATCTAAAAGCTCCTCAGTCTCTCCCCCTCACAGATACAGAGTGTGATTTTTGCCAGATATGTGAGCAACTTCCATCTTAAAAAGACTGCAACTTGTATCAGCCCAATGAAAAGAAACCCCAAATAATTCTGATTCTTAGAACATGAAATCATTGATCTTCCTATAAAGAAAAAATCACAAGAAAATTCTAACAATAAACCACCATTCACTAGATAGGAGGGTGATGCTTGATTTCTCTTCCCAAGAGGAAGCACAACCCTTTTCCCCAACCTGTAACCCTTCAAAAAGCCAAAAGGAGGCCCAAATGACCCCCCTACCCCCCCACTTCCACATTCTGCATTTCTCACACCACGCTCAGACAGAAAAGCCCTTGTTGTGACCCTGTGGCCTCCTCCAGAACACTGCTCTAAAATTAACCCAGGTACTACTCGAAGGCTTAAAACAAACACATAAACAAGGAGGACAGGCAACACAACCTGAAACCCAGCCAGCCAGCTGCACCTGTCCCTGCCTGGCTCTGCCAGGGTGTGTGGTCACCCCTGAAGAACATCACAAGAACTTCATAGAAGCCACTTGGTGCTTACAAACACACACAGAACACTGTGATGGCCTCTCTCTTGCTCTTCTATCACTCATTCCAAGTTTTAATTACAGAATGCAGACACAGTATTTCAAGCTTTAAAAATCAGCAACTCCATTATCTTCAAAGGAACAAGGAGAAAGCCAAGCTCAGCAGGGCTTTGTGCCTGCACTGAGAGTTCCTGCTGCAAATCTTCTTGTTATTCTCATTGTGTTATTCATATGTCAGGTTGCTTCTCTAATTCATTAACATGAAGCTGCCATTTTTAAGGAATTGCACTACTGCTTGGGAAAGTGTTGAGCAGCAGGAGCAACCAAGCCTGGGGAAGAGGAGCAAAGAGGGAGAACCCATCAGAATGGAGGCTCCAGAACACTAGTGATCCTCACAGAGGGAACCATGATTTCCAGGTAGAGGGGTTAAAATAAAAAGACAAACCCCTCCCAACAATCAGGAGACTAATTCCTGCAGTTAAGAAACACAGTGTGAACCTACAGAAGAGTCTTCTAGCCACAGACAAAGTATCTTAGGAAGATGCAGTGAAAACTGCCAGGCAGAAAAGCTGGTCTTGCCTCATGCAAGAAGATAGGAGGAAGAGAAGCTTTTTCCCAACAAACTGTTGCATCTGGTACTTTGGCTAAACCTGCTTCTTTACAGCTTCATTTTTCTGATGGGTAGAGAAACTTCTTCATAGAGTCATAAATGGTTTGGGTTGGAAGGGACCTCAAAGATCATCCAGTCCCAACCCCCTGCCATGGGCAAGCACACAGAACACTGTGATGGCCTCTCTCTTGCTCTTCTATCACTCATTCCAAGTTTTAATTACAGAATGCAGACACAGTATTTCAAGCTTTAAAAATCAGCAACTCCATTATCTTCAAAGGAACAAGGAGAAAGCCAAGCTCAGCAGGGCTTTGTGCCTGCACTGAGAGTTCCTGCTGCAAATCTTCTTGTTATTCTCATTGTGTTATTCATATGTCAGGTTGCTTCTCTAATTCATTAACATGAAGCTGCCATTTTTAAGGAATTGCACTACTGCTTGGGAAAGTGTTGAGCAGCAGGAGCAACCAAGCCTGGGGAAGAGGAGCAAAGAGGGAGAACCCATCAGAATGGAGGCTCCAGAACAGTAGTGATCCTCACAGAGGGAACCATGATTTCCAGGTAGAGGGGTTAAAATAAAAAGACAAACCCCTCCCAACAATCAGGAGACTAATTCCTGCAGTTAAGAAACACAGTGTGAACCTACAGAAGAGTCTTCTAGCCACAGACAAAGTATCTTAGGAAGATGCAGTGAAAACTGCCAGGCAGAAAAGCTGGTCTTGCCTCATGCAAGAAGATAGGAGGAAGAGAAGCTTTTTCCCAACAAACTGTTGCATCTGGTACTTTGGCTAAACCTGCTTCTTTACAGCTTCATTTTTCTGATGGGTAGAGAAACTTCTTCATAGAGTCATAAATGGTTTGGGTTGGAAGGGACCTCAAAGATCATCCAGTCCCAACCCCCTGCCATGGGCAGGGACACCTCCCACCAGCCCAGGCTGCTCCAAGCCCCATCCAACCTGCCCTTCAACACTGCCAGGGATGGGGCAGCCACAGCTTCTCTGGGCAACCTGGGCCAGGGTCTCACCACCTTCACAGCAAAGAATTTCTTTCTAATGTCTAACCTAGATCTCCCCTCTTCCAGTTTGAATCCATTCCCCCTTGTCCTCTCACTACAAGCCCTTCTACAAAGTCCCTCCCCAGCTTTCCTTTTCTTAAGCCTCACTTAACAGAGCATGACAGTGGTTCCACTATAACAAAGGCTACAGTTGAATTTCTACAGATGTTCAGCCAAAAATCTTATGGCTACAAAACAGGCAGGAAAAACAATCTTTGATTTAGGTTCCAAATTCCAAACCCATTTTTTTTTCATGGAAGCTGCAGATAATCCTGAGGGGCCTCACACCAACACCAGTTTCCTAGCTATTTTAAAAGGACTGAATGCAGTTTGGCAGAGGCTTTAGTGTAAAAAAACAAATCAAGAAAGAAAGCCCATCCAGTGGCAGACTAAGGGACTAAGGTCCCAGCTTTGCAAGCTGAAGGCAGCTGACATCCTGTGCCCACTCCCAGAAAGAGTCCCCAGGGCTGCTCTTGTGCTTGGCAGGACACAAGGAGCCCTGAGGACCCTACAGCACAACACACCACTTGCCACCTTCCCAAAATAGTTCAAGAAATCACTCTCAGCAGCTGCTCATGAAGCTACAAATGAAGGACCAAGACAACAGCACCAGCCAAAAAACCCAGAGCTATTCCAGGGAGGGTCCTGGGGGTAGATAAATGTTGAGGAATCTGGGATGGACAAGATGTGAATGGCAGCTATGGAGGGGTGATTTGGATCTGACTCATGGAATGGGAATATTTGCTTCTTGTAAGACTCATTGAGCCTCCCTCCCACAGAGCCACTGCTCTGCAGAGGAGCAGGAAGGTGCATGATTAACTGCAGGATGTTTTGTAATTCTAATAGTCCTGATTAGGACTATTTATATGTCAGGAGAAAACCAAAACAAGGTGCTGTTTTCTTTCTGCACACCTTCCTGGCTTAACTTAACGACTTATGACACCTCCAGTTTAACACCTGCTGCTGAAAACAGAGACCTCCGACCACACGATGTGTTTCCAGCTCTGAACTGCCCAGAGCTTGTCAGTCCTGGCAGCACAGGCTCTGACACCTGTGCCTGCCTGAGTGAGAATCGTTATGATTTTAAGTAGCAGGACCCTG
>NW_009952983.1:1167199-1169145 GCF_000747805.2 Chaetura pelagica | reverse complement strand
GCCCCCCCCGGGCCGCGGGGGGCCCGCCCCCCGCCCCGGCTGGCCCTGCCCCGCTCCTGCAGGCTGCGGGGGAAGCGGCCCTGCCCCGCGCGGCCTGCCCGGCTGCGCCAGGCCTGGGTAAGGACAGCGGGGAGGTGGTTTTCTCTGCAAAAAATATGGGTGAAATAAAATATAAACCTCGCCCGCTGCGGGGTTTGCGCTGCCTGAAGCCTGCAGGGAGCGGGAGAGAGGGGTGGTTCATCCCCGGGTGGTGCTGTAACCCAGGACAGGCAGCGCTGGGCCTCCCCGTTTTATTTCACAGCAATAGCAGGGAAAGGGAACCGCTTCCCCAGGATTGGCAGGTCACAGAATCCCAGGGAGATTAGTCCAACTCCCCTGCCAGGTCACCCAGGTGGGTAGATTCCCACCCCCCCCCCAGGTGGGAGCCACAGTGCAGGGTTGAAATGGGCACGACTTAACTAGTAGCTCAGTGCTAGTCCTGTGTGAGGATGGAGTTAAGGAACAGCAGGCAAATAGAAGAGACGGGTAACAGGATGATTTAAAGCAACACCCTCCTAAAAACGCCCCCCCCGGGCCGCGGGGGGCCCGCCCCCCGCCCCGGCTGGCCCTGCCCCGCTCCTGCAGGCTGCGGGGGAAGCGGCCCTGCCCCGCGCGGCCTGCCCGGCTGCGCCAGGCCTGGGTAAGGACAGCGGGGAGGTGGTTTTCTCTGCAAAAAATATGGGTGAAATAAAATATAAACCTCGCCCGCTGCGGGGTTTGCGCTGCCTGAAGCCTGCAGGGAGCGGGAGAGAGGGGTGGTTCATCCCCGGGTGGTGCTGTAACCCAGGACAGGCAGCGCTGGGCCTCCCCGTTTTATTTCACAGCAATAGCAGGGAAAGGGAACCGCTTCCCCAGGATTGGCAGGTCACAGAATCCCAGGGAGATTAGTCCAGCTCCCCTGCCAGGTCACCCAGGTGGGTAGATTACCACCCCCCCCTCAGGTGGGAGCCACAGTGCAGGGTTGAAATGGGCACGACTTAACTAGTAGCTCAGTGCTAGTCCTGTGTGAGGATGGAGTTAAGGAACAGCAGGCAAATAGAAGAGACGGGTAACAGGATGATTTAAAGCAACACCCTCCTAAAAACATCCACACCAAAGCATGTCCCTGTTAAAATGAAGTTAAATCCCAGCCTGCATTGTTTCCTCTTCCTAGTGTAAGTAAGTGCTACAAACCACTAGCACAGCTATTTTTAAGATGAGTTACCATTGGAAACATTATCAGTGAAAAGGCAGAGAGTCTATTTCTTATCTTTAAGACTTCATCCATGCTTTTAAAGAGCATTACAATTCACTGGTGAAGTTCTGTGGCAAGCTCTTAAAATGCAGCTTCTTGAAGAGGGTTCATCTTAAATCAACTTTTTTTCCAGCATCACAGTAAGAGCAGGTTGCTTTTCACTTGCAAAAGATTATTTCACTCCAGCTTATCAGCTTTTACAGCTACAGAGCAAACAAAAGTCCCACCCATAGCTGTGGAAAGTCTACACTGTTAGAAAGCAACCAGAAAAGTAAGCCTCTGTTTAAAATAGATTTGAGTGTGGAAATCCACAGTTTGACTGTGACAAAGAAGCTGATAACATAGTTAAGACCATTTTATCATAAGGAAGTGCATGAAGTTTTTCCAAACTTTTTTTCCAGAGAAGCAGACAGCTATAAAAAGCACTTGTCAGACATATCAGAGAGACAGAAGGTGAAATCTCATCCTCAGGGGACCAGAAATGAACTTGTGACAGCAAAACTCAGCCCAGCAAGACCATGACACCTTGTCCTGTAGGAAGCCATTGCCCAGGTTGTGTATTCCCCTCAAGAGCAGACAGCTTTTGGCCAGGGTTGTCAGGGCTAAAGTCATCTCACAGCAACCTCTAGTGGCACAGGGAGTTTCCTGAGAGATCTGACCCGTCTTCAGCAGG
>NW_009952983.1:1162744-1167115 GCF_000747805.2 Chaetura pelagica | reverse complement strand
AGGAAAGAAGGGGAGGACAAAAAACAAACCCCAGCAGCACCAACGCCCTGCTCTGGGACAACAAACACTTGCTGCCAGGGAATCACAGGAGGTACCAGACCAGTCCTTGCACTGTTCCTGGTCACCCCACCAGTCTGAGCATGGCACCTTCTGCAGAGGAAGCCTTGAGTTCACTTGGACATAAAGCACAAGAACCCCACTGTTCTAGCTGCCAAATTACCAAAGGCTTTGATCTAATGTAACTGTGGTTCAATAACCCAGATCATTAAGTGTGGAGCATCTAAGACTCTTTGTATTTTCCTCAAGTCCACTTTAAAGGCAGCCCCTAACCAACAAGCCTGTCCAGCAACAAACTCCCCATCATCTGAGGGCTCTTCAGTGACACAAGTGAGTACCACTTTGTTAATAAATTAGTTGATCCTCCACCCACCAACTTTCTAGGTATGTTCCAGCACTGTTAGGGGCCTGGAACATCATCTCTGTAAAGGAAAGACCAACACCATTACACACACAAGTTTATCCAACCAGTAGGATCAGAGGGAATCACTTGTCTTTAAAACACTGAAATAAATTCATGCTGGATTTTGTAAGCTCTATATTGTAGACAAAAATATATGTTGAGTTTAAAGAGGAAAATGCAACATTTCAAGAGCAAGGTTTCAGTACACTTAAAGATGAAGACTTGGATAAAGCTAGTTTGAAGTGCAGTGGTGATTCATCTGTTCAATAGGGGGAAAAGACACCAGGTCCCTATTACAAAACACTTAAGTGCCACCTTCATGTGCATTCTATCAAAAGCACATTCATTTGGCTGATTTTTCAGCTTGACAGAAGTTGTGAGAGCTCAGGTGGGCTACAGACAGGTCATCTGAAAGCAACAAACATTCATCAGCCTTCACAGCATCCAGAGTAGCTTTGTTTGCTTAATCATCTACACCTGTAGAAATCAGGTCCAGGAATACTCTTGCTTCTGCTCCATGCAGTGTGATACAAATCCATGGATTATTTTTAGTTGCTTTATGGGCCATGTTATGGTGCTTTTTTGAAGCCTTTCAAAATGGGGTAGATGTTCTCAAATGCCTCATAGATCTCTGAACGCTCCTTTGCTCCTAAAAAGACATTTAGGAAAAAAAAAACAGGTTAAGAATTAAACTGAGTGTGGAGAATAACTGAACAGAACTCAAACCTACTGAGATTACAAACCATGAAGAAACACAGGAGTTTAGAAGCAACTCACTATTAGTTTAAGGCAGGATTTATATAGTATTTCTGCCCCCTCACAAAGAACAATTTCTAGCTTGCTTTGCTTTAAGAATAGTTTTGTTTCATCTGTGGATCCAAAACAGGAGCTTGCAACTCTTGGCAAGTAACTGAAAAGAACCATGGTTTTACCTGCTTAACAATAACAGCTCTGCCTGTGGATAAAGTGGAAAGAAAAACAAGAAAAAAGGGCATTTATTCCAATACTGGAGGTTGATCCACAATTTGAGAACTCCCCCCTCCTCCAGTTCTGAGAAGCTTTTTTATTTTTAAACTTTGTTAGGGCACCTGTGAGTTCAAAGTCAGCCTTTTACATCTTATTGCAAGCCAATCTGGAATCCCAAGTGTTGTGCACCAGCAGTATTTCAGTGGGCAGGAGCATTCCTTGCCAGTGACACTGCTTAACATGCCAGGGCAGCAAACATCAGCTACAACAAAACTGTTTAAATGAACCTGCAGCTGGATTAAGTGGCGCTCAAGGTATGTAACCCTTTTATCTCAGAACACTCTTGGACATGACTAATTCATCTGCATTACTGCAACTTTTACTTTCAAAAGTAAAGCTACTTTCAAGTTACTTTCTTGATTAGGGAAAAAAACAAACCACCTTGCTGCTCAAATTGTTTTGTCATTGCAGTTGGGCCCAGTGTTCACAGACAAGGACTTAACCTTCTGAGCCTGCTGCACATTCCACAGGGGGTTGCAATTAGTGTACCCAAAAATGCAAACAACAGTGGAAAGAAACTGGCCAGTATGACTTTACTGCACCTAAGAAGGTTGGGAGACATGGGATGGGGAAGCATTTGAGCTCTGTAGTGAGTGCTCCATTCTTCAGTTTGTTGAGCTCATACCATGGGTGAGAGAATCCCTGGCTAAGGGAGATGCTTCTCTTTTGTCTTTCTCCTACCTCCAAGCTGTACTGTGAAGAAGACTTTAGTATTTGGGTTCTCTAGGAACAAGTACTATTTACCTTTCAGTGCATCTGCATAAAAGTATTTTCATGATCTTTACAAGACAATTTGTTAGGAATACTCAGGAATTCAACCTTTGTTGCCATGGGATCTGAGGTACAGATTCCTGCTCAGCACACATACTAAGAGAGGCTTTTGCCTCCTGAGTGTTTTGCCAAACAGTCAGGAACAAGTTCTCAGGTCTCCACCCTTTCCTCTAATAATCCCTACTAAATGCTGCCAGTGAAGTGTTTTAAGAAGTTTTCTTCCTGTCCAAGTAGTTTTAAATTGCTTATTGTGATATTTGTATTTAAGTGACCATGTCAGTGTCCTGTTGGGATCCTATACCATGACACGTGGCATTATGCTTTGAATAAAGATCCTCAAATCTAACAACATGGAAATCCTGGACACTATATATATATTTTAGTGCAACAGAACTGATACTGTTATCTGCAGAAAACACAGATAAGAAGCAGTGGCCATTAAAAAGATCACTGAGTGGCTTTACTAGGGCAAGATATTAGTTTAGCTCGTGTTCAATTTAAATGCTTTCTCAGAAGATAAGGTAACACTTGACTACAGGTATACAAAGGGAGACCACTTACCAGTCAGCACAACTTTTCCAGACACAAAGATAAGCAGCACTATCCTTGGTTTGACCATCCTATAAATAAGGCCAGGAAATAGTTCAGGCTCATAGCTGTTGCAAAGCAAGCAGGTAACATTAGTAAAATGCAAATACTGTTTCAGTGTTGTATGTGCAAGGTGCTCTTTAATTAACAACAGAGTCATTAAACACACAGATTTTAGCTAGCTACCCAGAGAAAGGCAGGTCAGCTTTTAGAGAAGCCTGATAATCCCATCTGGAGCTGGGAAGAGTTCTTCATGCTTAAAAAGACTTCTGAGTCTGATTTTCCACAACATTGGAACCATTATTGTGATCTTCAAATAGTACTGAAACCCTTCTTAGCCTGCAAAGAGCATCTTGTGTAACTAAGATGACAGCCAAGTTAATCTTTAATGTATATTTAGTCCCCAAATGACATGCAAAATATTAAATGCAATGCTAATAAAAGACAACTGAATTTTGGCTTTGTCAGTCATGGCAATAACTAGCTCTGAACAAGCCCATCCTGAGGGCACAGTGTGCCCATCACTCAGCTACAGGTTTATTTCAACTTGATGGCCATCAGACATCCAGACAGAAAGAACTGAAGTGATAACCCAGAAATGCACCATATTTTCAGTGCTGTATTTTGCAGCTGGAGTTTGGCTTCGTGCCTGAAGTTTAGAAACCTTGTCTTTGCAGGCAGGCAGCTGGTTGGATGGGAGTTAAAGAGGCCCACTTGGGATTAGAGGCTCACAATGGAGCAGGGCCATAGACCAGGTTCAAGTAGCTAAAGAGCAGCTCCAGTTAAACCAGAAGTGTTTAATCAAGACTGGTTATTCCCCTGTTGATGTGGTCTGCAGTGAAGGGAGATACCTACTAAGGCCTGATGTTGCACTTAGCAATAACAGGAGGCTAGTGCAATTCTGATCAACACTGCTCAGAGTAATGAACATTTTGGGGGGGGCATTTCTCTGCTGATACACAGCAACTCTGGCAAACCACAACGTTCACAGTCTAAGCTTTTACAAAGGAAAATCTTTTCATTAACCAACTAAGAACCCAGGAGCTTCTGGCAGTTCTTCAGCCCTTTCTCTTAAGCAGATCAGAAGAGGCTGAGCCCTGCTGTAGGGTGCTCTCAGGTGCAAGGTTCCTAGAGCTGCTGTTTGCAGTGTCCCTGCAAGGAGAAAGCAGGGAACACCACACAGGAGGGCAATTCAGCAGAGTCCTTCACTGTTGAATTGTGTCAGTCGTGGTTCCAAGCACTGAAGGCTTTGCTGCTAGCTGCTGCATGTCATCCTGCCAATCAAGCAGGGGCTTCTTTTGGCCTGTGCCCCACTAAGGACATAAACCTTATTATCTTTATTGCAACATACAGCATCTAAAGCCACTTCACACTTGCTGAACTAGGGAGCATGTCTTTTGCTCACCAAAAAAAACGCTTGATATTCACTGTGCAGTTGATGCCAGACTTGAGTCCATTGGCAGCTACTAAAGAGACTGCTCCAGGCTGTGTGGGGCTGTAACTCTGACTTCCACATACCTGCTGAA
>NW_009952983.1:1150871-1162678 GCF_000747805.2 Chaetura pelagica | reverse complement strand
CTGGTGAGTGAGAACCAAGCCTTCCAGCCGGATGGGGAACCTCACATCACAGCTCCCAACCATGTTCTGTATCTTAAAGTCCAGGAACTTGGCAGGGAACCCGAGCTTCTGCACCACACGTGCGTACTTCCTGGCCGCAAGCCGGGATTGCTCCTCACTGAAGGAAGAGCAGGAGGGGACAAGCTGCTTTGCTTAGTACTGTCATCTGCTCTTAGGCTGGAAGTCAGCTTAGAGCCACCACCATGCTAATCTGTCCTCTGGACAAAGATATGCTACTGCTCAAAACAGAAAGCCTCCATCCCCAAAGTCACTTCAGTGATCTAGAAGATAAAAGGCACTTTTGTCATTCACTTCCCTGGGGTCTTTGTGAGGACACCCAGGAGTTTCCCTCTTCAGAGGTTTCTTAGTTCCTAACACCATTTCTCAGAGCTAATCCAGGCAGCAGACTGCAGACACCAGTAGAGTCATCTAGCTAAGCTAGCTGGGGTGATGGCAGAGGTTGGAGAAGAGGTCTCCTAAGCTGTGAGTTAATGCATTATCTTACTGACAGCTTAGGGACATAAAAATCAAGGCAGCTGCTGAGCTTGAAGAGAAGAGAGCTTCAAAGTACAGGAATAATCTTTGCTTCTCTTCAATTCCCATTTTCTCTAGAGGCAGATGTGTTGACTGGTGAACAGAGGCACTGAAGGGAGACTTGACAGACACGAGTTATGTCCTAACTCAAAAAAAAAAAAATCAGTGAGAAATGCAAATAACACCTTAAAAATTCCTGGGCATTTTAGCAGCTTTTCTGCTAATGTCTGCTCAGCTCAATCTATATTCAGGGAGAGAACCAAGCAGTTCAGTGACGACTAAATTACTCACATGAAGAAAACCAGGCATTTTTCAATACCAGTGCTTCATTTTGTTCTTTGCAATCACAACAGTGCTTTGCTAGATAATTTAAGCAAGCTTTTCTGACATTTTTGATCAGAATATAGGTACAGCTGCAAGACCCAGACCTTTAGAAGGAAGGAAAAGCAAAAGAATACCTTTTTGCTCCTGTGCAGACCATTTTTCCTGAGCTGAAGATGAGGGCTGTTGTTCGTGGTTCCCTGATCCTCATGATCACAGCAGCAAACCTCTACAAATTCAAAGGAAGACCTCACAGTCCAGCTGAGGGATTTAGCAGGGACTGCATTTCTGTTCATTCTTGCAAGGATCATCACTTTGAACGCTCCACACAGGATGCATTTGCTTTCTGTTAAGTGTTTATTTACCACTCTGAAGTTATTTTCCAACCTGCCCCTAGGACAAGGGGGCTTAAGATTAGTCACAGAGCCACTGCCTTGTCCCTTGGATTTTGTTGAGCAGTCTGGAGTCACCTACAGAAACACAATCTGGTGTTCCCAGCATTTTCCTGCTGGAAGTGTCATGCCATACCAGTCTGACTCCAGTAGCTCTTTAATCTAGACAGGAGTTTTAACCCCCAGTGAGGGCTGCTTATACCCTTTCAGCTGGAGGTGGCTGACCACAGGTAGGAAGAATTCTTAAACAGCCTGGTAACATCTCATCTTGATTAAAAGAAAAAACAAATTCAGAGAGGAGACCACAGGATTTAACAGGCCAAAATTGCAGATTCTACTAGAGAAAGGACAAAGCTCATGGTGATTCCTAGAGGTTAGAATCCAATAGCACTGAGAAAGGGAAGTGAGAGGTTAAAGCTTAAGAGTCTTTAAGGTTTACCTTTGGGTTATACTCTGCATTTCTGGCATGCAGAGCTATGTTCTTCAGATCTAGTTTACAGGCCAAGTTTACAGTTGACACTATATTCCTGAGGAATGAAAGAGGAATTTTTTTTATTGCCAAAGCAGGTCACTTCAGAGCCAACTTCCAGCATTATTAGCTTGATGTGGAGTCACTCCAATTAATAATTGCCATAAACTAATTTCCTGCCTGCCTCTTTCCCACTAGCATTAAGCTACTTCTGGCAAAACATAAGTAATTTAACACCAAAATTACAGTTTGAGATATAACAAGGTATTAAATTATTAGTCCCTGAATCCTAAGTTTGTGTGTCTTCCAATAACTACATCACTTTGTTCTTTTACAGCTTTGAACTGAACCATTACTGAGTGTTTACAGAGTTACTACAGCACTTTTAAGGTAGGTGAGGGTATGTTATTCTCTACAGGTATAAACTACTCCATAGTTGCTCTAGCCCACACAGGACATGATCTTTTAACAGGACCAGAATTTCTCTCACTCCTTTCCCTGTCCCTTTCCTTTGCTTAGTTCAGACTGGTTCTGCTCTCAGAAAAGCAGACATTTTTAAAGCCCTGGAGCCTGCTGTCATCCTTAACATTCTCCTGGCTGGAAGAAATCCTTTTCAAGTAATTTTTCTCTTTTCATCCTGCAGACTGAAGTAACCAGCAGTACATACTATATATAAATAATTTCTACCAAATACTTTTCCCATGGAGATACTTCATCTCCTGTCTCTCAGAAGAGACTTTTTCCTCCTTAACAAGCCAGAGGCATTTCAGATACTCACCCAGCATGTTTATCAAGTCAACTCTCCCTTGTTTTGCTAAGCTTGCCATTGTTCTGTGCCATTTTGGTATTGTGCTGATCAGCAGAGTTATCCAATTGCCTTCCAGTATTGTTAGGTCATTATTTCTCTTTGAGGTGATATGGAGCTAAATGTCCCCCCTGTTTTTTTGGGGTGGGCTTATTTGAGACTAAACCACTCTTGCTACATTCTCTAAGTGAGAAGTCAGAGCTGTACCTTACAGTTTAAGCAAAACTATTATATATGCTACATATATCATACATACATAAACTTACTGTAACTGAGGAACTATGCCAGAGCTTTCTGATGCAGGTGTCACAGGGGTCACAGGAGTCATTGGTGTCAGAGAAGGACAGACACCAGATGCCTCAGGAGATGGCTGAGTTACATCTGGATAGGACAAACTGCTTTCATCCATGAAGATCCCACTGTCCTCATTTCTTGATGTTGAGCCAATAAGCTCTTTTTGTGTTTCATTACCATCTTCAGATAGATTTTGCTCTTTGCTGTCTTGGGTAATATCTGGAAGAAAGCTGAGGTCCACTGAGGAGAAGTCTGTAGGAAGCTCTTTGGGCTGATTAAACTGAGAACCAAACACCACATCTTCAGTTGTTTGAATTGGCAGGTCTACATCATAAGGGCTCATGGAAGTAAAGAGCTGAGGACCAGTTGAGAGGTCATCCTTGAATTAATAAAAAGCATCATTAAAGACCTTGTAAGAAAACATTTAATCAGGAGACTAAATTAAGGTTACTCTTCTACTCAATGAGGAAGTTGAAATAATTTTCCCCATACATATTATAGAATAGCCTTAAGATTTTAAAGCATGTTGCTGGCTTGTCTACCAGCTTATAGAAATCCAGACAGCTTCTATAGCAGGGATAGAGATTTTCCCACCACATTCCCAAGGCAGTCCAGAGCACCCCTGCAGGACCCCAAGCCGAGCAGTGCTCTGTGCCTTCAGCAGGGACTGCAGGAGCAACGCTGGCGCTTTGCCCTTCACAGCCCTTCTGTACCTCAGTTCTAAACAGATCCAACATGATTTTTTTCCAGGGAAGACAGCTGGCTTTACCTCCCTCATATGCTTCTGTTTCCTCTCCCTCCTAGCAGGGGACAGTGTCCGTGCTGTGTTGGATTCGTGCAACAGAGGGCAGCAGCTCACAGGATCACGGGCAGTTCATTCTTGGAGGTCACCAGACTAACTCAAGTGAGACACAGTCAGCAAAGCCAGCATCCTTTCCCACAGCAAGCATGCAACTTACCTGCAAGCAAGTTCTTGCATACTAATGACCTTCTTTATCAGCTGTTTATTATTAAAAGCTATTTAAAAGGCACTGTAATATTGAGGAGGCAAGACTTTGGGAAAGGATTTGTTTCCTTCTCCATTATAGCATAAGCTTCTAGTTAGTGGAAAGCTTCTTCCAAGAAGGTGGTTGCTGCCAGTACTCACAGCAGGTGCCAGCATGGACTAGATGATCCATACAAGAGGTTTTGTGTTCATTTAGGCATTTTTTTGGGCTCGAGAGCCAAAAGGATTAAAAAAGTCCAAGCACAGATCAGAGCAGGGAATGGTGCACAAGACAGAGGCCCTTAAGTTGGCAGCAACTGCCTGAGCTCCAGCAGGAGCAGGGTTTCCAGATCAATGGTTTTCAGCCCTGAGCTAGTGCTGCTCTGTGTTGTGTGCTAATCAGCTCACTTAGCAACACAGCCATGCACACAGGGAGAACTCTGCTCCTGCTTTGCAGCATATTTGCTTGTAGACACTTGGAAAGCCCTCAGTGACAAATCCTCCCAGAGAACCCTTAATAGCTTGAATACAGGTGTGATCAGATCTAGCTCTGAAAGCTTTGAAGGTGTAGGTTCAAAACTGTTTCTGAAACTTAAATTCTAGGTACAGAACCCCAGGTGAGATGATTTGGGTCAGAATGCTACAGAATAAGACTAGATACTCCTTAGCTCTTCATCTCTTTGGAGAATGGGATCCAAGAGCTCTATCTGAGAATTAAGTAGTCAAATACAAATGTATTAACAGTATCCCATAGCAACATACTATGGGATAGTTAAAAACCATTTGTTTTAAATAGATATTTTCAAGGTAGTGACACAGGAGGGAAGGCACAGTCTCTGCAAGGCCTCCAGTGGTCTAAGGCTCATCTGTACAAGAACTAATTAGAAAAATTTTCTAGGAACTGTGATCCAGAGAAGATGGCACAAAAAATTAAAAAGACTCAGCCCTGCAAGCCGGCAGGACCACTCACACACACTGTGCTGAGGGGCATCAGAGAAGAAGAGAAATAGAATAGTAAAAAAAGATGCAAAGCAGACAGCTTGTGGCATAGCTTAGAGAAAGGTGACAGAGGATTGAGGGGTGTCTGAGGCTGGAAGCATTAAGCAGCTGATAAACAAATCAAGAAAAGGAAGAGGAAGTGCATAAAGTAGATGGGAAGATTTGCTTTCTGTGTCTTTTTCAGCAGGTTTCCATCTAACTGGTCTGGGCAAAGCCCTTACAGGGTTAAGCAGTGGGGGAGATTGCCTCCTTGTCAGACAGCTGCTCAGAGGCTATGAAAGGGGGCACAAGACCTTGTTTATGTTGGGCTGCCTGCCAAGGGTTATGGCTATAGACTCTAGGTTAATTAACTTCACTGAAGGCCCCATCAGCAGCATAGCTTTGGACATCTCCCAGCAGCTCCAGGAAGGAGATTTCACACATAGATCCTGTCTGAGATCACTACTTTTAGGGCAGCTTGAGGGCAAAAAGCCATTTTCACTTCCACGCAGGAATCCCTGCAATCCAGGTACAGACAAATCAAATCCAGCTGCTTAAAAACCAGACTTGTTTTTTCTTTTTCTTTCTGCAGCAACATCTCACACATCTGCTATTAGCAAGTACCCCAGCAAGTCTGAAATACAAGCCCAGTAGCATTTGTAAAACCCTGGGTGTATCTCTCCACATTATGTATTTAATGGGGCTATATTCAGCAGGCTTTACTGATTGCCACTGGGAAGTCTCTGGGTTTAAGCAGCCTGGTGCTAAACCCATTTTCTGAGCTGGAAAGCAGTTTAGAACAGGAAGCACCTCAAGGAGTTGTGTTCCTTGGGTGAAGGTGATGCTCAGCTGCACAGCCCAGCCCTCTCCCAGTCCCTCACCCTCACAGCCCCCTGCAGCCAGCTAAGACCAGCAAGGCTATTCCAAATTAAAAAGAGAACAAACAACAACATTGCAAACACAGCATAGATTCATTTTAGATGGAAAAGACCTTTAAAATCGTTGAGTTCAACCCAGCACTGCCAGGGTGACAAATGAATGTCCCTCAGCAACACACCGGCAGGGCTTGGAAATCTCTGCAGGGACAGGGACTCCACCGCTGCCCTGAACATCCTGTTCCAAGGCCTAATACCCCTTTTGGGCAAGACATTTTTTCCCCCTAATATCCAATATAATTTACCAACCAGCAGGGAGAAGCTGGAGCCTCCTGGGGCAGGGAGGCCGCACTTGTGCTGCCAGCGGGAGCGCCTTCCCAGCGCGGCGTTGGTGGTATAGTGGTGAGCATAGCTGCCTTCCAAGCAGTTGACCCGGGTTCGATTCCCGGCCAACGCAGCAGTCCTTTCTTTTTTTTCTCCCCTGCCCGCCGCAGCTCTCCAGGTACCGCTCCAGAGGTGACGCCCTCACAGGATCACGGGCAGTTCATTCTTGGAGGTCACCAGACTAACTCAAGTGAGACACAGTCAGCAAAGCCAGCATCCTTTCCCACAGCAAGCATGCAACTTACCTGCAAGCAAGTTCTTGCATACTAATGACCTTCTTTATCAGCTGTTTATTATTAAAAGCTATTTAAAAGGCACTGTAATATTGAGGAGGCAAGACTTTGGGAAAGGATTTGTTTCCTTCTCCATTATAGCATAAGCTTCTAGTTAGTGGAAAGCTTCTTCCAAGAAGGTGGTTGCTGCCAGTACTCACAGCAGGTGCCAGCATGGACTAGATGATCCATACAAGAGGTTTTGTGTTCATTTAGGCATTTTTTTGGGCTCGAGAGCCAAAAGGATTAAAAAAGTCCAAGCACAGATCAGAGCAGGGAATGGTGCACAAGACAGAGGCCCTTAAGTTGGCAGCAACTGCCTGAGCTCCAGCAGGAGCAGGGTTTCCAGATCAATGGTTTTCAGCCCTGAGCTAGTGCTGCTCTGTGTTGTGTGCTAATCAGCTCACTTAGCAACACAGCCATGCACACAGGGAGAACTCTGCTCCTGCTTTGCAGCATATTTGCTTGTAGACACTTGGAAAGCCCTCAGTGACAAATCCTCCCAGAGAACCCTTAATAGCTTGAATACAGGTGTGATCAGATCTAGCTCTGAAAGCTCTGAAGGTGTAGGTTCAAAACTGTTTCTGAAACTTAAATTCTAGGTACAGAACCCCAGGTGAGATGATTTGGGTCAGAATGCTACAGAATAAGACTAGATACTCCTTAGCTCTTCATCTCTTTGGAGAATGGGATCCAAGAGCTCTATCTGAGAATTAAGTAGTCAAATACAAATGTATTAACAGTATCCCATAGCAACATACTATGGGATAGTTAAAACCATTTGTTTTAAATAGATATTTTCAAGGTAGTGACACAGGAGGGAAGGCACAGTCTCTGCAAGGCCTCCAGTGGTCTAAGGCTCATCTGTACAAGAACTAATTAGAAAAATTTTCTAGGAACTGTGATCCAGAGAAGATGGCACAAAAAATTAAAAAGACTCAGCCCTGCAAGCCGGCAGGACCACTCACACACACTGTGCTGAGGGGCATCAGAGAAGAAGAGAAATAGAATAGTAAAAAAAGATGCAAAGCAGACAGCTTGTGGCATAGCTTAGAGAAAGGTGACAGAGGATTGAGGGGTGTCTGAGGCTGGAAGCATTAAGCAGCTGATAAACAAATCAAGAAAAGGAAGAGGAAGTGCATAAAGTAGATGGGAAGATTTGCTTTCTGTGTCTTTTTCAGCAGGTTTCCATCTAACTGGTCTGGGCAAAGCCCTTACAGGGTTAAGCAGTGGGGGAGATTGCCTCCTTGTCAGACAGCTGCTCAGAGGCTATGAAAGGGGGCACAAGACCTTGTTTATGTTGGGCTGCCTGCCAAGGGTTATGGCTATAGACTCTAGGTTAATTAACTTCACTGAAGGCCCCATCAGCAGCATAGCTTTGGACATCTCCCAGCAGCTCCAGGAAGGAGATTTCACACATAGATCCTGTCTGAGATCACTACTTTTAGGGCAGCTTGAGGGCAAAAAGCCATTTTCACTTCCACGCAGGAATCCCTGCAATCCAGGTACAGACAAATCAAATCCAGCTGCTTAAAAACCAGACTTGTTTTTTCTTTTTCTTTCTGCAGCAACATCTCACACATCTGCTATTAGCAAGTACCCCAGCAAGTCTGAAATACAAGCCCAGTAGCATTTGTAAAACCCTGGGTGTATCTCTCCACATTATGTATTTAATGGGGCTATATTCAGCAGGCTTTACTGATTGCCACTGGGAAGTCTCTGGATTTAAGCAGCCTGGTGCTAAACCCATTTTCTGAGCTGGAAAGCAGTTTAGAACAGGAAGCACCTCAAGGAGTTGTGTTCCTTGGGTGAAGGTGATGCTCAGCTGCACAGCCCAGCCCTCTCCCAGTCCCTCACCCTCACAGCCCCCTGCAGCCAGCTAAGACCAGCAAGGCTATTCCAAATTAAAAAGAGAACAAACAACGACATTGCAAACACAGCATTTAAAAAGAGAACAAACAACAACATTGCAAACACAGCATAGATTCATTTTAGATGGAAAAGACCTTTAAAATCGTTGAGTTCAACCCAGCACTGCCAGGGTGACAAATGAATGTCCCTCAGCAACACACCGGCAGGGCTTGGAAATCTCTGCAGGGACAGGGACTCCACCGCTGCCCTGAACATCCTGTTCCAAGGCCTAATACCCCTTTTGGGCAAGACATTTTTTCCCCCTAATATCCAATATAATTTACCAACCAGCAGGGAGAAGCTGGAGCCTCCTGGGGCAGGGAGGCCGCACTTGTGCTGCCGGCGGGGAAGCCTTCCCAGCGCGGCGTTGGTGGTATAGTGGTGAGCATAGCTGCCTTCCATTCCCGGCCAACGCAGCAGCCCTTTCCTTTTTTTTCTCACCTGCCCGCCGCAGCTCTCCAGGTACCGCTCCAGAGGTGACGCCCCGTCCATGGACACAGCCGCCCTGCCCGGCCCCCGGGGGCGGATTTAACCCCGCGGGGCAGGTGGGGGTGATGGGGCGCAGAGCCCTGCGCAGCTGGTTGGGATTTAAAACGAGCTCTCAGGTCCCTCCCGGCTGTGATTTTTTTTTACTCCCAGCAAAATAGTCTGTGAGTTTTTCACCGGGGGTTTCCTCCAGCAGGGCTAGAGAAGTCAGGGAGCTCTGTTGTGCTTTGCATTGTCGCCATCATCAAACGGTCTGGAGTGGAAGGGATCTTAAAGATCATCCAGTCCCAACCCCCTGCATGGGCAGGGACACCTCCCACCAGACCAGGCTGCTCCAAGCCCCATCCAACCTGCCCTTCAACACTGCCAGGGATGGGGCAGCCACAGCTTCTCTGGGCAACCTGGGCCAGGGTCTCACCATCCTCACAGTTCATTATCTTCTTAATGTCTAATCTCAATCTCCCCCCGTCCAGTTCACAGAACAAATAAAACCTATTCCTGGC
Organism: Chaetura pelagica; assembly: GCF_000747805.2. Taxonomy (NCBI): domain Eukaryota; kingdom Metazoa; phylum Chordata; class Aves; order Apodiformes; family Apodidae; genus Chaetura; species Chaetura pelagica. Next base: position 1,153,430 of record NW_009952983.1, on the reverse strand, counting down.
CTCTTCCCCTCCACTGGATTGAAGATAAATGGGGAGTCAGAGCTGCAGCTTGCACCTTGCAAAGATAACACTTCACCTCTAGCTAGTACTCTGCATCCAGCAGGTGGAATGTGCCCTTCATTCACCCCACCTGCTTCATCAAGTGCCATAAGGCACATCTTTGGCTTTGAGAGGAGCTACTCTCCAAAATGAAAAACCTCAGACTCAAAGCATAGCAATGAATCAGAGACTCACAGAATTGTCAGAGTTGGAAGGAACCTCTAGAGATCATCTAGTCCAACTCCCTGCTAAAGCAGGATTCCCCAGAGCACATTACCCAGGGCTGCATCCAGGTGGATCTTGAAATATCTCTAGGGAAGGGGAATCCTCAGCCTCCCTGGGCAGCCTGTCCCAGGGCTTTGTCACCTTCATAGTAAAGAAGTTTTCCCTCATATTTCAGTGGAACTTCCCATCTTCCAGCTTGTGCCTATTTTCCCTCATCCTGTCTTTGGGAGCTACTTAAGAGTCTGGCTCCATCCTCCCTGCACCCACCTTTAAATACTTACAGGCATTAATAAGGTCTCCCCTCAGCCTTCTCTTCTCCAGGCTGAACAGTCCCAGCTCTCTCAGCCTTTCCTCATCAGGGAGATGCTCCAATCCCCCAATCATCTTTGTTGCCCTCCACTGAACTCTCTCCAGCAGTTCCCTGAGAAATGGAAATGGTCCCCATGAAGTGGCCTGTTCTCAGCTGGGCCAGCGTTGCTGACACTGCTCAGGGGGAGGAAGCCATCACTCCTGACAATCACCCCTGTCCTCCCCTGGCAGACATTTTGCCCACCAAAGTCTCTGTGTCTATCCCCTCGAGGGATGATTTAAAGCTATTCCATTTTTGGAATAGCTTTTGGAAAGACTCCTGGGCGGGGACTTCATGTGTGAGGCAGCCTGTTCCCAGGAGGGGGTTTGTGCTGTGCTTCACTGGTGGTTGCTGTGGGGTCTGGTGCTGCTGGACTCCACACCAGTGGCTGCTGCCTGATGGGTTCCTTCTCTCCCATCCTGGCCCTGCATGGTGAGGGATAGATGGGTTTCTGCAAAGGTGCAGCTGGGGACATGTCCCTGTCCCTGTCCCTGTCTTGGCTGGGAGATGTGCTGTGATCAATTCACCTGTTCAGCTTTCTGCTGTGAAACTTGCTTGCAAGCAGCTAGCTGAGCTGAAAAAAACCCTTTGGAAGTAGATGCAAAAGCCCAGGCACAGAGCAAGTCTTTGGGAGGTGCTGCCAGGCTCTTCTTGCTGCCTCAGAGGTGTGAAGGACTAGATTTGTATCCTTTATCCGTGGGGCAGAGCGTACGTGGCTGATGAGCATCCTTCCCTCCTCAGCACAGCCTGCTGAGCTGGTCTGGTGGTGTTCCTGGGCCTCACCTTGCTCTGACGCTTTACAGGTGCCAAATCCCCCTGGCCCCAGAAAAATCCAGCCTCGAGCAGTTTGATTTACACACACAGTCCCTCTCCCAGCACCCGGGAGGCACGTCAAGCAGCAAAGCAAGGAGAGGACTCCCTGGGAGGTTGTGTCTTGAATTACAGAGGCTGGTGGAGCTAGCTCAGACCAGTTCAAGATGGTTAGAACCAAAATGTTCAGGGCTGGTGGGTGACTGGGGTGGTTGCAGAAATTCTGGCTGCCTGTGCCAGCACTGCAGGACAGGGTGGCACAGGACACTGCTCCCACCAGCTGCTGCAAGCTCAGCTATAGTACCTTCAGTTTCTTGGTCCAATTAATCCTTTGTTGCACTGCAGAACCCACTAGAGATGAGATATGTTCATCCTGCAGCTCCTGGGGACTTCTGAAATCTCTCCTGAGAAGGAGAGGTCAAGCCATGGTGTTTTAAGTGAGAGAGGCTACGTCAGAGATGAACATTAAATACAAGTATCTTAATATTAGTGTTACTTCTTGCTTTGGGTAGGGGTGTCCTGCAAATGTCATGGGCACCAGCAGGAAGTGATGTGGTTTGGGAAAGTAATGGAATTTGGTGCCTGCTCCATTAAATGGGTGTAGGATTGTTTACCCATCTTGAGGTGGAGAAGAAGGGAAGAGGTTTAGAAATCTGCAAGATGATCAGAGGAACCAAGAGGCCCACTGCCTGGGTGAGTCAAGCTCTCAGAGTTGCTTTGATGTAGGGCAAGTGTCTTCTGGATGCTGCCCAAGAGAGGGAGGCATGGCTGTGCCTCGGGAGGGCTCTGTGCTCACAGCCTCCTCCTGAAGCCTGGACATCCACTCGTGGTGGAGTGGGGTGCCCAATGTTGGGGATCTCCAGCGAGTGGAGGCATAGGTAGTGAGAGGTCCAGAGAGTGTTGATCCAGTGAGCAGGAGGCACAGAGTCTCTGGGCCTTAGTCTCTCAGGCTCTTCTTAGTCATCAGAGGCACCATCCTCTCTGCTGCGAGATAGTGTTCTTCCTTCTTCATCAGAAGACTGGTCCCTGTCATCAGTTGGACAGATGTTAATTTTAAACATCTCACTTGGAACTCATGACACTTACCTGCTCCGTTTCTGATCATCCAGATCAAACAACATTTGAAAAGGAAACTC
>NW_009952983.1:1150472-1150855 GCF_000747805.2 Chaetura pelagica | reverse complement strand
GAAAGCCAGGGGACCACGGATTGACCCATAGGGGCTGGAACCCCCCCCCCCCCTTTTTTTTTTGTCCTGTTCTCTGGGAAGGAGCAGCTGCCCAGAGCCAGGCCAAGGTGACTCATGGCCAGGACTGCTCAGAGCAGGGGAGGAGCTGTGCTCCCTCCTGGGTGCTGGAAGCAGCCATTGCACACACCCCGGAGCGGCAGAGCCAGTTACAGGCTGATGAATCATCTGAAGCACATAGTTCCAGTAATGATTAATTGTCATGAGCCTTAATGAGCAAATTGGTTAATTTTACTTGGAAAGCTTGAGTACAACAATAAGTACAACAATAAGTGCTTTGTGCATTCTTTGTAAGAGTCATTCAATATCGTTCTTCCTTGGATAAC
>NW_009952983.1:1145542-1150180 GCF_000747805.2 Chaetura pelagica | reverse complement strand
GCATCAAGTCTCTTAAACATTTCTGTAGCAGATATTCCTGCATTACCTGGATCCTACAATCTGATTATGGGATGGGACTAATCACAGGAGCCTTCCAAAAACTTGGAAGGGACAAGGAGCAGATCAGTAAGGAAGCTCTACCTGTTTTATTCCTTAGTGCTCTCAACAGCCACCTTCTATCCTGGCACCCTGTACATTCCTTGCTGCTTGCTTTGAAGTTGGTTAATCTGGTTTGGTTTTATCTTATCTTTTTCAGGAGCCAGTTTGAGAATTAAAAGCTCGTGACTGACAATGTTCTGCTTTCTGCTCTCCTGAGCTTTATGCTAAACTTTTATAGCTGCAATTGTAGCTGGTCTCAGGCATAGCTTTCATCTCCTGGTGCCCTCAGTGCCTGCAGCTTTGAAGCCCTGCTGTTGGAGGAGGTAGAAGAGCAACTGAGAGCAGGATCATGTTCCAAGGAAAGAGCAATATATTGTGCACAAGATGTCTCAGTGCAGCACCTTCCAGTCGCCCCAGGACTCCATGCTTCTCTGTCAACAGCAGAATCCAAATCTTGTTGTGAAGGTGGTTCCTTCTACTTGGTTTACCTCAGTTTTGGTCCCTGTGCCTTGATTTCCTTCATGCCAGGGGTGTAAGCAAAGTGAGATGCTGAGGAGGAGCACAAAGGAGGGTCAGAGAGAGGAGCAAGTGAGCTGCAGCAGGGTCAGCAGGCTCTGGAGTGTAAAGAACCTCTGTGGAGTTGGCAAAGCTCTTGAGAAGCAGCTGCAGCCCTAAAGGCAACTCAGAGGTAGATGCTGGAGTGCCTTTGTTCTGAGAACTGTGACCATTGCTCTTTCACACTTATTTGTCTCACAACACTCCATTCTGGACCTGCTCAACACTTGTCAGTGTCAGCAGATACTGGATTTATTTCCAGGGAAGGAAAGAAATCGCCGTGACTCTTCACTGAGCAATTGTGAGTAATTTGACTTTTAATTAAGAGTTATGACACGTTTCATCATTAGGTTACTCTGGTATAAATGCAAACAGAACCAGATCCATTAGATTTGGTATTTGGTTCTGACTGACCCTTGTGTAAATCAGGAGTAACTCTCTTCCAGAAGTGAGGTTCCAATGATTTGAAATTGGGTCAGAATCTAATTTAATTTTGCGGTTTACTGGGTGATGGGAAGCAGGGCTGATACCTCCCATGTACCCCCTAGTGCCACGTGTCCTTCCCTGCATTGGACAATGCTGCCCAAGTCACACACTGGTAAAGCTGCTGTTTCTTTATCTCATTTAAACTGGGGCTCTCCTATTCCCTGAAAAGGACAGTACTGGGGGATCTGGTACCCTTTGCAGACATGAGGGGGCTCTCAGCATTTGTCCACTGATCCATGCACTTTCCATGCTGGCGTGAGGTCCAAGCTCAGTCTGTGCATTTACTTCTGCACCAGGAAAGAAAGTCACTTCTGTCAGAGGGAAAGGGGTAAACTGGCTAGAAAAGAGCAATTTTTTTCTGGCTGCTACAGTGCTATTATGTGCAAGGAAGACACTAACTGCCCCCATGTCAGAGAATTGCTGAGAACCAGACCCAGAGAGGATTGCCAAATCCTCCACTGAATGGCAGAGGAAGTACTGTAAGTAAAAGCCATCTGTCTCGACTGAAAGGCTGAATGGTGACTTTAAAACTATACACTGAACTTCACTGGATTTTCCTATCTGTGCAAAGCAACAAACTGATGAAACGAAGGCATTCTGTGTGTTGTTTGCATAGAAATCCCTTTGTCCTGGCCCAGCCAAGCTCTTAAGCCTTTTACTCCTGTGTGGGGAAGAGCACATCCGCCTATTTTTATTTTTCATTCTGTGTTGCATTTCAAATAGGGCCAGAAAAGGGGAGGACAGTAGGGGCTTTAAACACTGGCTGCCACCTTCATTGCAACCTAGCAATTAATGAGCAGAGACTGTCTTGAATGGCTCCTCTCTGAATGTCACACACAGATATATCTGACACCCAGGTTCAGAGGAATTCTTTCGTGCTTTTTGTTAAGTCATCTTTCTCATTTTTGTGCCAAATGGCCTGTCTAAATTGAATTGCATTTAAATGAGGTGAGTGTGTGATGGATCATCTGACTGCTGCTGTTTCCCTCCAAGTTTTGTGACAAATCACTCCAGTGCAAACACTGTGCCTCATACCTTGAACTTACTGCTGCAATTAAATACCGATCCTTTAAGCCTTATCTGGGAAAAACAATATAGTGATAATACTCGTGTGTGTTTGCCCAGAAAAGCAGAGGAGTGTGCATATAGCAGGTGCTAACACACCTCTATTAATTTAGCTTGAAGGGCTCCCAGAGATTTGAGCATGTCTAGGACCTTCAGTGCAAACTCTCCAGGAATTAGAGCATACACTGTGATGCCTTGGCTGCTGTGTCAGCTGAGTTACACCAGCACTTGAGTTTTTACTGGCTTATTGTATAGGGGAGGACAGTTGAGTATTGTGCAAATACCATGAGCCAAGGAAAGGCACTGACCAGTCACTGAAATCCCCATAAACCTTAGTTTTGTCTGAGTGATTAGCAAGATATAATGACTGACACCGGAATGAGTCTGCAGGGTGCACAGCTCGGCGATCAGTCAGTTCTCATTACCTCTTCTGCCAATTAAGGGCAAGCAAATCAGTGCTCCGGAGTCAACGAGGACCTCAGGAGAAACTAGACCTCCCCCAAATGCTGCTGGATGTCAGCTGAAGCTCTGATCCCCCCCCAGCCTTGACCTTTTCCTACTTTTAACAGCTCTAATTAACTGCTAACACAGTGATGGTTCTGTCATTCCAGCTCTTCGCCCCTGGGCTGCCAGTGATGCTGAGAGCTTCACCCTGATGGAGGAGTCTGTGCCCAGCTCTGCTCTTCTGTGCTCTTGCATTCATCTCATTTCCCAGCCCCGCAGGAATCCAGCCTGATATCCCATTTGGTACAGCCTCTTCCTCACTCCTCCTTGCTGTCTTTGCAGTTTCTGGTGTTAATAATCATAGAATCATCCTGGTTGGAAGGGACCTTGAAGTTCATCAAGTCCAACCATATCCTAAATCCCCCTACCATAACCTGATTTACCCGTTCAGTGCTTAAGGACTAAATTTAATTGAATTGATAAGTTAAAAAATAATAATTAAAAAGTGTACCCTTGAATAGCTACAGCATTAAAATATGGACACCATGCTTTCTTACACCTGCTATGGTCACCATAGAGAAGTGGAATATAGTTAATTTTCCCTATTCAATCCAAGATATTATGATGGAATATTTTGGCTTGGTTTTGGTGCCTGCAGGCTGTGGAATGTGTGGACTCATCACAGTGCCCTTCCTTATGAAGGTGTCATTTTTTTCCTCTTTTTCTTCAGTTCACTTCTCTGCAAGTTGGCAGCAATAACAAAATGCTGTGATTGCTTTGGCCACCCTTCAATGGGCATTGACCCAACTCATTAATACAAGAGTAGCTCTCCTGAGCTCTGTTTCCACTCTGACCATTGGACAGGGCTCAGGTAGAGTTACTAGGGTAACACTCAGGAAGGCTTTGAGGAAAATGAGGAACCCAGATGGGCATGTGTTCAGGAGGGTCCTAACTTGTTTGTTTTACAAAACCCAAATCGTGTTGCCCAGATCCATTAGGGTTTGCCTTTTGACATTAAAAATACTCACATTTATCCCCAGGTATTTTTACAGTCCCCTTTACTCCCAAAGTGACATGAGCAGAGCTGTTATCCAAAATAAATGGAGTGTGTGAAGACAGACAGTTGGAAGGTGTTGAGGAATGCAGTTGCTTCAGAGCTCTTACATCTCACTTGACTCTCACCTCATTTGTTAATGGGTATGTTTTTCCCTCTAGGACAATAACTCTTTTCTCTGTGATGTTTTATAAAGGACCTTTGAATCCTCCTTTTGTCCCTTTGGGTAAAATCAGTTGAATTGGCTTATGTTCTAGGGCCTTTCTATATTCCCTAGAGGATCTGACCTGATTCTTAACCCTTTCTGTCCTCCAGGCCTTACGAAGGTTATGATAGAAGCACTTCAGTGTCTTATGAGTCTAGACACAACATGGGCATGTTGTAAGTTCACTAGGGAGAGGCTTGTCACTATCTCATATATCAGACATATTAGGCAAAGAGAAGAATATTTGTTCATTTTAAGTCTGAGGAGCTTAACCAGTAACTCGGTGAGTTGCTGACACTGCTGGGAACTGTTTTTGGATCTCCTGGGATGCTGGTGATCCTTACACCATTTGCAGGGTGTCTCTTCAGATCCAAGGATTTGCAAGCACTTCCAAGTCTCCAGCCACCCTCGGGAGGCAGGTGTGTGTCACCACCAGTGGTGGCAAACTAGAGGCTGCAGAACAAAGATCCCCTCTGGTGTGACACTCATTACACCAGGCAGGTGGCCACATCCCTTGTGTAGCCACAGACAAAATATTAACTTACTCTGCGGTGGCATGAACAGCTGGGATGGTTCCTGTGCTCTTTGATTTATCCAGACAAGCTACCAGAGTGTTTGCTGCACATTTCCTTGGAAGTTTGTCACAGCCTGACACACGCCGTTCCCGAGGTGCCTCGCAGGGCTCAATCAATGTCCTTCCCTGGCTGTGGGAGGAAAACATGCTGAGCCA
>NW_009952983.1:1142442-1145481 GCF_000747805.2 Chaetura pelagica | reverse complement strand
TCTGGCTGACTTCCCATTGCTTTTTCCTCCCACATCTCTCACTGCACATTGTTCCTCTTCACCACCCATCCTGCTGCATGTCAGGTGAGTTCCAGGTCTGAGCTGAGGAGGCACATTGCGCTGCTGTTGCAAATGTTTTGTTTGTTTGTTTTTTCCAAAGGAGTAATCACTTTATTCCATAGGTACTGGTGAGGAAGAGTATTAATTTAAAACCTGCTAGAGATCAGTGTGGAACAACATAAATAACAACTGAGTGCTGTGAGGGATGAATGGGAGAAAAGGTTTGAATTGTCACTGTGGTGCCACACTGGGAGTTTTACAGGAGACAAGGTAAATTCTCTGTGTCATTTCTTCAATGGCTTTGCTTAACGATACCCACCTCTTAAAAAATCATCTTCTGCTAGGATGCTACCAAAAAAGAGGCAGAATATTTTGGAACTTGCTTTGAAACAGTACCCTGAAGTGAATTCAAAGCATGGTTATTATCATACTGCTTGGAAAGCTGCTTTTCTGCGCATCTTCCCTGTGATCCCTTTAGCTAGATCTGATACTGGAGGCTTCAAATCTCCAGATTATAAATTAAATTCCACCTCTGTGGCCCAGACCTGATAACCCACTGGAGTCATAGCAAATACATTTGCCTTTACAGTGAGCTCTTCCAGCCAAAGCTGTTGCTTTTGGAAGAGAAGATCATTAAAGCGACACGATACATGTGTAAGAATAATTAGTAACTTGGAAACGAGTGGGGATTATTCAGACTCATGGCAGGCCCTGATCTTGCAAAGATTGAGGTACTTGTTTTATTCTGCTTCCATGTGTTAGCAGATAGGACAGTTGGAAGGGGTCTACCTTGGGTTGACAGGGCTATGACCGTGGGAAGGAAGGAAAGGGGTTTCCCACTGGGATTTCCATTTTTCATCGCAGATGCGGAAGTTGAGAGCACTGAGTCCCGGGCCTGTGCGAGGAGGTGAGGACTAGACACTCTTGTCTAGACGGTGCTTTTGCCAAGAAAAGTTGAACCAGATGATCTTTGAGGTCCCTTCCAACCTGGTATTTAATGATTCTATGATTCAGTGACGGAAGAGCCTGCAGGGAAACTGTCGGAAGTCATGACTGGATGGGGTTCTGAGCAACTTGGGCTGGTGGGAGGTGTCCCTGCCCATGCAGGGGGATGGAACTAGATGATCTTTAAGGTCCCTTCCAACCCAAACCATTTGATGATTCTATGATGTGATTCTATGATTTAAGTCTGAAAAAATTAATCACTGAGATGGACACTTAGTTTTCTTGATGTCTTTTATTGTGCTACTCATTGTTAGCCTTCTTTTGAATGTGATAGAGTTGAACAGGAAAGTTCTAAACCCCATTTGGGGCTTTTCAGTGCTCTGTTATGATGGTGAAATCCAGAAATAGAAGTGGAATGTAATTTATAGATATATGAGGGGTTTTTTTCAGTGAGCTCTGATACAGCTTCTAACAATTCACTTTTTATTAGCTGGATTTTCAGCAGTAGAAAATATGATGGTGATCATCTCAGCTTAATTAAAAATGTATATGAGTTGTGATAGCCTGCGGATTATGTGGAGACTTTTATTAGCCTGACCAATTTTTATAATGATCACATACAATGTCAGGGTTTAGACCGTTGGTTTTTATAATGAGCATTTTTCCTTCTTGCAAGAGTTTCCAGTGTCATTTCTGCTGACAGATGCTGCTTAGGACAGATGTATTTTTATTCCCATACAGTTGGATTGAATCAAACGTCTTTTTCCATTCAGCTCAAGATTTTGCAGTGAAGTTACCCCAGACTATAACTCTGAGAAGAAAATGGTAGTTGTTTTTGTGACCTTCTTTAGCAGAAGTTGAAATCTTCCTGGCACATGTGTGTGATCTATTCATTTCCACTTCCTACCAGTTGCAGGAATTCATGCTTGTAAATAGTATAAAAAAATAATGCAAATAAATAAGATGGAGAAAAAAATCCAGCATTTGGTCATATTTTTCTTTTTTCTTCTTTTTTTCTTCTTTTTTCTTTTTCCTATTTGGAAAGACAGGCTGAATCAGTGAGGTGTTGAAACTTGCAGGGTGTTTGTTTCTGGCATTGATAAGGATCTCTCCTTAGAAAGGTTCTTATATAAAATGCTAAATTAACAATCATCAGCTTCCATGACTTCCAGCCCTGCTACATGTACAGCTCACCTTTCTCTGCAGCTTCCTCTGAATCCACAGATCTGAAGGCTTTTTCCCTGTGATCTGAGCAAGCAAAATTCATGACAAATGACGTGGGGCTCCTGAGGCATTTTAGAGCCTTTTCTTTTTCCCCATGAGTGGCTGCCTAATGTGACTGGGATTTCAGTGCCTGCATTAGTTCCTCCCTGCAGTTGGGGACATTCAGCACCATTAGCCTGGCTGGCTGAGCTCTGCAGGGGGTTTTTTACCTCAGGTTTCTCAGTCCCCATCATCGAGGTGGTTTATTGCCTTACATCTTGGGCAATGGCACACAGCTTATGATTTACAAGCATTTGCAGATCCTTAAGTCATGCCTTATGCTGTGATGTTGTGACAAATGTATAAAACACTTGAAGGATCAGAAATGTCAGTGGTACATTTTTTGGCTGCCCTTCAGAGCAAGCAGTGACCAGACAACGGGACAATTGCATCCGAGTGCTGGAGAGCACAGGAAAAGAAAAACCTGTCACTGTAGCAGCTGGATATGAACACTCTGCTCTTCTATTCCAGCTCAACTCCCAGCAGGAGGAGCAGCCCTGTCCCTCCTGCACCCTTTCCTGGTTCTTGACGCCAGGTTTTTCTCTCCCTGTGGGCAGGACCCTCCATCCTCTATTCCCCACTCCTGGGAAATAGTTCTGGAAAACTCTGCAGTGGACCAAAGCATTTCAACGTTGGCAAAATCTGCTAGTGCCAAGAACCACAACAGCCACTGCAGCCACCAAAGTGATTATTATAAGCAAGATTTGGCTTCAGGTTGGCACCTCACAAGTGCAGGGTGCAGATGCTGCCTTTGGCTGGCTCACAGTACTG
>NW_009952983.1:1140693-1142281 GCF_000747805.2 Chaetura pelagica | reverse complement strand
ATTCCTGCAGGAGCCGGGTGACCAGCTGGGACATGCTGAGCCAGGGAAGCTCTGGGATGAAGCAGCAAAACCCTGTCTGGCCAGATGATGGGCAGTGCATGAGAGGGCTCAGCTTCCACCAGCACCTACCTTGCACTGCTGTCTTGGGTTGGCCTAGATAGTTGGGAAGTGTGGTAGGAGCTTGAATCTGAATGACACACCCAGAGAGGGTGATGATGAGCCCTTTGTGTAGCTCCATGCAAATCCTTTTTTGGTACCAAACGCTGCTGAGCAGTTGACTTTTCAAGGATTCTTTGGGACAAATAAACAAATTGTTTGCTCTGAGTGACAAGGCCTGGAAGTTCTAGACTTGTGGAAATGAGGGGAGGGTGAGTGCAAAGCCCTGAGGTGGTACCAGCCTTTCCAGTTCTCTGGGAAAACTCCCTTTTGCCTCTTGTGGACAGGATGCAGCTTTTCCACATCAACATTCGGGGAAGCTGAGAGTTAATGTCAGTCATGGAGCTGGATGGGTGCCCTCGGTGGCTTCTTGGGCTGTCTTTTCTTGTCCCCAGGTGTGACAGAGCATCAGTTTTCATCCCACGGATCCCTAAGCTGCTGATCTCATGCACAAGCTGCTGCCATGTTTAAGGTGAAAAAGATCTGTCCCACGAGCGCTCTGGGAGGCGTCCACATCTGAGGGAAGAAGTCAAGGCTTTAAAAAGCCAGAGCTGAAAAAAATCTAGTGAAACTCCCCCTGCTGTGATTACAGAGTGGCAGGGCCGTGGTTGAATGAGGCCCTGGTGTGTTCTGTGCTGTGAGCAGGTCTGCTCCCTGCTGCAGATCCAGGCAGTTTTAAGGCAATTAAAGGGAATTTAGGGGCAACCCTTGATTCTGGTCGTCCCTCATGTCCCGGGGAAGGTGCTGAGAAATACTGTGCCCACCTGACATGGGCCTGTGGGGTCCCCATGCCTGGTCTGGGGAGGGCTGGTAGAGACCCCCACGCATGGGTGGGGAGATCCCTGGGAATCTGTGTGTAGGAGAGGTCCTGGGGGGGGGGGAGGGTCTGGGGGGGCGTACCCACACGTGTGGGAAAGCTGAGTGGGATAATCCCTGCGTGGGAAAGGTCTGGGTGGGTGATCCCTGGGGACACCTGTGAGGGAGAGGCCTGGGTGGGTGATCCCTGTCCGTGGGTGGGTGATCCCTGGGGACACCCTCGTGGGAGAGCCCTGGGTGGGTGATCCCTGTCCATGGGTGGGTGATCCCTGGGGACACCTGCGTGGGAGAGGCCTGGGTGGGTGATCCCTGTCCATGGGTGGGTGATCCCTGGGGACACCCTCGTGGGCGAGCCCTGGGTGGGTGATCCCTGTCCGTGGGTGGGTGATCCCTGTCCGTGCGTGGGTGATCCCTGGAGACACTCGCATGGGCGAGCCCTGGGTGGAGCGACCCCCACACCTGGGTGTACCCACGTGTGTCACGCGTGGGCTGCCCAAGCCCGGGGCGGGCTGTGCCAGGGCCGTCCCCACGCGTGGGAGGGGGGGGGAATCCCCAGGGGCAGCCGGCTCCTTTAACGGGGGGGAAGGAGGGAAGGCCGCGTCGGACGTGCGGTGCC
>NW_009952983.1:1115668-1140002 GCF_000747805.2 Chaetura pelagica | reverse complement strand
ACCAGTGGTCTCCTGCAGGTCTGCGTCGTTACTTTGCCCTCTGCCCGGGGGGTACGAGCCTGGGCAGGGCGGCGAAGGAGAGAGGAGGGGAATGAGGGGGGAATAAAGAAATCCCTCCGCAAATCTGATTTGTGAGCGGTTCCCCCAGCGCGCCGGGGGAGGTTTCGGGGGCTGCAGAGCCCGCCCGGCCTCGCCAACTTGAATGGAACCGACATCCCGTCCCCGCTCCGTGTGCCCGGAGCGGCGGAGGGTCGGGCTGCGTTCTCAAGGGATGTTTTGGCTTCGTAAAATCTCCTGCTTGCCGCGGTCCTGCGCGGGCAGGGGCTGTGGGCAGCTGGGGTAACCCGGGAGGGGTTGCTGGCCCTGCTGTGCTCGCTGCTGGGAGCCTCCCCTGGGCTGCGGGGCGCTGGGGAGGGGAGAGTGAAGGTGGCACCTCGTTTGTGCCCAGCTCACTGCAGTGGGTGAGGTGTTTTAATGAAGGGGGTGGTTATTAGGAAACACGCGGCGTAGCAGCTTCTGTGCACCAGGCGATGCCAAACGCCGCTTTTCCTGTGATGTGCGTTGGGCTGGGCAGGTTGTAACCTCTTCTTCCCGAAGGCTCTGCTGTGGATTTGGAGATCACTGTTGGAAAAACTGCCGACACTTTTTTTTTTGCTTTGTGGAAGAGGAGCTGAGCTGATAGTTTGCAGTAGTCCTTTTCTGTTTAAAATTACCTCTTTTTCCCCCCTATAAATGTTTCCATTGCTGCCTCTCTCCAGCGATACACATGGCATTTGGTAGATGTAACTGGCAAGTTCTACTTAATGTCTCTTTACATGACAAAGCAGAAATCCCTCAGTAGGAAGTCTGAATTGCTTGCTGCGAAAGTGAAAAGGGGATTCAATTCCCACATTCCACCTTCTTTCCACCACGTATGTTTTTTCTTGCCTGTTCTTTCTCAGTGGATCACTAACATCATCTTGTTTGATTTGAGCTGGAAGGATTTCTCTGCCTTGTGGACCTCTTCCCTATAACTGTGCTATAATTTCTGTCCACGAACAGGCTATGCAACTGGCTTTACCACATATTTTTTCTCTTGCCTCATATGCTGATGCTGCTTTCTGCTCACGGTGATTAAAATAACTTTTGTGTGTAACTGCAGCAGGGAAAGGTTGAGGTTTGGATAGAAATGATAATTCTCTGTTAGAGTTATTACCAAATACCTTTTCTGTTAGATTATTTTTCCCCCCCCCCGCTCACCCTTAAACCAGTCTCAAGAAGGTGAGTTTTAAATTTGATCCTTTATCCCTCACTGTCATAAAACCGCTCTCACAGATAACTTGGCCTGTTAACTACTTAGTGAAACCCCTTGAAGAAAAGGGGAAGACTTGCTCAAGCCCATGTGTGACTGTGGTGTTACTGGGTTAACCACGTAACAGCTTTCCTGTGCATCGCCTGCTCTTGCTGTTGGGAGACGAGATGGTTGTGGCTCAAAAGTGTCTAATCATTGCTAGACCATCGGTGCTGTAAACCCAGGGTTGACAAAATCCTTCAGAAACTGAAATTCCCTGTGAATTTCAGAGGTGATGTGTATAAATAAGTTTTTGACTAGGACCCCTGAGTGTAAGGACAGGCGGGGAGAGGGAGGACGTGTTTTATTTTAAGCATCGAACTTGGTTGCTCCTAATCCCTTCCCCCACTGCTGCCAAGACACCCACTTCTTGCTGTTGACTTCTTGAAAGCTTCAGCTCCCTCGTTTAGTTTCCTGATCATACCCCAGTTACGTGCCTGAGTAAATAGCCTGAATGCCCCCCGTGCCATCCTGCAGGGGTGGGAAGAAGCAGAAGTTGGGAGGGTAATTCTTCATTCCCCCCTCCCTGCTCCAAAAGTCGCGGCAGCAAGAGGGCTGATAAGAACCCGGGGGTGGAAGAGAGCCCCTGATCAAGTTCCCTGTTTATAGCACCCGTCTGTGCCTTTTGTAAAACTTGTTGGGTTTATTCTTTGCCCTCATCTCCACGGGAGAGCTGCTGCAGAGCCTCCTAAATCTCAGAGCAGTCGCCCAGTTTCCATCCTCAGTGTTTATGGCCTGTTCATGTAGTTTGTTTTTGTTCGAGCATTGCTGTTTGCTTTAAACAGTTGTTCTCCCTCCCTGATGTAATTAGAAGGAGCAATTGGATCCCCTCTTGACCACTTGCTTTGGTAGGTTAAACGAGTCAAAGTCTTTAAGTCTCCTCCTGTTCTCTTGTCAGTAAACTCAGGATTTCCTTGACGGTGAAAGCCTTTTGCCTTTACCCATCAAAACCTTTTTGGTATAAAGGGAATTTTATGAATCTGTGTTTAGCTCTTAAGTTTCCTGCTCTGTGTTGGCAAAGCAGCAGGATTGGACTATTTAAAAAAAATGAATATTTGGGGGGAGGCCTCCTTGCTGCATTAAGCTCTCAAAGTTCTTGACATTCCTCGGGTCATTGTTTTAGGCTAAGAAGACAGGGAGTTGCTGGGCTAAATCTGTCCCAGACAAATCACTTCTTATTAATGACTGTGCATAAACTGTGGAGATGATAGATTGGAGAATTACCAGCTCATGACTCTTAGGAATCTGTTTCTCCTCTCAAGGCATCCAAGCAAGTAAAACATGATACCTTTTGAAAAAGCCGTCTGTTTGTGTTTTTGGAAATGTAAAAGCTTCTTCCTGTTGGCACGTCTGAACTACATCTGGTTGTGGGAGAGGGGGCTCTTCTGAGCTTTGAAAACTCCGTATTTTTTCTTTTTTCTGGAGTGGAGCCTTGAAGGTGATTTCATACAATGTGGACTTCTTGGCACTTTTTCCACACTGATGCCTGCGGTCTCTGGTTTGGGAGCACATCTGCACCTGCTGGCGTGGGCACTGTGTGAAACTGATTCCTGCTTTTTTGCCCCCATGGTGGCTGTTACTTGGAGTTACTATGTTGTCATGAGATGGGAGCAGGAGAAACAGCCCTTGCATGGACAAGCACTGTGTGTAGAGCTGGACTTATCTGCTTCTTCCAGTTCAAGAATTGATCTTTAGCTGGTAATGGGGGGGAGAAGCAGAGTGGATCCAGGTGCTGCTCGGAGTAGGGAGACAGTATGCAGGCATCTGCCATTCCTCTGTGAGGGTTTCCCCCCATGTGAGAGGTAAAGTAGCATCTGGGCCAGGTTCCCTGCATTTGAACTCGTCCTCTCTTGGTTGCTGCTATGCCTGTGTGCTGGAGTGCTGTGGTCTAATTAGATTGCATTAGAATGAATAAGTGAATCTTAAATGAGCTTATGGGGGCACTGTCAGGTCAATTTAGGCCCTAAATATAGGTACTGGGCAAAGTGCAGGCTCAGTGCACTAGCTATCCATGCAGCAAAGTTAAACGGAGATCTCCTGGGAATACATAAATTGTGCTGCTTTCCCATCCTGTCAGCCTGGATGCTTGGATGTCTTGGTACAAGAAATGCCAAAATCCACTCAAATATGGGCATTCCTTAATTGGAGCTTGGTGGGAAGTTGGAAGGGGAAGTTGTGGCTCTGGAAATTGTAATAATCTGAGGTACTAAAGAATGCAAATCTCATGATCCTTTTTAATGCTTCCCATTAACTTTTTTTTTTCCTAAGTCTTTTAGACGCTGTGGAAACCAGGTAAAAAGAGAAATGGTTTCTATTACACATATGGGCATGAAAACTCTGGAAAGCTGCTTTGACTCCTTCCAGCACAAAGGATGTCGTCTCCTCTTCTTGCAAGTATATGATGCAGAGAAGTAGTTCAGGAGCTTCAAGCCTTGGATTTTGCTGTGCAGCATGTGGGGGATGGGACAGG
Organism: Chaetura pelagica; assembly: GCF_000747805.2. NCBI lineage: Eukaryota > Metazoa > Chordata > Aves > Apodiformes > Apodidae > Chaetura > Chaetura pelagica. The sequence continues at coordinate 1,136,202 of NW_009952983.1, read as the reverse complement.
ATCTGTAAGGTTTTGAGTTAATTACAAGTGAAACAGTTACTTTTCTGCAGCTCTCCTTGTTCTTTTTTTTTTGTTAGAGCTTTGTGGCTACCCTGCTTTATCAACATTCACAGCTCTAAATTCCTGTTACTGAAGAGAAAGAGAAGGTTATGTTCCTTCCCCTTTTCTTTCCAAGAAAACTTATTTAGAGTGGCATTTTTTTTTCTTTTTCAAATGAAACCTCATCTTTGCTTGTGGATCGTTGAGGCTGTGTTAAAAAGCAGAGAAAGTGTCTGCAAATTAGTCCTGTGGGCAAGCTACTAATTTTCTTGCACTAATAATTCTTATTATAATTAGCCTTGTCCTCTGCTAACAGTAACGGCTCTTTGTTGCTGTCACTGTTAGGTGTGCAGGATTTACAGTGGTACTGAAGTATGGAAGGCAGCACTTTTTTCTGGTTTTTGCTCTTTACCCTTGAGCACCCTCCCTCCTGGCTGATCCCACTGCCTGTGCTGCTCTGTCTGGATCTGCTTTCACCCAGGCAATCCTGCAAATCACTGCTCTGCTCAAGAACAGCTGGTACATTGCTAACCACTCCCCTGCTGCAGGAAACATCTTAAGCCCTTTTAGGCTGTAAAGTTGAGGAAATAGGAGCAAAACTCCTGGTTTCCTTCAAGTTGTAGTTGAATGACTGAGCATCAGGGAGGGCTTTTTCTGCCTCAGAGGAGGTGTTGATGTTGTCCAGCAAAGCATAAATTCTTTTTTTTTTGGATTGCACATACTAATTGAATAGCTAAACTTCTCAGCCTGCCTGCCTGGTGTCTGGCTCATTGAGCGTGTGTTGAATGACCCAGAGAAAGAAAATAAAACATGGGTTCAGAATTACATGGGTGTTGAAGGCTTTAAAAGCCTGGTATATTTATGCTTGTGATTCATGGTGCTTCCAAAAACAATCCAGCTCTCATGCTGCAGAGGGGTAGTTCCTGGGTCCAGCGTTATCATCTTTTGTTTAGCTGTGTCACCTGCCAGAGCAGTATAAACTGAACCCGAGTTATTTTGGGCTCCTTATTCTTTTCCTTCCAAATTCCGCCCCTGCAAGAGTTTCTTGTAGAAGTGTTGCCTTGATTCTGCTTTACACTCTCCTTATGGGCTGAAAATGGTGAGCAGAGTATTTTATTTCATGGATGTGACAACTTTTAGTACATATTATTCCTGTCGTCGATGTGAAAACGTGTCTTTTGTCTGCCTGCAGCCGCACAGGAAGGAAGTTGTTGAGTCCAGGAGATAGTGCTTTTATCTTCTCCCCTCTGTCTGCTTCTCAGCTCGGCAGGTCTCTGTTCCTGTCCTACTTCTAGTGGGGTGGAGGGGAAAAAATTTCATGGGAAAATGTGAGTGGACTCGTAATCTATTTGCAAGTGCGTCGCTGTCAAGGAAGATGATGACTAAGCTATTACACAAGGTGCAGCTCTTTGGGGAGTATGCCAGGATTGGACTGTATTGTGACTGACTGATAAGTGAGCCTATAATATCAGCCAGCTGATAATTTTTTAATTACTGGTTTTATATGATCATTCGTTACAAGGACTTTTTTTCCTCAGCCTGTTTGTTGTGGAGTTTTAAGTTGAAAAGTCTGTACTCTGTGAGTATGATGAAAAAAGCTCAGTTTGCTGGAGGAATGAATGGTTCCTGAGCTTCTGGTGGGGAGTGCTGGGTGGCAGGAATTTTTGAAGCTGTTGACTTGCATTCAGCTCGTTTGGGTGTCTCTGCCAGGTGCCTGCCCTTTGCTGCTGCCTGGCTCTTGCATGGTGCTGTCCACCTGGCCTGGTGTGCAGGCAGGGTGGAGGGTACTTTCCCTCCCATTTAACTGAAGGGGAAGCTGAGGCCAAGTGCCTGGTTGAAGATGCCAAGATGTTACCATCAGACCAGCTGCTGATGCTGTTCCTTTGGTCTCATTTGTGTCTGGGACTGCTGAGCTGGTAGGTGGTGGGTGAATGGGAAGCAGCTCTACTGTGGTGACCAAGGCTGCTCCTTCATGCAGCTTCCTTTCAGGTGTCTGCTGCAGTGTGGGTGGGAGTCCAAGCCTGGTCCCAGAAAGTGTTTCTTCCTGCTTCCCAAACCAGTTTGAAAGGCTGCTGTGATCGTTAGTATTGCTTTGTCTTCTAAGTCATTGCTTGTGTTGGGTGGGGATATCTCAGCTTGGTTTTCATGGAGGCATTGCCTTTTTCTTGGTGTTATGCTGTGCACAGTACCTAAAAACAAGTATGTGAAACCCGTTGCAGCATCTCTGCTGCCCTGGGTCAGGTCCAGATGTACCTGAGAGCAGCACCACAGCTACAGCAGATCATACCCATATCCAAACCTGAGAAATGTTCTGAGTGTAGTGGTGCTGTGCCCCGAAGGACCCTTTCCCTAGGGCTAGGTGGAGATTTTTCTTCCCTTTTTAGCTTCTTGTCATCTCGTGAGACTCAGCATGTCCTTCCTTGTCTTGGACCAGGCAGCATCTGCAGTTCTCAGTGTGGTACCTTGCTGGAAGGCTGGCAGTAAGTGGAGTTTGCAGGTGGATGTTGTATCCCGTGTCACACCTACTGACCTTTGCTTGTGTAAATACCTGTTGGCAGCACATGGGGCTTCAGCTGTGATGGGCTGATGGAAGGCTGTGCTGCTTTTTCTCTTGGCAGTGCCTTATTTTGTATTTCCAGCAGTGGTGGTGGAGATGGTCCATCAAAGCTTTGCTTCTCCGTGTTCAAACAAACTAAGGAGGATGTGTTTGCCGTAACGTTTACTGGGAAGGTGCCCTTGCCAAGCCTGTTCTAGTGTGGGCAGTGAGAAGCATTGTCCAGAAGAGAGGCAAAGGTAGCGTCTCAGAACCTTGGAAACCATCAAGCTGCAGAAAGGTTTTATTAGGATTTTACTGGGTGCCCAGGGCTTTCCTGTGGCAGCTCAGTGGGGAGTGCCAATAGTCCTCCCTTGTTACCTTCACCTAAGGTCATTTCCATATCTTCAGATTCTGCTACAGTACTGCTAGGATTGGGTTGCGAGCTAAATTTAGTAAACCTCTTTGCAGCTTAGGGGGGGTGTGTGTAAAAACAGATTTATTTTTTTTGAAGTAGCTTTTAAGGGATTGGAGCCTAGTACATAATGCACAATAAAGCAAGTCTGCAGGGGTGGCAGTGCACCAGGCCAGTGGTGGGAAGAACAGGTATGCTTCTGCACCTCAGGGTGCTGCAGGGCATGGGTTTGGTGAGGTGTGGAGTAGGGTGAGAAGGAGTGTTGCTGAGACACAGTTATGACTTGGGTAAAATGGTCAGTCTGAGGAGGTAAGAAAAGTGCTAGTGAAGGGGCTGGGTTTCAGGAGTTTTAAAAGCTTGTGAAAATTCTTGCTCAGGTGTTTCCATAACAAGCCTGCCTTTTCAGCCTCCCACCCTCCATGTCCCAATTTCTATATTTTTTCCATACTGTTTGAGGGCCAAAAGAATTTGCTTCAGGTCCAGCATACCTATTTCTAAGTAGATTTCTTAATCCTGGCTTTGCAGCACCCCTGGGGCCTTTTCTGCTGGGCACTTTCCAGCCACGCTTCCCCAGGCCTGTAGCATTGCCTGGGGTTGCTGTGACTGAAATGCAGGACCTAGCTTTTGGTGGAGCTGTAGCTAGTGAGGTCCCTGTCGTGGTGCAGGAGGTATTTGGGATAGGTGATGAGATGAGATCTTAGTGTTGCCCTCTGATGGGGCTACATGCCTTGCCTAGAAGGGTGGAGAGAGACCTGAACACATCGCGTGTCTCAGAAGGGAAATGGCCACTGTTCAGCAGCAGTTCCTTAAACTTCATGTTGTGCTTTTGAAGTGAATTAGAAGTTCCAGCTCATAATGCAATTTATACTTTGAAATACACCAGGGTAACTTGTACGGTGCCAGTGCTGTAGGGATTATTGCTTCTACAGTCTGTTTCGTTCCTTAACCATTTTGTAACTTTGTTTCTAGGAGTATTAAGAATTCTACAGCATGAGGGATCTAGCTTGGGGTATAGAAGTGCTATCTTTATGCCTGTATGATAATATACTTTAGGATAGATATTGAAGGAGAGCTTTGCTACGGAGCAGTCAAACTGACACATTTGCTGTGGAAGTCTTGGTGATGGATGTCTGTTCAGCCTTCAGCTGATGAAAATTTGTGCTGGAGCATAAATATCAGTGTTGTAGGAAGTCCATCCTCAGCAGAAGCTTCTGTGGTCCAAATTCAGTCCTGAATGCACCTCTATACTTTCTATGTTTGAAGGGGTTTATAAAACCAGCATGAACAGTGTTTTAATCTGGCAGATGATTTCAAATTTAATGTACAGTTGTAATAAAATCCAACCCTCTTTTGCAGGCATCATTCCTAGTGTGAGTAGGGATTAAAAACTCTTTGATTGCTGCAAGCAAAAGAGTGGTAGATGCCTCTTGTATCAGTTAAAAAATGTCCCCTGCAGTCTAGGGCCTTGCTTAACTTCTGTTGTTAAGTGGAAGGAGTGGTGAGTCGGTGTCTTCTGCTGCTGCATGGGCAAGTGAAATAAAACATGGCACCCAGGCTCTATATGGAGGCCACAGATTGGCCATTAAAGTGCCCAGCACCTTGCTGGATTGTTGGTTGAGAGTGTTTTTTTCCAGCTCGCAGTCACAATGTGTTCATGGCCTGTTCCTGTGCCAGCATTGTCCTCTGGCTCTAACCCCACCCTGCAAGGTGGGAGCTGGAAGAAGCAGATCTCTGGGGTATGGCCCCTGTTGGCTTGGGTGTAGTACAGAGCAGCTGTATGTGTACTGAGGCAAGGCTAGCAAGTCATGCCTGCTCAAGCCTGGCTGTTTGGATTTTTCAATGTTTTTGTGTCTTTCTGTGGGTTTCCAGTAATGAAAGCAAAAATAGGCACACTGATGCAGTGCTTACCCAGCTGTGCAGGCTGAAGAGGTGGCAATTCCAGCCAGGGAGGCTCGTAGTACTCATACTTCCAACATCCTCATTTGGTATTTGTGCTGTGCATGTTGATGATAATTCTATTTATGATGCCTCTGTCAACTTACAGGAACTTTGACTTCTATGTAGAGTGTGCATTTCTCCTGTCATCTAGCCTAAACTGAAGTTACCCTTCTAAAATCTTGGGGTTGAGAACTAACTGCATACCCTGAGTTTTAAACTCTTGCCATGTTTGAAAATTGATTACCATTCTGTGAACTTGGATTGTTTAACTGATGGATGATTTCTTCCACTTCTTTTTTTCACTATACTATATGTGGTGAGAAGGGAGAAAAATCTTGCCTGTTGATTTCATGTCCCTTTCCAGCTGTGGAATTATCAAGACTTAGCCTAATAATGGGGTACAGCAATCTTGTTTCAAACGTTGCTTTCTGATGCTCTCATTTAGGTAGGTCCCTGCCATACTTAACAGCAATTTTGATGCAGCAATCACACCTTCTTTCCCTTCAGAGAAAACTGAAATCACTCAACTGCTTAGACATAATTTGTGCCTCTAAGTACTACCTTCAAACTTCAGGTAGTTAGAAGAAACCACATGAAAGCATCTCAATCTGATATAATTCACAATCACTTAAGAGTTTTGATTTCCCTCTACAAGTTAACAGCTCTCCTTTAACTTGCAGCCAGTTTCCAACTCAGGTCAATCTCATTTTCCTCTAGGAATTCAAATAGAGAAGAGCATCCATCTGCTGTCAGCTTCTCCTTTTGTCCATTCCTGGTTAACAATAGGAACGTTGAGTCACTGAGAGGTTAACGAAGCACTTTTTTTCTTGTCAGTGGTCCAATTGCTTTGTGTAGCTGTGTCAAACAGCAGACTGAACAGAAATAATGGGAAAAATCTTATTGGTGGAATGACTGGGGTTGTCATTTTGCAATACCAGGGTAAAGACCTGCTTAAGCTTCAGGCTTCTAGCTGTGTATGTGGTGGTTGATTACAAATCCCTCGGCAAGAACATGAAGTACTAGTTCCTCTGCATCTTTTGCACTTAACAGTGTTGGAGCTAGGGGGATCTGAATGATTCCAGTTGATCCAGCAGTAGCTTCCCGCACAGTATTAACAATGGTTTTGTTACAGCAAGTCTTCTGGGGTTTGGCATTTGGAAAAGGGTGAATTGTAGCCCTTAATTATGAAGTGCAGGAACAATTGCAGCCGGACAGACAGGCAGCAGTCCAGCTACTCTCTCACTGGGCAAGCAAAGCTTTTGTGCTGTGCCATCCCACTGCACAAATGACCCTAGCAGGCTGTTGCTAGATTGATTGGGTTTGATCTCTTTTAGGTACGGCTCTGAAAGCTCTAATTTTGGGTTTATCACAGTAGTCCTTCAGGCTTCTGCCCTGTTGCTGTGAGGAAATGTGTTTCTGTGGCTGCCCCATGGAGGCAGCCAGCGGGGGAGCACAGGATTAAAAACCAGCTATTAAATCCAGTTGTACTAGGACACTAGTGGCTTGGCCTATGTAGGTGCTGTGGCAAAATAATTGCAAGCAAAGCTTTTTTTCTTTAGATTGGATATTGGAAACAATTTATTCATCAAAAAGGTTGTCAGTCCCTGGCCCAGACTGCCCAGGGCAGTGGTACAGTCCTCATCCCTGGGGGGATTTCAAAGCCATGTAGATGGTGCTGAGGGACACAGGTTAGTGGTGGCCTTGGCAGGGCTGGCTTAATGGTTGGACTTGATGATCTGAAAGGTCTTTTCCAGCCAAAACAGTTCTGTGAAGGAGCAATGTTTTGCTGGCAGCTCAACCCCTTTGCTTCTGCAGGTGATGAAGAGCTTTGAGGAGTCTGAGGGAATTCAGGATGGGAGTGTGTGGGATGGGTTGTCTTCTGCACTGTATGGGTGAGCTGTGACTTGCTGGATGCCACCTGGGACAGAGAGACTTCCTCTATCTCTTATCAGCCTGTGGGTGAGGGCATCCCTTGCTCAGCAGCGCTTCAAGAAATCCTCACCTTTTCCCTCTGGAGCTCCTCTCCAGGCTGATTTTCTCCTACAGTTGGAGCCAAAGTGCACCCAGTATCACAGAGGTTTTGCTGCTTGCCCCAGCCCTGCCTCCTTTCTAGGTGTGTTGTTAGCTGAAGATATCATCAGCCAATTCACAAATGCACTTGGACCCTGCCGTGAGAGAGCTCATGCTGGGAAATGGAAATTACAGAACTCCTCTCTGGGACACAACTTCACTTTTTTTTTTTTCCTTTCCCCTCCTGGGAGTTGCTGAGCCTCTGTTGCAATTGGCATACGTATGGCAGTGCCTTCTCCTGTTGGGAATGTTAAAAATACATGCTACAATTTTCCTTTTCAGCATACCAAAAATCTATTCATGTGCTTCTCCTTTGGTTAGTCATTTCCTCTTCCTTTGTTCCTTTCACAACAGGGGAAAGGACTGCGGCCACATACTTCAGTAAAATTGGGTATGGTTAAGAAGTCTGAAGCTAAAGAGATTCTCCTGGTTTAATACCTATCTTTGTTGGCAGAAGAAGACTTCTGTTCTCATCTTTTAAATACACATTTAAAAATAAGTGTGGATAAAGTCACTTTTATGGTATTCAGACTAAGTGTATCTTTGCCTCATTTATTTTTGTAGGGGAAAGAATTTCTAATATGAGCAAAGTTAATACTCCTACCATGAATTTAATGCATTCTTGCAGGAAAACTTGGGTGACATGTTGCTATAGGAAAATTTCCAAATTCTCTCCTTTATTTCAAAGCTTCTTGTCTTCCTCTTGTGCCATCACCTTTGTGCAGGTGTGCTGCCCCTTAAGTTCCTGCAAGACCTTGTTCAAAATGTGGGCAGAAACTTGGTAAAAGCACCAGCATGACACTATTAGGTTGCACCTGGCTTAGTTGTGGGATTGCTTTGGCATTCTCCATGCCATTGGGGTGTGGAAGTACAAAGGTTAATGAATTCAGTTATTAGGAACTGGATTCAGTTCTGAATTCAGCTGTATAAATTCTGCTTAAACGTTGCTCCAAGTGACTTGCTAAGACCGAGTATTTTTTTTTTTTGCTTCTCCGTCGCTGCTGCTTTGGCAAGGAATCTGGAGAAAAGTTTTTTTAGCACCGGGTGGTCTGGAGACCCTCAGAACAAGTGGTAGGTTTAAAACTTTCTTGTGTGTGTCTGGAGAAATTGGAGTAGGGTAAAGTGTCTCCTGACTGGAATGGTTAAGGGTGAAATTTGGAGAATCGAGCAATAAATTAAAGACAGACCTCTTCAAAGGTATGTGGTAACTTCAGAAATAGGTCCTCTAAATAAAATGCCATCCTCGTTAGCAATCTGTCGTGGTTTTCCTGTCGTTCTGGTGCAGAGGACATCTGCTTTGCCCTGGATTCAAAGCAGAGGACAGCTTGTGCCTGCCCTGGGAGGCGAGGCCTGGGCAGTGGGGCTGTGCCTGCTAGGCAACCTGAGGGAAAACGTTGGTGGGGCTGTGGGAGGCTCCTGGGCAGGTGATTACCCCTTCTGGGATGCATTGGCAGATGATAAGCTTGGGTCTTTTCCTTGGCTATTTGCAGCCCTTGGATACAAAAACTTTGGTTGTTTTTTTTAATTAGCATTAGCCCCCCCCCCCAGTACTCGAATGCCATTCATACTTTCACAGAAATCTGTAAAGGCAAAAAAAAAAGCTGGACCAAAGGCATTTTCCTCTTTTGTTTCTGCTTCATCTTCTTTTGCGTTTATTTTTTAAAATATAAACAAGAATACATAACACAGGAATGTATATTTAGATATTTACTGTATACACCGGGAAGGGGAAAAGGTTTCATTCCAGCTGTTTTTTTCTTGGCAGATTTGTGAAACTATGTGAGGAATTTGAGTACTGAGAAGCTACTACTTGTACCTGCTTTCCTCTGTAGAACTGATTTGAATGTAAAGCCAGGAAAGAGCTGTAGCATTCAGATTCCAAGTTTACTTGGAATTTGAGGCTCTGCCTCCTTTGTGACCGGAGATGGGGTCAACTTGTATAATTGCTCTGGGTGTGGTAGAGCTTGGTTTAATCAAGCTAAAGTAATAGAGCATGACAAGGGTAGGTGCAGAAGTCTCAGAATAAATATACTTATGCTAGTGCAACTTATTCCTGTGTCAGGAAAGGATTAAATGGTGTTGGAGTAAGATAGCCTGATACCCTCACAGCTGAGACAGTTCACTTGCCTGGTTTTGGCAGAGCCAACTTTGGGAATGATGTGGTTATGTCAGCAGATGGAGCAGGGGATAAGATGGGTGACGAGCAGCTCTGTGACCCCCACGGTAAAGGACATGCAGACAGTTGTGCTGGTAATGCAGAAACCCTGTGTCCTAGGAGAGGGTGCTGTGCTTGCTGAAAGAGCCATGGCAAAACCCTGAGCCAGCCCAGCTGGAGCTTTCTTACCTGCCCCCTGTTTCAGGGAACAATGGCTGTGCTTGGAGGCTTTCTATGGATCTGAGGTGAGGATTTTGCTGTGAATATATATTTATACAATAAATACAAGATATGTCAAAAGGCCTTTGTTGGGGTGCATAGTGGCTTTAAACTTGTGTAAATGGCTTTTGTGTGTGGTAAACCCAAGCTGCTATAGACTGTCACATCAACTTGGCTTGTACAAACTTCTGTTAACTTTGCAGACACCTAATTGGAGTAACAAAACAGACATGGCCTGATTCCTCCCTCCTGTCCAAGTGCTGGGCACAAACACATTTCAGGTGTGGTTATGTGTGTTTAATGCTTCTGCCTGGCTAACCCACGAGTCCTGGCTTAAATCTGTACCTGGTTGCTGCTGCTGGAAGGGTTCATGTTGCAGGAGATCCCTTGATACTCAAAAACTACATGACATGCAGAACTGCTGCTCGGACTGGTAATCTAAACTCAGCTTTGGCCATTAATCTGCTAGCTTTGTCTCTTATTTTTAGTATGTAATCCTGCATTAAAGCCAGAACTAACGAGTTAATGGGTGTTGGGTTTATGGCAATGTGGTGTTGTACCTTTAGCAAGCCTGTGAGAGCTCTGCAGAGCAAAGCAGCTGGGGGGAGAACAGCGAAGGTTGTTTTTAATCAAGTTGGTATGCTGAGACTATTAGAAATGTTAACTTAATTCTTTGCTAAAATGTGGTTAAAAAGGTGCAGCTGCCTTGCTGGCTGGGTTCTTTGGCTCCATCTAACAGCTTTGGAGAAGTGAGAGTTGACTGCTGCCCGGCTGGCAGAGGCGGTGCCTCTCTCAGTGGCTGTGCTGATATTTTCCTTGCCTTAGCATCAGAATGGTTCCTGCTGTTGGATTCGTGTGGCAACTTGTGCAGCCCCCCTTGCTCTTGACCTGTGCCTTTGGGTGTCACGCACATGACAGAAAGCAACAGATTAACAGGGGATCTTCTGGAGCTGGTGTGTGAGCGAGTCACTGGCCTTCACTGCTATCGCTGCCCACTTGAGCAAAACCACAAGCTGAGAAAACCAGTGTCTGCCTTCAACCTTTAGTTTAGATTTTCCAGCTCATTGGTCCTTTGTGAGAACCTGTAAGAAAATGCAGTGAGTGTTTGGGTTTTTTTTGTTTTGTTTTTTTTCCTTCACATTTTGAGAAGTATCATCTGCCAGTTCCCCATGCACAGAAGCTTGTGGCGATTGAAGAGCAAATGTTGGATCTGGTCTCTGCTTGCAAGGAGAGCAGGGAAGGGGAAATACTTAGCTAACAGACTGAGCTTGCTGCTAGGGTGCTTAAATACCTCTTGAATAGTTCATGGTGGTGTGGGCAGAGCATGTCTGTACATGAGGGTGTGAAGGAAGGAGCCAGGGAAGCCTCAGGAACTCCCTGGAAATAGTGATGGGAAGATGCAGACTTGCTAAGTAATGCTCTGAGCCCTTGCAGGGTGCAGTCCTTCCCCAGCCCTCTCCTGCTGGAAGAAAGAAACCTTTGATCTCCACAGGCACTCTGGAAGAAGGTAGTGTAAAGATAATTTGTTATCTTCTGACCTTGGAGATAAGGTATGTGTTAGAAGTCAGTGATTTTAAGGGAAATCTTGCAGAGTCCGGTGGGGTCAAGGACTCTTGCCTCTGGCCCTGATGAATGCCAGTTTTTTATCTCAAATAATATGCACTCACACAAGCTGCAAGAAATGCTTTGGTTTCCTAAGACTTTTCAGTCCTGAGCGATATTAGTGTCTTTGTGCTCATGCTTGGATGAGCCTTGTGGGTTGCTAGTGGGAAGGGGTCTGTGCAGTTGTGGGGTACTGGGGCAAGTTGCTGGGCAGGAGAGCAGGGCACAATTTTCCAGCCTGTTTCCCGCTCTGTGCCAACACCTAGTGTGTGTGCTTTTATCCCTGGATAAATCTGAGATTGCTAGTTCCACTTTCACTGGTGCTAATTCCAACTCTGGGCTTTATCCCACAGCCCAGGTGGTTTCAGGGCGTCAGCTGCTGCGCGGTGTATCCCTGCCCTGCCTTGGCTTGTGTGAGCTTGCCTGGATGGCCGGGATGCGGTGCAAACCTCCCGCACGCTCCCGACAAACCCCTGCAAGAGGTACCTGGGTGCTCACCACTGTTGCTTGGACCAGAGCAAGGTCATCTGCCAGGTAGTGGTGGCAACATTGTGTAGTCATGTTACGCCCTGCGCTTGTTCTCTGTACTACTGCTGTGTTTTGTCAGGTGTTGGCTCTGAAGATATATTAAAAAACCCTAAAAGTAGTCTTTTTGCTGAAGCAAAACTACTCTTTTCTGGAATTTAATAAATAGTGTGTCTGTGTTAACTAACATCAAGCAACTGAGAGCAGACAGAGCCCAACAGATGGTACAAACAGCGGCATGTTTGGAATGGAAAATATTTACCTAGAGGGTATTTGAAGCACTGAGATTGTGCTCTGCAAATGGCTTAATTGTATCAGTGTAATCAAGTGAAGAAGAACAAGATTTATTGACAAGTCTCACTCTCCTCTTGCTGTTAGCAGCTAGTGGGGGGTGTCAAGCACTGTTGAGCTTCACTTGAACAGGTCTCCTTCCCAGAGAAGAGCAGCTTCAGTATGTGAATGGCTCACTCTGTAATTTTGAGTGTCTACAGCTTTCTTCTATTGCTTCACATATTGTGCTGTCAGGGCAAGTATTTAAATGAAAGAAACTGAGCTTGAACCACTGTTTATTATGCTTCACCTCCCCCAGTCTTAGTTCTGAGAAGGCTTCTGTAAGCAAAGCATGGAAATATACCTATAAAAGTTTGAAAAGAATATGAAAAGTAGGTTAAATTTTGCCATCTGGGTCAAAACTGGCAGGGCCATTTACAGATACAGCTTGTCCAGGTGGTGGATGCTTCGTGCACACCCCTTAGTTGTGCAAAGTGACCTGTAAGAAGATTGCCTGTGATTTTACTGGAAGCTGTGCCTTTTTCCTTACACAGGTGGCAGGTGACATTTACATATCATCTTATTTTCCTGTCTTAAAAACAGTGCTCAGGTGTAGTTGACTCCTCACTGATGTTCACTGGACAGTATTTTTTGGGGAATGAGTAACCCTGGAAAGGGAAGGCTGAGGAGGATGTGGAGTTGTTGCAGGGGTCCCTTCATTCCTGGTGTTGCTCATCTGCTGAAATTAGCCTGAAATTAGTTAACCAACTCAGAGCAAGTTTGATGGATTGAAAGCTCTGCCTGTTCTGACAGCTCAGTTTTCACTCTCTGCCTCTTACTGTCACCTTGCAGTCTCTGCTTTTTTTTTTGTCTTGTCTTGGGGCTTGAGGAACATGTCTTGTTTTTTCAGTGACATAATAAGGCTGCTTAAAAACCCAAAACTAAACCAACCTAAGTTCTAACTGCCATTTTTTCTTAGGCTGTAGCAGTGCTGATGTTGACTGAATTGCCTTGAGGTTTTTTTGACAGCCCTCCTGCCTAGAGCTTGAGCCCAGCAGGGCTTTGATTAGTTAATGCTCATTAGCAAAATCAGAAAGAGCTGCTTGCTCCTACTGTGTGGATGAGGAATAGGCATGGAGTGGCTAAATATCTTGTTTAATATTGTATTTTACTTGTGGCAGATCTGGATTCAGTTTCCTTGTCTAGCCCAAGCTGCTGGGCATCCTCTCCTGAAGAGCTCTGGGGGAAGAAGAGTTTGGGAGTGAAGCTGTTTTCAAGAGAATCCTCTTTGTGGCTGGCTTGATGTGGAGCATATTGCTCACTGTGTGCAGCTTAAGGAAAAAATACTGTTATCTATTTGAGGAATTTATTGAATGCAGCTACTCCTCTGAGACTTCTTGCTGTATTCCTAGTGACTGTTGAATGCAAGGGCTTGCTTTTAGTCCACTTGCCAGCTTGAGAAAATCCCAGGCAAAATACCCCAATTAAAGAAGCTGTTGCCTTAGCTAAATCATATGTGTTGTCTCTTAAACTGCTTAGTATTTAGGAGAAAAAAAAGAAAAAAACTTGGTACCTATATTTTCCTTCCTTTAATGTTATTTTTTCCAAAAAGGCACAAATCCCTGGAGATTATATGCACCTTGAGACCCAAGCATTTTACAGAAGCTGTTCTTCCAACCTGCTGGGGCTGAGCTACCAGTGACTCATTGGCCAAATGGACCTGTAATTTATTTCTGTCCTTTCTAGTAAGCTAATCCCCTGGACCTAAACTAAAGGAATATCCTGTGAAATGTGGTATCTTTGCTGGGTGAAACTTGAGATTTAAAAGCCAAAAGCAAAGGGTGTGTTATTAAAATTCAGGGCAGTGTGGAGGAAGTCAGGTGCAAGCAGTAATACTGTGCTGGAGTTCAGAAATAGGGATTTTCTGTGGCACGGGCTCTGCTGAGGGGAACAAAAGTGCAATTCTTTTGTGAAATGAAGGGTGGGAGCAGTAACGGAGTCTGCGCGAGGGCTGGGACAGATGCAGTTTGTTCCCCTTTTTCAGAATGACTAAAGGGATGTTGTGAGCTCTTCAATTTACCAACGGGACGGGAGCGTGTCTGCAAGTGGGGAGCCTGGCACAGGTGCTGGGCAGCTGGGCTCCAAGAAGTGCCCAGTAAATATCAGGTTAAATATGAAATATGGATGAAAGGTGAGTATTGAACCAAATACCTGGACATGTTCAAGTATCTAAGGATGTTGTATCTCTTGTTGGCAGTAGCAAAGGGATGTGTACGTGTGATTCCTGCGTGCCTTGCCTGGGGATCACAGCTTTGAGTGGGTAGAGACCTGATGCAGCTGCCTTGGAGAGGTGTCTGAAGGAGGATTGTGAGTGATCAAAGTCCCCATACCAGCACTTGTGGGGAGGAGAAGTAATATTTTTGTGAGGGTGTCTCATATTTCCATAGCTAACAGGAACAGGAGAAATAATAAGATTAAATCCTGAGAACTTAAGCTGATAGATTAAGGTTTTTAAGTTCATGTAGCATTCACTTTTTTCTGGTTTAATTGAAGGAGCTTCTTTGTCCTGTTTCTTTTCGTGTGGCATGGGATTTTTTCCCTATAGTTTGCTTGTTTTTTTTCCTAGATGGCTTGTCAGTGTAATACAGGAGGATAAATGGAAACAGAGAAACTTGTTCAGTGATTGTAGGTTGTTGGAGGATGACTGGAAACTGTGTGAGCCAGATAGCCCGTGGCAAGGATGCCACTTCATACAGATGTCTGTGACAAGGAGTGGATGGTGAAGAATGTCATGGTGTCATTCTGCATCCAAGCCAGAGGCAACTCTAGCCTCAAGAAGTGATTTTTAAATGCCCTTGCTCATGCTGGACTGAGATGGGAAGTCAGTGTATTGCCATCAGAGCAGAGCTCCTGTTTGTCATTCCTGAGTGTCCTTAACCAATCCTAGTTACATCCTGAGGCTTTTACTTGTTTAGTTTGTTTTTTTTCTTTAAACCCTGCTTCCCTGTGAAAAAGCTGGATTTGTGAATGTAATATTTCCTGCTGGACTTTAGAGATCAGATCTGCATGCCTCTGGTCACAGTGTTTGGGGTGGAAGTGATGATTTGGCTCATGCTGTGCTGTGCCCTCACAAGTGAAAGGAGGAGAGGAGCAGCAACAGGGTCTGCAGAGGCTCTGAAACTCATTGCAAATCTCCAGATCCAGCTTAGGGTTCAAATGGTCCTGTTGCACAAGTGGAGTGAAGCACTTGGGGGCCTGGACCTCCAGAGGCTCAGCAGTGCTGGTGTTGCTCAGCCAGCTCTGAGATCAGAGCTCATCTTGTCCACTACATATTCCCCACTTGGACTAGCTGTTATTATTGTGTATTTATGACTCCTTTTGGAAGCAGTGGAAGCTTTTAAAAGCATCTAGCCTTTCTGGTCTCAAAGCAACAATCATTTTCTGCTTATAATTGGTCCTGCCTAAGTGACCATTGTGCCTCCAGATACTTGATGTCTTGGACCTTGCAGTGTCTGTTTTGCTGAGTGCATCGTTTGGTCTCAGCATCTGGTGTTGGGTGCTGGGAGATGTGTAGGGTGTGATTCTCCTGGCTGGCCTGTAGCACTCTGATGAATTTACAGCCAGCTGCATGTTTGTGTATCAGCAAGGCAGAGGCGGGCTGCTCTGGGCTCTTCATGGCTGGGTATTGTAACTGTTGCAGTAACGTATTGTAATGATCAACTTAATTACACTTGTGAAAAATCTGCTTGATTACATATTTACTTTGGGATTAGCTTTTCCCGTAAGCATTCAATATTGACTTTGGCTGGGACAAACTTTCAAGATCTGCTTCCTTCAAGAGATGACTAATATTAGATCACTTGGTGCAGGAAGCTGGTTTTATCGAGTAGCTGTAACTAATCATTTTGAAAGCTCTGGTTTAGTTTCAGAGTATCTGTGCTTTTTCTTCCCAAAAGACAAGCTTTTCCTCCCAATCCCTCTCAGCCCTTCTGAAACTTTCTCTGCTGGATGCAGTTGTAGACCCAAGTGTTTTTGGTGAGCTGTGTGCACAAAAAATAAATACAGACTGGGAGGAGACTCAATGTTAAGACAACTGATGAATAATTAGTGTATTGAAATGTTAGTCTTTTATTTGGATAACTTAATAGCCAAATTAGAGCTCCCACTCCTTGCTTTCTGTGCTGCTCAATTTACTGTACAAATATATTATCACAGTAACTCCTCTCTGTCCAGAAACTATTGCATGTAACAACTTTTCCCTCTTGAGCTAGAGCCAGGCTCCAGACGAAGCTCTCTGCAGTGTGGCAGGATGACAAGCCAGTTTATGATTGCAGCTTCCAGCACAGCCAGGAGTTGAGCTAAACCAACCTTAAATGTAGTACTATCAGGTATTTAAAAACTAATCCTCTCTCTGCCCACAAGCAAGGAGAGCCTCACATCTCCCTGCACTGTGCAACTTCTGCATGGACTTTATTCCCTATGCCCTTACTAGGCACATCTATTTTCTTCTTCTAAGTGGCAGCAGAAGTACTCCAGGCAATACTGCTTTAGGGTGTGGTGCAGTTTCTCCTACTCTTCTGGGGTCATCTCCCTTGTGTATAAGCCTGTGTGAAGCTCATCCTCAGCCTTGGTTGAGGGGAAGCAGAAGGGCAAACTGATGAGTCACTGGAGTCACTAACAAGAGGAGCTTCCCCAAGAGCATTGGGGACCTTTGCAGGTGTTGGCTGTGTTGGTGGATGCTGCAGTTGGGCAGTGGTTGCCCAAGAAGGTGACAAAAATCATGGGGGAGACAACCCACTTGCCTTTGGCTCCCAAGAGAACAGGTCTTCCAAGTGATGCTCAAGTTGAAGAGTAATTTATTTTTATGTAGAGGAAAATGTAGTTGAAGCATGTGCTTTCCATGGTGGTTTTTCAACTGAGTTGATCAGGAATTGCACTTGTTCATTACAGTTTTGATTTGTGTTTTTTCAATGGTTGGTGATTTTTTCCTTGTAATAAGCAATCTGGAGAGAATTTGGATTCTTCCTGCAAAAACATCCAAGTCTATTCATAGTGTTCAGTTGTGAAATGGGAAAATCTGGTTTGTCTTGGCCCCAAAAGTTAAGTTTTTATCTTCATTCTGATTTTTTAAACTGACTCCTGCTTTAAAAATATATATATATATGTATATATAAATATAATGCTTGGGGCATATATCATGTTTTCAGCAAATTACCCTGAAGTCATCTGGTCTGTTAGTGCCCTGGAAGCTGTATGTTGTTACATGCACAAAATAAGGAACAGATCTCCCTGTTTTCCTATAAATGTGTGGAATTTTCATGAGTTTAAAGCTGGGTTTTAGACTTCAAAAGCAGTTTTGAAAATACTAGCTTCTTTATGGTTAACTAGAATTTAGGGCTTTCTCTCCCTCCTTTCCCTCATTCCATTTCTGAAGCTGTCATAAATCCGGGAACCAAAGGAAGTAGAAATTTAACTCCCACTTGAGAAGATAAAAATCTTAATTTGTTATGTTTGATTTATGGGAAATCCAAAAAACAATGTTGCTCTGCATCTACTGGTCCTTATTTCACAGCCTCTAAAAGTGCTGGCTCATGTATTTCTGAAATCAAAAGCTTCAATTTTATGTAATTCACTTGGGAAGGGAGAAGGAAGAACATGAAGAAAAGGAAGGAGCAGAACTGTTCTCTTCCAAGAGTGGCTTTTTTCTATCCTAGATAACAACTGTGAAGCAAGTAATAAATGATTCCAAAAGTTGTTTTATTATTGATACAGTTTGTTGATTTTATTAAAAGCTATTTTTAGGCTTCTCTGAAACAATGACAAAGCTTCTTTTATTATTATGGTTGGTGGGGCAAATACTGTGAAGGAAAAACTGTTCAAAACTTTTTCTTTTTTCTCCTATAGGTTTTTAAAAAAATAGCCAAGAAAAAGCACAATGGAGTTTTACGAGTCTACCTACTTCATCATCCTCATTCCTTTTGTGGTTATCACAGTTATCTTCCTTTCCTTCTGGCTTTTCATGAAAGAAACTTTATACGATGAAGTCCTTGCAAAACAAAAAAGGGACTTAAAATTCCCACCGACCAAGTCTGATAAAAAGAAAACGGAGAAGAAGAAGAACAAGAAGAAGGAAGCTCAGAATGGGAATATCCATGAGTCTGACTCTGAAAGTGCACCTCGGGACTTTAAGCTCTCTGATGCCCTGAGTACGGATGAAGAGCACGTCACTCCTGTTCCCTCGAGCGCGACTGAGGCTGCTACTGGTGTTAGAGAACGAAAGAAGAAGGAGAAGAAGCAGAAGGCAGTTCAAGATGATCATGTAAATAAGGAGTCGGAAGGATCCAAGTCTTCAGGCAAGAAAGTAGAACCAGTCCCTGTTACAAAACAGCCCACTCCACCATCTGAATCCTCAGCATCTAAGAAGAAGCCTGGGCAGAAGAAGCAGAAAAATGGAATGGGTATCTGACGTTGCCTATGCTTCCTGCACAGAACGCCAAGCCGTGTTCTGCTTTTGCAAGGCCGCAGAGTGTCTCTCACAACTGTTCTGCCTGATCTCTATGGGGCAAAGCTCACTTCTAACCTTATCCTTTTAACGAGCTGTTGCATTTTTCTCCCTGTTTGCATCTGGCAGCAATGCTCTGGTTTTCCTCCTCCTGTCCTGGCTTTCTTCTGCTAAAGGTGGTTGAATGAAACAAGAGTTGCTTGCATCTCTTCTTTGCTCTGTGGTCTGGATGCTTTGTTCTCAAGCTGTCAAAATTTTGATGACCTGAAAAGAAGTCATTAGATGTTTGCTGTGTGCATTCTGATGTCAAGCTGTGAAAAAGCAGAGTCCTAAAAGTGGTTGCTCTGATAAGGAAGGGCACCTAGGGAAACTTCATAGCAGACTGTGCAAAACAAATCACTGTTTAAGTGCAGGCTTAACGTACAGGGGTGTTTGGTGGCTTATTCATGGAAAGAAGTACGTGCAGCTGCTTCTCACCTGCTGCACCTCTATAATTTAATGGAACTGATGCTAAAAGAAAACTATTCCAGCCATTGAAACTGAAACATCCAACCTGGAGCAAATTGAAAACTAGTTGAAATCACCTGTGACCGTCTTGACCATATCCTCAGAGGCTGACGTGTCTCAGTGTGGTGGTTTGAATATGAATAGAAGTTAAAAAAAAAATAAAAATACCCAGTTTTAGAAAGAAGGGAAAACCCAAAGTATTTGCAGATCACCCTTTTGAGGTGCAGGCATGAGGGATTTGCTACAGGGAGTGAGGAAAAAGAATGACATTGCTGCTTGATGTGGTGGAATTTTTTTTCCAAAAAAAAAGGGAGAAAAAAGACCTACCCACTATCAACAACAACAAAAAAGGGTACCAAATCTTGTTTGTGGGTGTTCTCTGGAAATCTCTGTGGCATGGTTAAAATGTGGTCTGCAGGCACTGTTCTGAGGGCAGCCACAACTAACTCTTATCCTTGATTACAGGAGCTAACACCATAACTGTGTGTGTCAGCCCTGACAAGAATGTTCTGCAGCCAGGCTGTGCAAAGAGATACAAGATTTCTTTTAAAAAGAACAGTTCCCTAATGTGAAACACTTATTTTCTGCTTCTCACAGTCCCAGTAGCTATTGGGGGTGGTGGGGTGTAAAATACCCCAGTGAGTTGTTCATGGGTGGGGGGAATAAGATACTTCCTGCATGTGGGAAACTAGTATGGGTAACATGGGCTGTCTGCTCTGTCCCAGGAAAGCCTGGGTTGGATTTGGTCAACTGTTACCTGCATTGCCATGTGTTCTGCTTGTAGATAAGATTCCTGTCTGTCAATACTCTTAGGTGCTGTGGCTCTTGACTCTGCTAAACCTTTCTACTGCTTTGGGGTCTCATCTGAAACAGGAAGTGTATGTGTTTGTGTGTGTGTAACGTGGATAACTTTGTATTCTGATTTAAAATACATGAGTTTCTCTTTTTTTGGGGGTGGACCTCAGTGGTTGATACAGATGTACTCATTTAAGTGTTGATGAGAATATACAGAAGAGCATATTGTCTTAATTGTCTGTTACAGATGATCAAGATACTAAGACTGATTCTATTGTATCTCCTGCCAAAAAGCAAGAGCCAATGCTGCTCCACCAGGAGATAAAGCAAGAAAATGTATCAGGAAAGAAGAAGGTCTCTGCAAAGAAGCAAAAAGTTGATAATGGTGAGAATACAGTATGTGACTTAGTTCAGATAAACCTGACTGTTAAACTTTTTGTTGTCTGTACTTTAGCTTCTCTTCCTTTGGAAAAGAAACTTAAAGAATAACTTTGAATTTGAAAAAGGAGGAATTCCAGTTAGAAAAGATTGTTCAGCCTGAGATACTGTTACATTTTATGAACATCTGGTACCACTGAGCATGAGATGATGTGAATCTTTCTGAGCTCTTTTGCATCCAAACATCTATGCTTGAATTGAGGAGTAAATAGGTTGACTTAGTATAAACTGAGCAGGCTCTAAGTTGACCTGAGCACGGCATGTCTGGAACTGCTGCAGTCATCTGCCCCAAACAAGACTGCAGTTCTTTATCTGGTTGCTTTGACCACGTTCCTCTTTTATTGTCCTTTTGTTAGCTAGCTGTTGCTCCAACATAAACTGCTCATCTTTGCTGTCAAGGCCTTTACTGTTCGTCATCCCTTGTTCTCTGCCAAGATGCTGCTTCTTGTCTCCTCTTGGCTCAGTCTGCCTCTGTGTTTGTTTTTTTTACAATGAGTGCCCTTGTGTCTGCTGTTTTGGGAAGAGC
>NW_009952983.1:1079266-1115481 GCF_000747805.2 Chaetura pelagica | reverse complement strand
GAGCGTGACCATGAAGTTCTGTGAGGCCACCTTGTTAGCTTCTCACAGCTCTTCTTTACTGGGACAGCTATGAAGAAGTTGCTGGCTTGTGGACTCTCCTGCAGTAGACAATGTCACTTACTGTTTCCTTTATGCTTTGATCAGGTCTTCACAGTCCAGATCAGTTGTGGGACCTCGTCAGATCAGGGGAGGCTCCCAAGTAGTGTAGGGTTCCTCTACATTATAACAACTGGTAAAACTTTCAAATTATTCCTGAAAGCAACCTACTGATGGGGAACCTAGTGTTTATGATTTGCCTTCTATGCCTATTCTGTGCTTTACCTGATGCACCCCTTGAACTTGCTTGAGGGACCACTTTATGGACCACAAACTTGTCTGTATGTGGCTAATGCTCAAATAAATGTTGGAACCAGCTCAGCTAGTATTGAAGTTAAGCTGTCAGTGTTGCACTGAAATAGCTCATGCATTATTTGAATGTCAGCTGTTTTCTTTTAAAGCCAGCTCTCCGAAATGACAGAGCAAATGTTAGCTGCAGTGGCCATCTGGATAACCTAAGATGGTACTCAGGGGACTTCAGGTGTTACTGACACAGCAAAATGTCTCATTGATATTAAATAGATTTTGAAAGAAGGGGAATAAAATGAGGAGTGGAAGTTAATAAGGAGAGGAAGGGAAGAGATGAGGATGGTAACTGGATTATGTGGTGGATATTTCTGCTAGAGGAGAGCTTTTCACACTTGTGGGCTTGCAGTGTATCTGCATGTGTTTTTGGGCTGCTTAAGTGGAAAGATTCTAGCAGGTGATATAGAAGGTCCAGAAACCTATTTTGCTCCTTAACAGCAGCCAGAATACAAACTTTTTTTCTAACCAGCTCTCTGGCAGCCAGGAATGTATATTTGTCTTACACTGATGTCTGAAACGTTGCATCCCACCCAGTTCCTCTCCTTTCTAGTCTACCTGGTATCTGTTCATTATCCCTTCAGTCTGGGCTGGCTGGGTCAGTGAAAAAGCCTGCTGTCCATGGCTCTGTGTATGATGTCTTACATCCTGTGGGCAGTGTGGACCAGCAGCTCAGGTGCTGGGCAAGCAGCACATCCTGCTCTGTTGCTCTATGCTGTCCCTGGTCTGTCCCTCCTTTCTTCCCTCCACTGCTGTTGTCTCAGCAACACAAACAAAAAAGTTCTTGAGGCAGAGACTGATCCTCATCCACATTTATACTGCTGTGCTGTGGAGACTCGAGGTCAGTCAGTACCTCTGGCTACCTCTCTGAATATTAATGATGCCTAAAGCCTGCTCTGACAGATGAGATGTCTTCATTAAGTGTGGTTCAGTCTGCATGTGGAATAAGCTTGACTGCTGTTCTTACCATGAGCTCTGCCTAAGTGATTCAGTTCACTGGTAAAGTAATCTGGATGAAAAGGCTGGCAAGAAGCTACCAGCTTTTAACAGTATTACATATGCAACCACAAGTGAACCAGTCTCATTGATGCTGTGTGTAACTTTCTCATTAAAATGAAATGAAAGTAAAAATCTAAAGATTCTTTTCTGCCACAGCTTTGGAAATAGAAATTTAATTGAAGGTATTAAATTACTATGCATTAGAGACCTTTTTTAATGAACTTACCTGAAGAGGTTTAATGAGTTAAGCTGTGAAGGTTGGTAGAAAATAGAGTATAACTAACTTCTGAGGTTAGAGATGCTTTAATCCAACTCTCTAATGTGTTATGCACCTCTTCTAAAAATGTTGATGTTAATTATTACAAAGCTTTAACCCGTCCTGTGGACTTCTGATCACAGTTTTGGTGGATGAACCTCTTATTCAAGCAACTACTTACATTCCTCTGATGGACAATTCTGACTCTGGCACTTTGGAAAAGCGAGAAGTGGTTGAAGTAGCAAAACAAAATGTGAATGAAGGGATCCAGAAGAGCAGTGGCAAGAAAGCGAAGAATGAAACTGATAAAGGTAAGGAACTGGTGTTGCAGTCTGTCTCTGGAATAGTCTGCTTGGAAACCTGAACAGGGCAAGCCTGCTGTGCATGTGGGAAGCAGGATTCTCCCTTATTTGCTAGGAAGAAAGGATTTGAGGAGAACATTTGTGGCTGCAGTGCACCATTAGTTCTTGTCTGCGCTCATTTCTCCCCTCTCCTTGGCACTGCTGAAAGGGCTTTGTGCCATCTGAGTCCTTGTAACACTGACTGTAGGCTTTTGTGTCCTCACAGTGAGCCATGGGTGATGGCAGACCACACAGATGCATGTGAGCTAGTTTTACAGGAGATAGTTGAGGCATTGCTGAGAGGGATGGACTCTGGGCCTTGAAGCAGAGGCTGTGGGGAGTCTGTTTGAGCCTGGGAGTGCAGCGTGTATGTCTCTGAGTGAAGCACACAGTTACCTGAAACAAATTGCTGGTGGAGAGAGAGTCTGGTAACTTCCAGCAAGACTTTGAATTTTCCTTTTAAGGCAGTTGGAATTGGTTAGGACATAAGAGATTCCTTCATGCTTTCCTACGGAGGCCTGGAGTGATTGGTGAGCGTTGTGTCCCACCCTGAAACTTTAGCAGAAGCCACTGACCTGGCTCAAACCATACCAAACCTGGTGAGGCATGAGGTGAGACCCTCAGATTTGTGGGCAGCAAGAGAAGAGAAACCATGTGACTGAGCAGTGACCCCCTGCTCAGATTTGTGCAGAGGGATGCCTTTCCCGCATTGTCATCTTGATCATTCCCAGCACTCTTTGAAACTTCTCTTTTTATACTTCTAAAATGCTCACTTGAAAGCTTCCTGGCAACTCTGTGGTATCTGGATAGGATTCCCACTGTCCTGAGGCTCCTCTTCTGCTTCTAGCTCAATGGCTGCATCTCAGTGCCCTGCAGCACCAAAGCCTCTCATGTGCACCCGTCCCTTCTCATTTCCTTTGCGAGCTGTAACCTTCTGTGTGAGCTCCTAATTCTCCTGTGTCAGCTGGGATTTGCCCTCCCAATATAGAAATCTTCCCCTATTCTAACTGTAAGCTTCTTGGGTGCAAGGGCAAGGTCTTCCTGCCTTCAGGGAGCACAGGGCTCAGGCTGCTGTAAATTCCTGGCTGACTGGCCTCTGCTCTCAGGATTTTGGCATATTCCTGGTAACGGCATCATTGATGATGTCAGTGCAGCAGTGATGTGACCTGAAGTATCTGGCCAAAATTTGGCTGGATTTAGGAGTAGGAGACAGTGTGCTAGAATTTCTCAGCATCCTGGACTCCGTTGTTCAGTGACTTGTTTCTGTGCTCAGTGATTTCTCTGAAGGGTTTAGTAACACCAGCATCATCTTGTTCTGCATTAATTTTTCAAACTCTGGAGAGGTTTGGGTTTGATGTGTGCCTTGGTTTTAGTGGCACATTTAGTACCTGTGATGGGAAACCTGGATGATATTCTAGGAGCTTTGGGATACTTCCTGATCCAAGCATCACTTTTAAGCTTTTCCTTTTTTTTTAACCTCGATTCTTTCACATACTTTGTGCCCTGGTGAATACTTGACAGAGATACTGGATGCCTCGGTCTTGTGCTTCCATTTGCTTAAGTTAGGGGGCCACCTAATGACCTATGGACATGCAGCCTGTTCTTTATCAGCAAATGATGAGCATAGTTGAGTTGAATTGTGTTTCCTTGTGTGTGTCTTTAAACACTAATTAATCTTCCTACTGCTGAGCTCCTTCTACAGGAATTAATTTCCAAGTTTAGACTGATGGAATATTTTTCTGGTTTCCACATTGTAATCAGAAATGTGCCAGTTCTTAAATTCATTATATTCTCATTTGCATATTGCTTGTGGAGCCAGGCTGTCCTTTAAATTGAGAGCTCAGTTTGACTGTCACAATACACTAGAAAGGACTCTTCATGTTTATACATTCATGCTAGTTTTCCCCCCCCAAATCTGTGTTATGCTTTTTCTTCTTACTAGCAACACTATAAATGTTACCAACTGTATAAACAATGAGATTTTTTTTTCTGAAACTGTCAGCTGGCAAATTGTTATCAGATTTAAATCAGAGATATGTTATGTTTGCTGAATGTTTGTGACCTTTTGCTTCTTGGCATGTCAGACTGAAATGAAATATAATACATAATGCTCCCCCATAATGCTGTTTTGAGGCAAAATAAATTATTCTGTATAGAATCCAAAGTAAATATAACCTCCCTTTTGTGTTGCAGAGAATGCTGAAGTAAAATTTAAAGACTTTGTGATGACCATGAAGAACATGGTCTTCACTGAAGATGAGGCCCGTTGCATAGTGGAGATGCTAAAGGAGAAATCCAGTGCCATTCATGATGTCTTGCAAAAGGTAAGTGAGTGTGGGTGGAAGGAAGAGAAGATGATTAAAAAAACAGAAATTGCAAGAGGTGCTGTCAAATTAGCTATATCAATGTTCTGTTGTGATTTCTGCATTCTGTCTTTGGAAGGCTTTTTCCAGCTGGTCTGTGCTTGCTTTGCATGCAGAAAGCAGTTGTCAGATGTCTGTGTGCTGCCATCTGCCATCCCCTGGGCTGGCTGATGGCTTTTGACTGCTCATAAAGAGCAGATATAACCATAAAGAATGAGGCATATAAACCAAGACTGCTGGTGGTGCATGTGTGTTGTTGGCACTGGGGAAGGCTTTCTGGTGACTTCTAGGAGTCATCTTTCACAAATGTGTCAGTAGGATAAACCACAGCAGAAAAAAAGAAGCTGCTCTTGCTGTGCACTCCATCAGCTACTCCTGTGTTTTTACCAGTGTCTTCATCTTACAGCTATGTACGTTCTCATCTGCTGATTTCTTAGATAATTTGCATGGGATCACAGGGTATTTCAGATTTGGGGGGAACCTCAGGGGGTTTGCAATCCAACCTCATACTCAAAGCAGGACCAGCTCTGAGGTCAGCCCAGGCTGCTCAAGGCTTTATCCAGTCTCCTTTGAAACCTTCAGGGACTGAGACAGCACAGCCCCTCTGGGCAGCCTGTGCCAATGCTCAGCAGTTCCTTTTGAATTTTTGTAGTAAGACAGTAGTGTGAGTAGTGACCACCAGTATCTTACAAATACCTACTCCTTCCTCCTGTGACTCATTCTGACTGTTTGGTGTCTGTAATGGCCAGTTTGTCACATTTGAAATCTTGCAATTGTGCTCTTCTACAGAATGGAGAACTGGTTGTGTCAGTTCAGTTAAGGCAAGAGAGTAGCAAAATTCGGGTTGGAAGGGACTTCAGGAGGTCATGCAGTCCAGCTGTCTCCTTGAAACAGGGTCAACATTGAATTCAGAGCAAGTTGCTCAGGGATTGGTCCAGCTGAGTCTTGAAAACCTCCAAGGACAGAGACTTTCTAGGCTCTTGGGTCAGTGCTTGAGTGAGAGCCCAGCAGTGGTACACTTGAAATGGTATTCCCTGTTTTATTTGGAACAGTAGCCAGCTTGTTTTCTTTTTTTCATATAAAGGGAGGTTTGGTGTTAAAGCTGAACCTCTAGGATGAAAATGGGTTAATGGGTTTGTATAAAACAAAAAATGTAGGTTTTTGTAGATGGTAATGTGAGTATGTTCTTATTAGTAGCTCATCCAGGACATTGGCAGTGTCTTTTGTACTACGTGTGTGCACCATAACAGTAAAGGAAAACTTCAGACAGATTCAGGGTGCATTTATGGGGCTGACACTTCTTTGCTTCTTCAGTTATCAGACTTCATGAATAAAGTCAGAGTGTGAACATCCAGAAGGTTTGCCCCTTACCCCAGTGGTTTCACGTTTAGGCCTGGTATGCAAGTAGCAGGACCTTGGGGATTATTCCTCTAGTTCAGTTCCCTGTAGTATCCCAAAGTTTTGTGTGTCAGTGTGCCAGCAGAAGTGTAATGATGTCAACTGGAGCCTCTCCTGTGAAGTGAGACCAGATCAGTGTTCCCTTTATCCCTTTGCAGTGAGGTATTTCCAGAGGTTAGGTTTGTTGCATTATGCCTGGTTTGAGGGTGGGTTGGACCAGGTGATCTTGGAAGTCTCTTCCAACCTCAGCTATTTAATGATTTGGCATCTCTGCTTCTTTTCCCCTTCTTTGCCTTAATGGCTGTTCTTTGTTTTCCCCAGTGCCACCACAGCAGCTCTCTTCCCACACAGAAGCACCTTAAAAGCCCATTTATTCTCCTAATTGGTTTCAGTGTGTCTGAAAATGCATTTCCTAGTCTAATGAAACGGGTGCTGCAGGATCATTAGCAGCAGTATTGGGCACTGGTAGTGCCATGTGCCACATGGAGATGGATGATTTGGGGGCAGGAAGGGGTGTTGCTTCCTCTCAAGTTTGCTGTGCTGCTTGCTAGTGTGCTGTGCAGGTACTTGTGGCATGTTTGATCATTTTAATGTCCTTGTGCTGCAGGCTAGCAAGGCTGAGTCGGCTGCAGCTGTGCATCAGCTCCAGGATAAAGAGAAGATGCTGGCTGCAATGAAGGAGGAGGCAGCTGTGGCAAAGGAGCAGTGCAAGCAGCTCACTCAGGTAATCATAAAGAGGTTCAGATACATAGAGGGCTGTGGGAGAGGAGCAGGGGCTTTAGGACTAGCAGGCAGCAAATACTGTTTCCTCAGCTTAGTGTAAATTGAAAGGTGGGTTTTTTTTATATTGTGAAAGCTTAGCAAGACACTGTTGGGTTTTATGATGCTATTAATGTATTGATGCAGTTATTTCCCTGTAGTTTTTCCAGAGACTTCATTTACTGAGACTTTTAAGTCCAGACTGTTTTTCTTTTCAAAAGCTTACTTTAAAAACACTTCCTTCATGGGTATAATACGGTTTTGTGGATGCAAGTACTAAACTCCTTTTTTGCACTGCAGAAAATATTTGATACATATTCTAGTGTTCACTTGCTTGTGTGCTTCTGGGCACAATAATTGCCAGTTTTCTTCAGGAAGGGAGCTACAGAAAGTGTAGAAAGGATACTTAGCCCCTTGATTTGCAGCTCTAATTACTTTAGACTTCCAGGGATGCAGATGCACCACTCTCAGGACTAGTTTATGGAATCTGACTCTTTAATGCAGCTTTCAGAGGAAAGCAGTTAAGTAGAAGAAATAATTAGATTTGGGGTGAATTTGGAGACCTTTGGGAGGGTGGGATTCTAACATTTTGGCTGGTTGGGAAGCATGTGGGCATTAGGCTCAGGAAGGCTGTGTTGTGGGACAAAAGCTGGACACAGAAAGCTGAAATTGGCCCAAAGTTGTGCCAAGGGAGGTTAAGACTAGATAGTAGGAGGAATTTCTTTACCAAAAGAACAGTCAGGCACTGGAATGGGATACCCAAGGAGGTGATGGAGTCACCGTTCCCGGAGATATTAAAAAAATGTGTAGATGTGGCACTTCAGGACTGGCTCTGGTGGGCATGGTGTCTTTTTCTGGGTTAATGGTTGGACTTGGGGATCTTAGAGGTCTTTTCCAACTGTGACAATTCTGTGGTATGGGAGCAGAGTGTCCAGAGGACACAGGAGTTGGGAGCCTTGGCAGATGAGAAGGGAGTGGGTATCATGAGGTCCTGGCAGGGCACGGGTAGGTGTCTATTTGTGGGTGGGATTGAGAGGTTTGGGATAGTCAATATGTAACTGTAGGGAGAAGGACTTGTGTTGGTGGAGAAAAAGGAGATTCAGGCTCAGGATTGCAGAATGGAAGAGGAGATGTATCTGCTGCTGAAGAAGAAGAGGAGATGTATAAAGGAGTCTGGGTGAGGTGGACATTGATGTGGTTGGAGAAAAAAGCATCTACAAAGTGGTGCTTGTGAAGGGAGGGCAGAAGTTTGGAGAAGTAGGAGTCACTGTAGTTTTTTTTGCCTTCTGGGCTGGGGGAGGGAAGGGAGAATGAGAAATAAATGGACATTCCTGGAAGCTGGGAGAAAGTGGGTAAAAGCAAAGTTGCTTCAGTGCTGAAGTGTCAATGTAAAAGAAAAAGCTGAGCTTGACTGACAAAAAGCTCTTATCTTCTAATGAACGTGGTTCTCTGAAAACACTTCTAGAAGCTACAGAGAGATTTTGAGGTGCAGAGAATGTTCCTGCAGGAGTGCTGATAAAGATAACTGGAGAGGAGAAATGAGAGCAAGAGGTGCCTGACCTTGGAGGTATTTGGCAAACCACAAGCTTAGGTGAAAGTTAATCTTTCCAGGATGTCTGGCAATGCCTTGAGAGGGACCACAGATGGATGGTGGAATTGGTGGAGAGGTAGAAGGAAGATGCAGTAGGTATTGGTGCCCTTCTTTTTGCTGCATCTTAGCAGGTGCAAACATCACAGCTTTGTGTCAAGCTGTTTCCACTGTTTGCAGAAGTGACTTCAAATTTGTTTCGCTCAAGTTCCTGAAAGCCTCAGTGAACGTGGGCTTGGGAACTCGTGTCACTTAGTTCATTCGGAGGGAACAGCCTCCTGAAGCTGGTGAGTTGGATCTGAAAGAGAGAATAGCTTTTATTTAAATTAAAATGTGGAAAGAGCTATAATTACTCTGAAGAGATAGAGGGTATTCAGGCTAATAATTCAGAGCACTTAAATTGTGTCAAGGCTCCTTGGCACTGTAAGGAGCTGTGTGCTGTGCTGTGTAGCTGCAGACACCTGAAGCTTTGGTGATACAAATATCTTATTCTGTGATGGGAACTTGCTGGAAGTGGCACTGAATGACTTTGCTTGCTACTGGAAGTGCATTTGTATTGCAGAGGAGCAGCTCTATGGATTTGTCAGGTGTCTGTGTTGAATTACTGGCTAATAAATGATTAAATAGCAATGTGTATTTTCATTGAAAACCATATTATGGCATCATGCTGGTGGGATCCAGGGCTTTTCTGACTGCTGCTGGGTTCTGATAGCTTTTCAGTGTTGGCTTTGCAACCTGCTATTTTTTCTAAATTGCTCTATTGTTTTGCCACAGTTCATTAGCAAAATGGAAGAACACAGGTCAGCTTGTGTTGGAAATCTAAGCTGTGTCCTGTGTGGTGTCTATGGTTTTAATTGTTAGGACTCTCTGACTTGGCCAAACTGGATAGAATATGACTCCAGCTCTTCAGAAGAAAAGTGTTTAAATTGGCAAACCTCATCTTAATAAATGAAATAATTCTGATCCTAAATCCTCATAAAGGTGCTGGCAGTTGGGTCAGGCCTCGCACTCTTAATTTCTCCGAGCGAAGATGGACACTGACTCTGGTTTTGATGCACACTTGCTGTATTTTTAGTTATCTTTAAACACTTGACTGTTGGACTCTAGAAGGGAGCAGGAGATGACTTCTTTCCCTTTTTCCTTTCACTTTCCCACCCCAGGAGCTGGTTGCAGAGAAGGAGAGGAATGGTTTGCTTACAGCCAAAATGCGGGAGCGCATCAACACGCTGGAAAAGGAGCATGGCACTTTCCAGAGTAAAATACATGTTAGCTACCAGGAATCTCAGCAGATGAAGATAAAGGTAAATTCTTTACCAAAACTGGTTTGAGTTGTTCATGCACAAGCAGGTCGGTGCTGAGAAATTGCTGCTTCAGCCAGGTAGCAGCATTTGTTTGCTCACAGGAATTGAGTCTTGAATGCAGGGTGCTGGTAGCAGAACACATCTGTGTGAGGATCGGAAACTTGGTGGCAGTTTTCTGACTTAAAAGAAAGACAAGGTGTTCTCTCAGGCAACGTGCATAGCCAATATAAAAGACCATTGCTAACTAGGCAGCTGGTTTCTGAACTAGTTACTTTTCCTTCCTGATGTTTTGCTGAAATGCTAGTCAATTAAAGTGTAAAATCTAATTTAAATGCTCAGCTTAGGAGAGCCACTAATGCTGATGATCATTTACCAGCTGATAAATCTCATTTTTTAAATTGCAGTACAGAGTGACAACACAGCATAATATAGAAGAAATATCATTGCCTGGGAAGGTGCTTTGCTGAGAATATTTGAAGGGCTGACACTTGCTTTTTAAGTCTCTTGCTACTCTGTCTTGAAGGTGTATTATAATGGAGTGACCTCAGAAGAGTTTGTTTCAGATTAAGAAGTGTAGTTTTTCTAAGAAAAGGGGTCCCTTTTATGCTAACTTGACTGGTGCTTAGATTTTACCTGCTAGTGATTTTTTTGCTATATAAACGTCAGCATCAAGCCCCATATGTGAACTTCCCAGCTGTAATACTGTATCATCTGTCTTGGCACTTTAGAGGATAGCATCTGTGCAGTTTGGGGGCAGAGACAACTTCCTTTGAACCTAAACAGAGAGCTGCACACCGAGAGGCTCTCACTTCTGGCTGGAGAGGTTGAAGGAGATGTGGTTAGGACTTGGGTGGCTTTTGCAAACGCTGCTGTCCCAGGGAAAGCTGTAGAGAGGATGTGCTGAGGAACCCGTGCTCTGGTTCTGCTCCCCCTGCTGATGTGCTGTAGCTTTGCAGAGAAGCCGAAACATTATCCAAACTTCCAGTTACCTGGGGTTTGTGCCCCTGCTGCTGTTTGAATCTTTGGATATCTGTTGGCTTTAAAAAAAGGGGGACAGACATCAGAAAAGAATAATATCCAAGGATATTACGTGTGTTGGTGCCAAGGTGTCTGCCCTACCAGAGACTGCCATCTCCTGCTGTGGCTGTTACACAAACAGTTGTTTTTTGTTTTTTTTTAATACACAAAATCCTCTTTGGTGAATTAGGCATTTGATGAAACTGGGTCTTGGAAATGGTATCAGCCATATCTACAAGAAAAAGTATTATAGTTGTATGTACTTGAGGATTTTCAAAGCAGACTGCTGGACTGGAAGACTTTTGTCTGCATAGGCAGAGTAATTTTTTTTCTTTTAATTTTGTCTTTTATTGTTTGTTTTATTCTGAAGCACCTTTGGGTTATCAGGACTTCTTTCTACCTCAGTTCAGGACTGTGTTGAAAATGCAATCAAAGCAATTTATTGCCTAAATAAAGGATCTGTTTCATTATCTTCAGGATATTAGATGAGAACAGCCTTTTGCAGTTTGTGTATAGTCTGTTTATTAGTTATTTTATACTTTTTCTGCTTTGTTTAAGGGCTTTGTAAACTTCTCATGTTAATTCATGGTGCATTTGTTTTATTTCTCTTTGGAAAAGTAATTTATTGACAAATATCTAAAGTTAGACAGCTGAGCAACAGGTATCCTGAGTACTACTTGTGTACTAGTTGGAAGTAACTTGCTTTGCACAGGTTGGTACACTGGTATAAAAAGAAACTGGTGCTTTTATTGGAGCAAGAGGGTCTGAGCTGCACAATTTAATTGAAGAGCTGGTGTGTGAGAGAGGAGGTAAAGCTGCCCTCTGCCAAAAAATCCAGTTAGTTTTATTTACTTAGGCTATGGTGGTATCTACTGTTATAAGTTAATGGGGTTTTATTTCTCCCTAGTTCAATCCTTTTTAGAATTGATCTTTTTTTTTTCTCTCCATCAGTTCCAGCAACTCCGTGAGCAGATGGAGGCAGAAATAAGCCACCTGAAGCAGGAAAATGGTATCCTGAGAGATGCTGTCAGTACCTCTACCAATCAAATGGAGAGCAAGTATGTTAGCAGCTACTCCCTGCTCTGGGTGTTTTTAAGCCTTCCCTGAAGAGTTGTTCTGGCTTCTGCTCCTTTTGTTTCCATCTCCTTGGTTGTCTCTGAATTTATTTAAAGAGCACAGTTCTTGGGCTAGGGAGGTAGCTGCTGGTATTTGCATTGCAACAAGGCTTTCAAAACTGAGTGGGTGCTGAGGCTTTAATAGGAAGAAGTGCACAAGTGGTTTTTGCAGGGTGTGTATCCTCTCCCCTGGGGCTTGAGGAGAGGTGCTGGTCTCCTGGGAGAACAACAGCTTGAAACTTATAAATGAGTCTGGCAATAAAGAAAACATCTTGACACCTCACAGTTAATGGTGCTGCTGGGGTGGCACTGGGATTCAGCTGCTGGTGTTGTGCAAATGACACAAAAAGGCATCTCAAGGTTTTGTCTTTTGAGAGTTGTGACTTAAGCTGTCCCTGAGCTGGTGGAGAGGATGGTACCTGTTGTAGTAAAAGCCCAGTGCTCTGGTAAGGAGTATAGATGGATTTATGCCAATGGGCTGCTGCCTATAGAAAGGAAAACCAACACTTCATATGCTTTCAGATATTTGATTTCTTATTGTTGGAGACTAGAATGTCAAAACCACTGTCAGGATATAGAAAGAGCTTCCTTTCTGGGCTGTGATTCAGATACTGCTTCTGTGTGGACCCTTCTGTTAACAGCTTCTGCACTGCCAAGCACATCTCAGCAGAGGTGCCTTCTGCTCCCTGCACATATCTTGCTGAGTCAGGTTGATATGATGGGCACTAGCAGGGCACTGGTACCCTGATTTTAGGTGTCCTGCTTGTAGCAATGAAGCCTCATTATCTCTAAGACAGTTGCCTAAATGAAGGATTTTTCAAGGTAAACTTAAGATAAAAATAAAATGCTTTTTATTTGCTTAGACACAAAGGGGAGCCTTTTAAAATTCTTCCCTTAGGCTATACAAGTGCATCTTCTCTCTCTAGGTGAGGGAGTGCATCAGATACCTTAAGTTAATAGATAAGGCCATGCAGCAATGTTTAGTTTGAAGAGATGCCTGCAGGTAGTAGTCCAGGAGGAGCAGTCTTGAGTAAGTCTGAGATCAATGTTCCTTTATGGGAATAGGAAAAAAATATGAATTTTGACATGACCTTTCCTTATGCTGAGCCTCTTCATTCTGTATAAGGCTGTCCAAATGATGTTCATCAGCATGCAGACATTGTAAAGGAACTGATGCTGATGGCTTGTTGATGACCTTTGGTTTCTGACTGGGTTGTTGCTGCTGTGCTGTTGGCCAAGAGCACCTGACCCTCATCCCTTGCCTGGGATGAAACAGTGTGGGGAGGAAAAAAAACCCAACAACCCAGCTGGGACAGCTCTCTGGCTGCAAATACAGGGCTTACTGTTGATATTTGAGTAGCTGTTGTCACGGCCTGTGCTTCTTGTCAAAAAGCTGTGAAAATGTTTATTTTTAGGCAGTCGGCTGAGCTGAACAAACTGCGCCAGGATTGTGCGAGGCTGGTGAATGAGCTGGGGGAGAAGAGCAGTAAACTGCAGCAAGAGGAGCTCCAGAAGAAGAATGCAGAGCAGGCAGTTGCTCAGCTAAAGGTGACTTGGGTTTTCTCTGCCTGTCGAGTTCTGCTTAAGGCTTTATTGGAGCCAAGTTCTGAATTGGGCAGGATGCAAGTAAAGTGTGTGGAATTGCTTTAGCTGTTTCCCTGGCCCCTAAATCTGTCATCTTTGTATGTGCAAGTATCTGTTTTCAGATAGGTTGAGGGGTTTATTTAGTGTTTTTGTTCAATACTCTGGTTTCTGAGTGGTTACAAACCTCCTTATG
The DNA here is from genome assembly GCF_000747805.2 of Chaetura pelagica. NCBI lineage: Eukaryota > Metazoa > Chordata > Aves > Apodiformes > Apodidae > Chaetura > Chaetura pelagica. Next base: position 1,102,168 of record NW_009952983.1, on the reverse strand, counting down.
AAGTGAAACTTAACCTTTCTGATAGATACCTTTAAAAAGCTTAGCTGGTGATGTTGATCTTTCCTTTCTATGAGTGTACAATTCCAACAGTATTTTATACCTAGGAGCCATTCCTCCAGATGGGATTATCCTTGTGTGATTTTTTTTTTTATTTCACACTATATGCCTTTGTGTTAATGTATGTTTAATTATTTTAAAATACACTTTTTAAAGAGTTAAGATGTAAACTGGCTTGTTTCTGGATTGCATCTCTTTTCTTTTCCTTGTAAGAAAAGGACTCTTGTAATAACTTTTTTAGAAGAGGAACTTAGTGTTTTCAAGTGAGAATGCCAATCCAGACTTCATTACTTTTTTCATATTTGCAATTAAGTCTTAGTTACCAGAAGTTCTCCCTGCCTCTAGCCCTTGTGGGTGAAGAGTTGATATCTAGAGTTGAGACATGTTTTAATTACTAGATGCAGATTTATGTGATGCGTGGCTAGTCTGCCTTCTGGTGTTAATTCTGATCTTGCAGGGCAAAAATGCTACACTTTTATATTACAGAAGCCATCCTGTTAAGAGCCTGTAACAAAATTCTGCTCACAATTTGCATTTCAAATTAATAGGCTAAAGTACTCTAGGAGGAGGATTACAGGGCACTCTGTCTCTCTGATGTGCCCTAATGGAAACAAGAAACAATTTGACTTCATTGCCATATGTTTTGGGAATAGCACCAGAGAGATGCACTCTGAATGTTTCAAAACAAATTAAAGCTTAGACTTCTTTTCATCCACTCTCTCTTCAATGTGAAGGTCCAGCAGCAGGAAGCAGAGAGAAGATGGGAAGAAATCCAGGCTTATCTCAGGAAAAGAACAGCTGAACACGAAGCAGCACAGCAAGGCATGTATCACAGAATTCCCACGTAAGACGATTCCCAAGTAATGCTTCCTGCAGAGATTTGGCTGTTGCCATTTGTAACAAAAGGGCATTACGGAGTAAATGGCTTCAATAAAGCTCAGGTGAAGTCAGAACTGCTTCAGCACCCTGGGGAAATGGTTTGTGGGGATTCCAGCTAGTTTGAATGCTGATGAGAGAGCTGAACCTTGGCTTGCTGGGAATGAGGCTTCTAATCAGCCTCCCTGTTTGCAGTGAAAATGATTTTCCCCAAAGTTAAATATTTTACTTCTGAAATAAAACCCTGACGTTTCTGCTACAGATGTGCAGAATAAGCTTGTGGCCAAAGACAATGAAATCCAGAGCTTGCACAGTAAACTTACTGATACAATGGTGTCAAAACAGCAGCTGGAGCAGAGGATGTTGCAGTTAATGGAGGCTGAGCAAAAGAGAGCTACTGCGGAGGACTCCATGCAGATGCGGGTGCAGGTAGTATTGCTCAAAGGTCTTAAGGTTTTGGCTTCTTTCCTCCCACTTTGTGGCTATGGAAACACAGCAATAGCCTTGAAATGCTGCTTTAGTAAAGCTTTTTCTCACTGAAGAAAGGATGGGAAAAGTCTCTGCTAGCCTATCATTTGGCAGCTTATGAAGCAAGACCTTGTGCGTGGTGCTCTGAGGAGGTCTGGGGCCATCTCAGACCTGAGAATCACGCTGGGCAAGCCAGGGAAATGTGCTGACCCATGCAATTTCCCAGGCTGTGAAATGATGGTAGAGTCTGGGGAACACCCTGGAAGAGCAGCCACATACCTTTGTTTGTGTGAGCTCTTCTGGAGTGATCTCTCTTCTCCTGGCATCAAGTGGTGAGAGGCAGTGTGGTCATAGCTCTTGAGGGCTTCAGGGAAACCAAAGGTGTTTAGTGGGGCAGGGTATATGTTTCTCTTTATACAAAACAGGTCCTTATGCTTCCACTCAAACTGGTTGATCTTAGTGAGGAGAAAAATAGTGTCTTTGAAAGTGTCTGATATGTAAATGCTAAACTGTTTTCACTAACATAATCATGGCTAAGAGCTAATCCTAGCAAAAATTGACTAGCTGCAGATCTCAGCCTGCTTTTCTTTCTGTGCTCTCTTACAAGGATCTGATAGAGCAGAATGATGCTTTGAATGCTCAGCTTCAGAAGTTTCATTCACAAATGGCAGCCCAGGTACAGCATGTTCTCAGACTTCCTTTTGTAGTCATCAATTGTGAACTTTTAATGAAAGTCAGATTTTTTTTGGTAACTAGATATGAGAGATCTGTAATGCTGAAAGCAAAGACTTGTTAGCATCCTCATTTCTCATGTTTCTCAAACTGGTTTAAAACTAAAGATTCTGTCCTTTTTAGGGGAAATATCCACTTATTTCCTCCTCTACTGGCTTTCATTTTTCAAATCAAAGGGTAGAATACCTTTTTGAATGTTTGTTTCCTGTAGCTTTGCATGTTTATGATTCTCTCTTGTGGTCCTTTGGTCTTTTTGCAGTCCAGTGATCTGCCTGATCATGGTTTTCCCTTGTGTATCAGATTGAGAAACAGTGTCTTATGATGGCTCCCATGTAAAGCTGTTTGTTCCTTCTAGAGGTGATTTCTGTGCAGAAAAAAAAAACCACACAAAAAACCACTGAACTTGCACAACACTTTTCTCAGTTCTTTTAATCTCTACAATTTTAGTTTGACTAGTTGCTTTGAGAAATTATTGCTGTTGTGAACACTGTGGAAAACCTCAGTCACTGAAGTTGCTTCCATGTGGGCTAGGTCCCAGAAATAGGCTCAGAGATTGGATATTCTTCCCATGTAGTTGGGTGCTGAGTTCTTTTAATCCTGGACTTGCTTGATGTAGTTTGATAAAGTTCAACATCAGACTAAAAATGTGTTGTCTGGCTTCTCTTGTGTTGTAACCTTTTGGGTGGGGAGGGTAGCAAAGAAAGAGGCACTTTGCATTTACATCAGCTTCATGGCCTCCTCCTCTCACCCCTGGTCCTTTAAAAGGACTTTGAAAATGAATCCCTAGGTTTGTTTGCAGACTGGGTACTGCTCTGGGCATCAGAGTTGGTGAAAATGTTTTGGTCATTAAAAACAGACCCTCTGGGACTGGAACTTTTTGTTCCCTCTTATTTTTTTTCTCTCTGATGCTGTTCTCCTATGGTATGATCCAGATAAGGCCAGAACAGGAATTGTTGTAGAGTCCCATGGGCACAAGCTCCGTGAGAACCAGGATTTTGGGAAGAGGGTAAGGCTGGATAAGGAGAACCATGTATCTGAAGCACAAATGAACATGGAAGTTCTGTCACAGCTGCCACCAAACTGGATATGAAACAGTCTGCACAGGTCCTTTGATACCTCAATAACCAGTGTGAGGGGTTTCTCCTGCCCTGTTGTAGGTGACCACGTAGGAATAGGCTTTTTCCAAGGGAAAAAAATGCCCCTTGCAGATTTAATGCTGCTCTTTCTGTTCCTAACACGAGTCCTGATGCACTGTCCAGGGTTTTCTTCCCTTAGATTTGAGTGGTTTGTCAGCAGAATGTCCTGTAAAGCACTTAATTCTTGGGAAACAAGTGCTTGTCATCCCCATAGCTTGTTTGAATCTGATGAAGGACAGTTTCATTTTTTCCCTTCATGTTGCCTTCGGCCAAAGGGGAAGGACCATTAGCATGTACTGGTATTCCTTCAGTATTCCTTAGGCAGGAAATAGTTGGAAGCATCCTGTGCCAGTTTAACTAGACAAATCTTACAAATGCTATTCCTGGCTCACTCTAGACGATCATTCTTTGACTTGCTTTACTTTCAGCTGTTGTTTTTTTTTTTTCCCTTCTGCAGACCTCAGCTTCAGTCCTGGCAGAAGAACTACACAAAGTGTGAGCATTCATTTCCTGTGGTATTTGGGAGGTGTTACTGGCTTGGCAGGCATGCCACCTTCCCTCCATACACGTGCAGGGTGTGTGGGGGGTACGGGTGAAGGAAATGTCACCGTCTCTGCTTTTAATTTCTCACTGTAGGGTTGACATGGGAGCTGGGAAACCACTCCCTTCAGATTTTCCTTCCATGTCTGGCCTCAGGTTTGGAGCCTGTTGTACATGCTCTATGTGCTGCACAGAGAGTCTCCCCTCCTCTTTCCCTCTGGCTGTCTGCAGGGATCAGTGCAGGAATGTGCGTGACTGTGAGGATTGTTAATATTTGGGTTGTGTGGTTGTGCCAGGAGATTGGTCCCTTTGGGAGATGGGGGAGTTGTTGTGTTTCAGAGCTAGAGAATGTCTCATAAATTTTTGGCAAACAAGCAGCATTTAAAATGGATACAAAAGCTTTTGGACTCAAACAGTACTGTCAGCAGGATTTGGAGTAGGAGCTGGGCTTAAGGGCCAACATGTATTTGGTGTTTAGTCTGGTGCTTCGTGTGCCACTTTTATCCAAGCCCTTTGAGTTCTCATGTGCCATAATTTCTCATTTCTGCAGGATTGCAGAAAAGGACAAACAGATAAAGCAGATGGAGGACTCATTAGGCAATGAACATGCCAACTTAACCAGCAAGGAGGAAGAGCTCAAGGTATAATAAAAGCATGTGGAAGTGCCAGCTGATACAGGGAGGAGGTTCATTGGCTGTGTGTTCAAAATAAAGCCCATGAGGCTGCTGCCTTTGGGTTTAGAAACAGCTCTTTCAGCTACAGCTCTGCTGATTTTGTTTGTCTAGGCCAATGCTTGATGCTGAGAAGCTGTTGATAAGAAAGCTTGAGGTTTTTTCTTGCTGTTACCTCTAGAGTCCTTCAAAAAGTGACCTTAAATACTTTGCACTGGAGAATGAGCTGACCTGAAACAGTCTCTATGCAAAGCGCAACTGTCTTCCTTTTTCTCCTTTCAGGTCTTACAGAATATGAACCTATCGCTGAAATCAGAAGTACAGAAATTACAGGCTCTGACAAATGAACAGGTAAGGTAATTGTTTCATTAAATATTTAATGTTACTTTCTTCCCACTGCCTGCTCTGCCATAAATGCAACTGCAGATCCCTTGGCTTTCAGCGAGCCGCCCTTAAGCGCATTAAAGGTGTGAGGCTGCTGAATCCGGCTAATATGTGATTCCCTGGAGTTCTTCATAGCTGGTGGGAGGCTTCTTGCCCTTCCTTCAGCAGCAGCATCTTTCTTACTGGGATGCCCAAGTTACTGAAGCAGTTTGCTTGGTTGGTTTAGATTTGTGGGCATGTGGAGTGCAGGCCACTTCACAGGCGTGCTGGGATATGCAGTCCTGCATATCCATAAACATCCCTCTACAAACCCCCAAAGCACACAAAATCCCCCACCTACTTACCTAAGGAACCTACCTAATCAGGTATCTTTTTAGAACCAAACAAAATATTGTCCCTCTGCTGCTGTGTGACCTGTTTATGAGAGAGGTGGAAATGAAGTGTTTCATTAGAGATAATCCTGATTGTCAAACAAACCTCTTAAAGATCTTTCTCTTTGTGTAATTACATGCTTGCCTGGTATTTATTGGTGTTTTAAAAGTGCATGAAGACAAGCTTACCCCTTTCCCTCTTGCTGGAGAGTCACGTGCTGAGAGGCCAAATGACTTGTTCTGGCTTTTTAATATTGTGGAATGAAAGGTTGATTGAATCATGTGATGTATCCTAAGTCCGTGTTAATCCTCTTTATATCTAGGCTGCTGCTGCACATGAGCTGGAAAGGATGCAGAAAAGGTAAATAGCTCTGGGGTTTGATAAACAATGTTTGCCAGTCTTTTATGTCCTTTTGAATTGGTGCTTTTTGTAAGACTTGGATGAGGAAACCCATTTAACTGTTGTGCTGTGTCTCAGCATCCACATCAAAGATGACAAAATAAGAACTCTTGAAGATCAGCTGCGAGAAGAACTTGCTCAGATTTCAAATACGAAAGAAGAATTCAAGGTAAGAACACAGACTAGTTATTATTTGGCTTATTTACAGTAAATGTTCCAGGCTTTGAAGATTGTAGAGCAGTTCGTACAATTGAATGTTGATTTGTAAAATAGAACTGGCTTTTGGGTGTTGAGGTAAATGACAGTGTTCTGTTTGCTGAGGCAAGAGCAATGTGAGCTGTCACAGGAGCAGCAACAGACTGTGCAGCAGAGTAAGAGGTGGGGTAACAAGTTGGTGCAGTGTCTGCAGCTGTGAAGAGTAAGGTCTTAGAAATCCAGAAAAGGAGGTTGTTTAGTAGACGCTGTTGCAGTTTTCCTGCATTCCACCTTCTAATAGAACTTTCAAGGCATTGTTGTGAGCCTTTGGTTAGATTATCATGTTGTCATGTCTTTTTTTTTTTTTTTTTACATCTACCTTGGCAGAAAAAAGGCTTAATTTGTCTCTGTATTTCAAATTGTTTCTCACAAGGCTGCAGCTAAATTGCCAAAGCTTTTCTGACATCTGGGGTCTGCACAGCTATGCTGGTACTTGTTTCTGGGTGGTGTGCACAGAGAGCAACTTAACTCCTTCTTGCCCTCTGCCACTTTAGGCTCTTTCTTTTGAACTTGAGCTGTTAGAAATAGATCTGCTTCCTGAGAAATGTGATGACTCCATCTATTTAACTCCTTTAGAGCCCCTGTGAGGTGCTGCTGCTCTTCTGATGTTTCTGGTGAAAAGTCACTCACTCTGAGTCTTGCAATGTCCAGTTGGTAGGTTTGCTAGTGAGGAACAGAGGGTTGTGGGCAGAGGCAGCATCCTTTTATAAAGGAAGCCGTACCTCATGAGTCTCCTGGTGCTCTTGGGAGACATTAGCAAGCAGGTAGTAAACTTGATCTGTGTATTAAAGTGGCAATTTTTAAAGAGGTTTTGATGAGAGTCCCTTGCAAGGCTCCCTAGTTTCTCTAAGCTGTCAGAGAATAAGAGGGAAGACATTTGCTCAATGAATAAGAAACAAAGTGCAGCTTCAGTTGCTTTTTGTAATAAAGCCCTTGACTGAATCTTCAGTGAAGTGTGTGCTGAGTAATGGCTGCATAAATTGTCTGGAAAGGGAAGTGGGAAGAGGTGGCAGGCTTGAGTAAGTTGGCAAGCTTCAACTTGGTGACAGTCTCGGGGCTTTCAGTGTGGTGGAGCCTTCTAAAATGGCAGGTGAAGTGGTGAAAATGCATATGTGGAGGAATAATCTGAACTTCCTTCAGTGTGATGGTTTCTGTAGTAGCTGCTTCCCAGGAAAAAGGCCTTTTAAGGACATTGTGGATGGTTATGTGCTGAAATGAACTCAATGCTAAGTGACAGCAAAATCATCTGGAGGCAGTTCTGGTAGTTCTGGGGAAGTGAAGAGAGATCTGAATGCAGCTCATCATAGTGATGCTGTGGAAATCCATAGTGTGCTCTCAGAAGGAATATTATGTGCCCTTTCTCCTGTCTTTAATCCCAACCATAAGCCAGACAAGCTCTGATTTCAATGCTTCCACCTGAGGAAAAGCTGCTTTTTCCCCTGTGTATGTGAAACTGGGAAAAAGCAGGTTCAAAACAGAGCATTTCTTTTAATCCTTGCTGTTTCTGTCCCTGCTGCTTGTGTTGTTCCTGTAGGGCTTCAGGTCTGAAGCATAGATCATGTGCCCTGCTTTTTAGTTTTGTAAAGCACCAAGCAAGTCTTTAAAAACACTTTGTAAAGCAAAATAACAATAATAAAGGAGGACTTAAAAATGCATGTGAGGAACACAGGCAGCTTGTCTGTTAAGGGCTGCTCTGTGTGTTGTGTGGAACAGAAAAGCTGGAGTGGATGCAAGCTCTGTGGTCTGGCTGTTTGTCTTCCCCCATTCACCTTTTTCCAGCCTGCTGTTGGATCAAAGTGGGGGAGCTTTGCAAACCTCTGGTTCCTTGTTCTGCATCCTCAGTGTAAAGGCAGCTGAAAAGAGCTAGAGAGGTGATCCCTGACCACTTGCTTTGTCAAATAAATGTATTGTAAAAGGCAGCTATAAAATCGTGACATGATGCTGATACTGCTTTAGGAGGAAAATGCAGTTTCACTAGCCTCTCACACTTGGTCCTGTCTGATCCTCTGCCAGGGAATAAAGATGGTAACAGCTGAATTTCTCATGGGAACAGAAGGACAAATGTATTAATACAGAAGGGAAAGGACTCTTTGTAGCTTCCAAAGAACTCTGTAGTAACTTCTGTGCTGTTTAATTACCTCATTGCCAACATGAAAATGCTGTAGTTGGGATTTGCAGTTCTGGACTGATGCAATGTTTAAATTTTCTTCCAGATTCTCAAAGATCAAAACTCGACTCTGCAAGCTGAGGTTCAGAAGTTGCAGACTGTCTTGTCTGAGCAGGTATAGCTGGTGTTTGCTGAGGATGTATCAAGTATCTGCTGTTATTTTGCATTGAGTATTTTTTTCTTAAGCTGGTCCTAGGCTGAGCTCGTTGGTATCAAAGACTGTTGCTTTTTAGGCATTTTCTCCTCTATGAAAGTTTCAAGTAAGGCAGTTGTCCTCCAGTCCTAGTCAAGACTGTCCAACAAAATGTTGGGGTTTTTTCCCCCTCCCCTGAAGGGGTGCTAGCTTAACACCAGCACTAACTTCCATCTGCAACCCCTCTTTGTTTTAATGGCAATTTTCTGGAATAAAAACACAAACATCTCCTGAGCAGCCAGCCCTTCCAGGGGACTGGACTTTTTACTGGGCTCTGGGGTGAGTAGAGTAAGATCTTTATCCTACTTGTTTTCTTCCATCCTGGAATGAATTCTCAAACCAAAGAACAGACTGATGGAACAGGAAACCTGTTCACATTGTGATCCCTTTTGTCCCTCCTCTTCCATATTTTTGCCCATGGCACACCTGCTGCAGCCTAACTGGTGCTCACACAGGATGCTGCAGGTTCAAAGCTGTCGTGTTGCTCAGCCCCATCTTCTTTGAAAGTGTTACCTGAGAGAGCTCTCATGAACACCCCTGACTTTGTACCATTGTGGAATTAGAAAACTTCCTGCAACACTGGAAAAAGTCTTGCAAGACAGGAAATTAATTTTCTTTTCTGCACTGGTGTCTGCTAGCCAGCAGCTCTGTTGGGAGCAGCTCCCTTTCTCCTGGCAGAGAACCAGATTTGCAGCCTTATTCCCCTGGGTCTGGCTGGGTTGGGATCCTGTCTGAAAAAGTGGGGCTGTTTTTCCTTGGCAGTTTTTTTTTTCTTGTGTGGTCTCTCACAATGGGATGTTGTTCATAAATCATAAGTGATTTTGCTAAGTGAGCCACAAGTGGAGCTTGTCATCTTGATAAATACTCAGAAGAGGCACATTTTTCAGGTAGTAAGCTGGCTACTATGGATTAGATGCTGCACAGTGCCTGGCATGCTTGGCAGTCCCTAGGATCACTGGGATCCTTTGTCTCACTGCATTTTTTTTTTTGCCAGAACTCCTGTAGTCCATCAGTGTAGAAGTATCAAGGCAGAGGGGCTGGTTCTGTATCTCCCCTGAGAGACTGACATCTTCCCAGCATCAAACACACATGCCAGGACGACATTCTGTCCTGATTTTGTTTTCCCTTCTTGATTAGTGTGATAACTAAGGTTCTGGTTAACTTGATGCTTTCCAGTTGTTTCTGTTTTTAAAATCCTAAACCATAATGATAATCCTGTTCTGGTTTTTTATAGGCAAACAAAGACTTGTTAGAGCAGATGGAAAGAAGGTAAGAAACTTTCAGAGGCTAAAATAAAAATCCAGTTTTGTTGGCAGCAGTTACTGTTGATAACTAAACTCCATTCAAATGTTAACTCTTTTTCCTAATACTCATTTTTGATTTCTCAGCATGAGGGAGAAGGATGATAAAATCAAGACAGTTGAAGAGCTGCTTGAGGCAGGACTCATACAGGTGGCTAATAAAGAGGAGGAGCTGAAGGTAAAAATCTCTCATTGTCTTTTCATGGGGAATCAGAGGTTAAGTGCTCTTGTGCAAAGTGTGTATTGGAGTGCTCATAGTGCAGTCTGAGATAATTCCCTTTGACTGGGAAAAGCATCTCCTGAAGATAAGGTTAAGATCTTTTTGGTAAGATGAGCTGAACATGAGCTTTCGTGTATAGTAAGTGGCTGTTCTCTGTTTAGTCTAGAGCAGGTTTTGCCAGGATCCTTACCTAGTCTGTTGAAATAGAGTGCCTGTATCTCCAGAGCTGTATGTGTGCCTTAATCTGCAACAAATCTGTCTTCAGGGAAGGATGTTTTGTAAAAGTGGGCAGTATGGGGCTCTTGCATGTCTTTGTGTAGTTGATAATCTGAAGGGTTAAATGGATCATAAACTGGTGACACTTCTGGGATGACACTAAAGGTCCTTCCTGATCTTTGTAAAGAAGCTAATGGTGAGAAATCTGAAAAGCTAGTACAAACAAAAACCCCAAACCCCTATCTCTTTTCCTCTGAGTTTTGCTGGGAAGCTGTGTCCTGTCTACCTGAACATAGCCAGGACAATGCTGTCATTTCTTAAAGTTCCTGAGGTCCAAGGGCATTGCTGAGACCCCTGAACTGGAGGGGGGTGTGTGTGTTTGTACCCTAGCAGACTGTCCATTTGTTAAACAAAGATGGGAGCACCTCACCTTGTTTCTCTGAACTCTAGCTTCCTATAGCTTGAAGTCCACTCTGAGGTGTCTGTAGTGAATAATTAGTTCACTGAATACTTTGGCTCCAACTGCTGCAGAGGGGATCTCTTTCAGGCTTTCAAAGGCTTTCACTTTTTCTAGAAGAAAAGACTTTCCTGTCAAGCTTAACACTTTTTTTTCCCCAACAAATGAGTCTTCATTACCTGTATGTCTGCTTTCAAAGGCACTGCAAACAGAAAATTCATCCTTGAGAAAAGAACTTCAAAGTCTGCAGATTCAGCAATCAGAGCAGGTAGTACTTTTCATCTAAAACTTTCATTACACCTAAACTGAATCTGAAAGAATCTTGCTGTGGTTGCAAAAGTCAAGGGAAAAAGGTGGAGATGTCTTTGAAGCCTGTTGGCAAAGCAACCTATTTTCTTCTAGGGCTGGTCTGGAAGCTGATGCTTCTGTCAAATACTTGCTTTGCAGAAGTGGCAGAGACGTGGCAGATGTAAAAGCTCCAATCAGCAGTGCTTCTGGGTTGGCTTGAGTTGGCCATGTACTGATGTGGCTGTGGGTTGCCCTTCTCCAGAAGCCTGGCTGCCCATCCTGCAGCAGCTTCATTATGCATATTGGAGCTTTCTAATGTTAATCCACACCCACACAGCTGTGACTTAGTTCCATCCTGGTTATGTCTCTGTTCAGTGGCACTGCCACGGTATCATTTGTTTTGATGTGCACTTGGTGGGATTGGGAAATGCCTTTCCTTGTCATCCAGCTCTGCTTGGGCAGCTCAGGAGAACACTTAATTTCTAGAAAATCATTTGTGGGAGGGCAGAAGCACAATGATGGTGGAGGGGTATATGGTAGTGCCAGTGTGGAGAAGTTAGCTGGTCAAATGCTGGTCCTGAGCCTCAGCCTTTCCTGGTAAAGATGGTGTGGGTTTGCTTTTGTTTTCCTGGAACTTACAGAAGACCTGGTTTTATTGGTTTGCCAAGAGCTGGAGGCCAACAGCTAATTTTCTCAGGAGCAGCCAGATAGATAAAATCTTTAGGCTGCTACATAGATTACCCAGTGCCAAAGAGCTCAAGCTCTCTGCTCTTACCCCCCAACACTTGCAGATTATTTTTCTCCCTTGTTTTTCTGAGTCAAAGCTCTGTTTTGAACAGGTTTCCTTCCAATCACTGGTGGAAGAACTCCAGAAAGTGTAAGTTACTGCACAAATTTAATTCCTGATGGGTACTTCTGTCTGTCTTTATTCTCTGACTTACAAGTGTTTTGCTTCTCTGAAACCATTTGCTTTTAACTGTGGGAAGTGTGTGTGCATGTCAGGAAGGATTATCACTTTGGAAACACATCAAGTCAGATCAATATCTGTGTAGAAAATCCAGTTGCTTCACTGCTAAGCAATTAACTTCATAAACCTAATTTTGGCTAGATGAGGAATTGTGCTGAATTATCAGATAATTGTTTTTCTCCAGTAGGCCCTCTAAAAGTAGTGAGTTGGTTGGTTGTTTGGTTTTTTTTGTCTGTGTATTTGAATTGATAAGTAATTTACTGGAATGTCCAGTGAAGGCTGAAGTGTGTGTCATTCCAGGGACTCTTGATACCTTAGTTTGCATTTTAGGCAGTATCTGTTTAGCATGTGAGCTACTGGCTATACAAAACTAGCATGTTCTGCAATATTCCCAGTCTTATTCTTCCTCTTTGTTTCTCCTGCTTGTTCTACCTGGATTTGGGATTGCAGTGAGCAATGGCACCTGCAGTAGTAGGAGGCCTCACTGTGGATCCCAGAGGCTGCTGATGTGTTGTGGCAGCAGAACCAAAGCTTGTGCATTTCCTCAAGTAGCACATTTGTTGAGCTGGCTGATCTTGTTCCTCTGCTCTTAAGGATCCATGAGAAGGATGGAAAAATAAAATCAGTGGAAGAACTCCTACAAGCTGAAATCCTTAAAGTAACAAGCAAGGAGAAGACTGTCCAGGTATCTCTCTCTGCAACATCTCCCTTCCTCTCTGTGTCTACTGACCACCATTCCTTTGTTGCTGCCAATCATTCGATCGTGATCGATTGTGTAGCATCCATTCTTGTGGTGTTTTTGTGTTTCCATTGTCCAACCCTGTCTGTTTTGTCATTGAAAAGGCCTTGACACAGGAAATACAGGCTCTGAAAGAAGAAGTAGGAAATTCCCAGCTTGAGATGGAAAAACAGGTAAAATACTTCAGTGTCAGCAGTGTGAAACGGCCTTGCGTTGGATGCGCTGCTCACTCATTGCTGTTCTGGTGTCTGTTCTTTCACTGGTGAATGTCATTGGGTAAGGGAGCTTTTTAATGGCAGAGCTGCACTATTCTGGGATGTAAAGCCATAAGTATGTAGTATAACCACTGCTGTCCTCCTGAAACCACATTCCTCTGGATGCTTTTTGGATTTCTAGAATGACATTTGGCAAGAACTGCTATAACTTAAAGCACTGGAGCACTAGCTCTGGCTGGGCATCATATTGCATACTGTCCTGCAAGCCCCAAACCCTGGGATGTCCTTTGAGGCTGGCACCTCAGAAATCTCAAGTGCTGAAGGTGCTTCTCCTTTTGTTGGCCTTCCTGTGTTGCTAAAACAATACTACAGGCTCAAATAGTGTCTGGTTTCCAGGTAAACCAAAGACTGTTTTCTTTCCAGTGTCCAAAGAAAGTCTGTCTTGGCAGAGGGAAGTTTTCCTCTAGCTCTCAGGAATGCAGAACTGGGAGAGTACTGGCTTTTTTGGCATACTTGCTGTCTAGCATCCAAACCAACAGGAACCTACTCTTCCCTAGGGAGCCCATTCTGGAAGCAGCTTCATCCATCCATCGTGCTGTCAGGAAGTTTGCTTGTTTGTGTGGGGTGTGTGGGTTGTTTTGTTTGCACTTTTTTCAGTCTTTCTAGCTACTTTCCAACATGTAACCCCCTTTTCTGCTTTCCTTAGAGTTAAAGTTTTGTCCTTTTTAGGCAAAGCTTTACAGAACGTGTTTCTGTCTTGGGCTCTTCCTCCAAAGCAAATTCCCAGGAACTGGAGGAATTATTTCTGTTTCCTTCCCTAGAACTGACAGAGCACAGAATAAAATGCAGTTTAGAGTTGCTGTCTTTGGAAAGCTGTATATGAGGGATGCTAGCTCCAGAGGTGGTGTTTTAGGCACCTTATTCTGCTTACAGGAAACCAGGAGGGTTTGGGGAATGTTGTGTTGTGGTGGAGGACTAAACTATGGCTGTTTGGGTAGACAGTTATCTGCACAGATGGCCACACTCAGCCACTTTTATGCAAAAGGAAATAGTGTCACTAGATCTTGGTTCTTCAAGCCCTGTTCAGCCTTGGAGTGGGAATTTAAGGGAGTGCTGATACCGCAGAGAGCACTTCAAAGCACTTGTGCAAAGGTCTAAATGACCAGGGATGATCTCTGATGTGAGCTGCAGTTGCTAATGAGGTGGTTGTCATCATCAGTGTCTGCTGCTTCCTTTGCCTCTCTCATGGAGGAAGGGTGCTCTGGAGGGCCTGCATGTGTTCCCATTTCGATTGTTTTCTGCTCTGGAAGTCACCACATTTGAAATGTGGAGAAATTAAACAGTGGAGATGCTTCAGTTGTCTTAATTTATTTTCCCACTCAAAAAAGGGCATTTTTATGCTTATGTAACTGTAACAAATAGTGCCTATTTTAGTCATGTCTAATGGCTTTTTCCCTGTATTTCTCCCTGGAGCAGTTTCTAGCATTTGTGTCTCTTCCATGTGCATTGAACTGAAGTACTGATTATTTTCTTTAGGTGTCGATTACATCACAAGTCAAAGAACTTCAGACTCTGTGAGTACAGTTGTTAACATGTCTGCTCTGCCCTGTGCACCCCTTGCTTCCCCTCTCCAGTCTATTTTAATTTAAAATGTTCTTGCCTGGTGTCTGCTCTGCATAAAGAGCATCTTGGTAGATGTATCCTTAATAAATACCTGGTCCTGTCTGAGGCAGCAAACAAAGTCAAGTGCTGCATAGCTTCATGAGCCCAAATTAACCCCTACAAGGGGTTAAATTCAAGGCTGGAAGGAGGTAGGCAAGGCACTGTGGCAAACTTACCTTGGTAATATGTGTGCTGTATCTGGGAGTGAGTGAAAACTGAGTCATCATGGTCATCAGTCCCTCCTGTCCCCAGCTGGGGAGGAGACAGGGAGTGTTTTCAGATGAGGAGGGCAGATGTGTGTGCAATCCCTGTGACATATGTCAGGGCAGAATTTGTTGGCTTTCACTTAAGGAGCAGGTACCATTGTTCAAGGGCATCTTCTGATAACCCATACTGAAGTGGAAGTGTTCACACATTGATTTTAGCAGGTGAATTGTTTGTGCCTTTGATCACATAGTTTGCTTTTGTTTGTTATGTGCTGCAAAGCATAGAATGTATTTTTTTCCCCTCAAATGGATAAAAGAGCAAGAGTTTATGCTGTGTGTCTGTGTTTAATGGTACAGGTTGAAAGGGAAGGAAAAACAGGTGAAAACCATGGAGGCCTTATTGGAAGAGAAGGAGAAAGAGATTGTTAAGAAAGGAGAATGGCTGCAGGTGAGTTTCCTTGGTATATAAATGTAAATATATTGCAATATTTCTGGCTGTAGAAAAGTTAATTTTACACTTATAAACTTGCTTTTTTTTTTCCTCTGTTCAAAGGGTCAGAAAGATACAATTGCAGAATTAACCAGTAAAGTTCAGCAGTTAGAACAACAGAACCTGCAACAGCTCCAACAGGTATGGCTTGCAGAATGGGTGTAGTTTGGAAGTGCTTCTCAGTTCAACTGGAACATGTTGGTTTTGTTTTCTGCCTCACAAAGGGTTTGCATTGGATTCAACCTACAGAGCTATTTTAAATCCTACTTCACTAAACTGGTAGTCTGCAGTGCAGAGAGCCCAGTAGCTCAACTGTGTTCATCCAAAACAGGTTTTACACAGATAACAAGTTCTGAGAGTTTTTGTTTAGCTGGGAGATACTGTTCTTAAGGAGGAGCTTTAATGGTCTGAAAACTTGGAAGCTCCTAGGCAGAATCATGGCTGTGTTGTAGGTACCTCCTTGCCACACTGAAGCAGAGTCTGTAGAGTTATGGTCATGGAGGAACTCCTGCTGTAACTGAAGGAAGCAGCTCCTCTTGAAGTAGTCAGGCCTTGCTGTGGTCCCTTACCTGCTGAAGAAGTTGCAAGTGGTCAAAAATCTTTTGGCTTTTGATTTTTTGCACTGGACTTGAGAACAGGAGAGTGGGCATCCTTGAAGCCAGGTGTTACTGAATACAATATTTCTTACAATAAGGTGGTTTTCTAGCTCAGTTTGGTTTTTTGTCAGTGATAAAGAGGAGAAACTGAGTTGCACTGGTATTTTGGGTGGATGCCTAGACAGGCATTTATCCCAGGGGGAAAGTGGAAAGGAGAAAAACTGGCTGGTGTGAAGTTTGGGATGCTTGCTGAAAGCTGTGCTTCTAAAATCCATGTTGTGTTTAGATATTCTTGGAGCAATGAGTGATGCAAAATTTCTGGTATTTCTTTGATAAACATCTTGCAAGCTTTATGGTGCCCCAGCTCCTGCAGAGTTGCTGTGAATTTGAAAGCTTTGCTGTGTCACCAAAGTGAGGGTGAGAATTGCTTTGTTTTTCAGGTACCTGCTGCATCCCAAGTCCAGAATCTGGAAAATCTGTGAGTATGCTTTGTAGCAGTTTCTCAAGTGCCTGCAGCTAATATACATTCAGTGCTGGTGTTTGTCTCAAACTGGAATGTATGAATTGGTTTCAAGAATGTTATGGGTTTTGCTAAAATCGGCTGTTGGTGCTGCTGGCTGTGCAGCAGCCAGCATGTCTGGTGTCCCTGCTCAGTGTGCCAAAGCTGCAGGGCTCTCATGCTTTGCACAAAGTGAATGATGACCCAGGACTCTACAAATGAGTGAAATTGCTGCTGATTCTTACATCTGGTGATGTCTCCTGCTTTGTATGTTTAGAAGAGTGTGGATTTAAGTGTCTGTGGCTGACTTGGTGAAAGCAATAAGCAGATCCCCTTTGCCATTCTCAATCTGAGATGCAACAGCCAATTCTGCAGCTCCTGCTTTATGGTGAAATGCTGCCAGATTTCCCTTTGTTTTGACTCTGCCTTGTCTGGCTGCTCTAAGTCAGAGAAAAGTTGTATGAGACTGCCAAAAAGGGCTCTGTCTTCAATGAGCTGCCCTCCCAGCAGGGTTCATGTATACCCAGTACGTGGTACCTGGGGCATCCTCACCTTTGGGAGACTGTCCCTGGCACCTCCAGAGCCATCTGGTTTGCCACATTTGCCCAGGTGATCAAGGACTTCTTGGCTCTGGATGCTGTTGAGATCAGCTATAACTTAATGTATTTGCTGATTGACATGTGAAATGACTAGTCTGATCAGGCCAGTTCTTAGCAGGTGAATGTTTGCAAAACATCTTGTTGCAGCTGGTGTGTATTTTTGTTAGTTTTCTTTGTTTAGAGCCATAGTGCAGTGTTTGTTTGTTGCTTTTTTCCCCTCCATGTTGTGTTCTGCTTTTGGCTCATCATTATATATAGCATAACAAAATCTATCTTCTACTGCTGAAAACTGCCCCAGCTAGGCTGTCTCCCTTTTTAGCATTAATTGTTACTTTAAACCTTTTTTCTTCTAAATCACCTCTGCAGCTTGAAAGGGGAAGAAGAACAAATGAAGAAGTTAAAAGCTGTACTGGAAGAAAAAGAAAGAGAAATTGCAAGCCAAGTGAAACAGTTGCAGGTGAAGTTTCAGAAGTGTCTGCTGTTGTAAGGAGGGTGTGTGTTGTGAGTGTGTATCCATATTTACATGTACATATATTGCTTCTTTTGTCTCAACAGGATGTGCAGAAAGAAAACGAATCTTTCAAAGTTCAAATTCAAGAACTAAAGCAGGAGAATTGCAAACAGGTACAGCTTCCAGTTGCAGTATTCAGAATTCAAAGGGGAGGGTGGTAGCTTGTATGGATGATGTGGAAGACCAGTGGATGCATTGACCATGCAAATCCAGAGACAGCTTGAGGGTTGAACTGTGCTCAGCCAGCTTTTCTGGCTGTTGCCTGTCTGTTCCTGCTTCCAAATTGTGGGAATTTCCAGCCTTGTGCTCTTTCTTGTGCCTGCTGAGTTCTTGTCTAGCTTTTCACGCCTGTCTTTCCACACTGTATCACAGCCAGAGGTTCTCCTGGCTGAAGGAGGCTGGACAGGACTCCCTGAGAGGCCAAGGCTGCAGCTGCTTAGTGTTGCAGCAGTGCCTGGTTAACAAGGCAGGTCGTGCCCTCTGCATCACTCTCTGCTGCTGATCTGCTCCTCATAAGTTTCTGATCTGTTTGTAGGCATCTCTGGCTGTCCAAAGTGAGGAGCTTCTGCAAGTGTGAGTACTGCCAGAAGTTGAATGCAATAGCTAAGTGCTTCATTTCACTTACTGCTTGTGAATTTTAAAAGATGAAATAAATGCCAAATGTACAATATCAGTGTGTGAGAAGTGGCCAGTAAAAATCTTTATTATCTAATAAAACTGGAACACAGAGATTCTGCTCTCACTAATAACCTCCAGCTGCAGTCTTCTTCCAGTATGTTGTGCCCACAATGTAAGTCAGCCATGATGGATTTAATTTTAATGCATGCCAGCTTAGCTATGTCTGAAGAGTTAAATGTTGGTGTTTCAAGCAAAAGTGACAGGCTTTTTTTCTTGGAACTTCAGCATAAAGTCTGAGGGTTGTTCATACTATAAAATTGTCTGGTGCAAATCCTGTCCCAGGGAAAACCTCAGGGGTAAAAGTGTGTTATCTTGTGGAGCTGAAGCACACTAAAGAGCTCTATGGAATCTGATGCCATGCCAGCTTATACTGTGCTGCACAGTTTGCTGCTGTCATGCATTTTTGGCTGGCTGAGTTATTTTTCTTTTAAGACAAATCACTTCTAAATTGTGGACTAGGTGCTTGAACAAAGAATGCTCTTATCCAGCAGGCAGTGCCTGGTTTGTGGCATCGTACAAGTGTGGGCTGGCTGACTTATCCTCAGCTAATGTGTTGCCTTTCCATGGCCTTGATAAACGTGTGCAGATGACTGTTGTAGGCAAACAACAGCTTCATAGTGGGCTTTGCTCTGGCAGCCTGTGGATCACAGAGCAGTGGGAAGTAAGCAGTGCTGCCAAGTCAGCTAGAGCAGCTTTCCAAAGAGTGTGTGTTGCTGAAAGGGAAGGGAAGTTGTTTAGGTGTATGAAAGGGTGTCAGTGCTTCACTTGAAATTTCTTAAGTGTTTTCTGACTTGTTTATGCTTCTTTTTTTGCTAATTCAGGGTTGCAGGGAAATAGAAGGAAATTGCCAGTCTCCAAAATGAGCTTGCCTCACAAAGAAATGCTTTTGAGCAGCAGAGGAAAAAGAACAATGTAAGGAAATTCATCCAACACCCCCCAAAAAGACCCCCCTAAACCCCAAAGAACAACCCAGACCTGTCTGCACAGAGCTCCTCAATGCCCAGGACATGCTGCTAAGAAAATGTTTGACAGTTGTCTGCTGTATTTTGTCCCCTGGACACCCCTCTTCTCTTGGGAGTGACAAAGCATGCCTTACTTTACTGCTCCAAGTTTCCATTGGCTCTTTGAGTTGCTGATTTGAGGAGAGGGAGGAGACTTGCTGGGGGACACATCCCATAGCAAGTTTTCAGACTTGGATTCCAGCCTTGCTCAAAAACATGTCCATTGCCAAGGGAAGAGAGGGCTCTGGGGGAGGGATGGTGGGAGAATGAAGAGGGCTGTGCTCTGACTAAGTTATGGTCCTGGTGTGGGTATAAGGGAGGAGGCATTGCCTTCAGGGCTCTCAGATCTGCCTCCCATCCCTAAGAGTGTCTAATCCTGATCTTCTGAAGGAGGTGAAGGGCAGTGAGCCTTCCTTTACAGCAGCTGCTGATAGTGCAGTATGGGTTGTTTGTGGGTGGAAGTAAAGATTGTATCTTCCAACACAGAGCTGTGAAGTTGCCTCCTTCTAGTCTATTACCTGTGTAGAACAAGATAATGGCACCTTTTAAGTTATACAGAAGAGAGTTGTTAAAATACAGGGGTTTTAGTTCACCTACCACTCCTTGATAGCCTATAAAATCCAATGAATACTGTGCAATAAGCTTTATTGCTTAAAAGTGGGGCAATATAAGAAAGATGTGCAAGGAAAGTACTGAGAAAGTGAGCTTTTGAGCAAGTAGTCTTGCTTAAGAGCTGGAATAAAGCAGAGGAAAAGTTACTGGGTGTTTCTAGAAGACAAATGAGCTGAGAAGGTAGAACAGATGTGTGCCTGTTTCCTGGGGAATTGCAAGGTCTAAGTGCCCTTGGTGCTGCTAAGGGCAGACCAAGCCTGTAGGTCCCAGCTTTCCACCTCACAATTTTATCCAATCTTGTTTTTAATTCCTGTGAAACAGCCCCTAGGACAGCAGGGAAGTGGTAAAGTAAAACCAGTGTAGGTACATGCTAGGATTTGGATACCACTTGGTGTGGTGATTAAAACAAGAAAAAACAGCCTCTCAGAAATAGCCCCTTGGAGGGTTGAAAAAAAGCTGCAGTGTAAGTCCCAAACATCCTAATCTCCCCACAAGGCCCACCATCCTTGCTAGAGAAGAGCTGAGGCTCTTTTTATAAGAGCTTTCAGCCTCCTAACTGAACCTGCATGTTGATGTCTTGTGGAGTACATGTTTGATGACCTCGCCAAGAAAGATGCAGGAGCGCAGAACGGCACGGTGGTGTTTCCATGCGGGTCTGAGGTCTGCTCATCCCTGGGGAAGTTCCCAAACCTCCCAGGAGGGTTGGTGAGCAGCACACCCGTTTTCTTTGGGCACAGTTGGAGAGAGCTGCATGGGTAAATGCTGCAAACTAAGGCCCCGAGCTTGGTGTTTCTAAACTCAGCCCTGGC
The DNA here is from genome assembly GCF_000747805.2 of Chaetura pelagica. Lineage (NCBI taxonomy): Eukaryota > Metazoa > Chordata > Aves > Apodiformes > Apodidae > Chaetura > Chaetura pelagica. The sequence continues at coordinate 1,081,852 of NW_009952983.1, read as the reverse complement.
ATAGTAGCCTTGGGCTGAAGCCTGAGGATCTCCGCAGCTAAACCTGGTTGCAAGATCAGAGGCATGAATGTGTGCACCTCCATCTACACTGGGGTCCATGCTGGGTTCTGCAACGTGACATGCCTAACACTCTGTTGTGTCATCTGTGGTTTGGTGTCTGTGTTCCTCACTACTTTTGGAAACTTCCCTCTTTCTTCTTACAAACGCAGTCAAAGTGTGGGGTTGCTGCGGCGACACGCTCCGCAGGGACACTTGGATCAGTTTTGGACAAGGGGGCAGGTTGGGTGGAAATTGGCAAGTTTTTTTATCCCCCCCTTTTCATTCATGCTCTTGGAATGTCACACTTGTTTTTGCTAGTGTATGTCATCCTACCAAAGTCACCTCGCAATAACCAGCATTTAAATGCAAATGGTGGGATATGGTGCAAAATAGATCTCTGAAGTGAAAGCGGAAACAGTTTGAATATTGGCTGAACTGAAATCATTCTTTCTAAAAATGATTAGGACCTTCGGGAGAAAAACTGGGAAGCCATGGAAGCATTGGCATCAACTGAAAAATTGCTGCAGGACAAAGTGAACAAGACTGCCAAGGTTGTAATGTTGACTGCTAGAAATTATCGTTAAGCTAGAAGCAGATCTGCAGCTGGTTTTTTTTTTTAAATGAAATGGAGCCATTTAACTTTTACTGCAGTTTAAATATAGTCTGTTCTGAGTGATCATTCACACACTCACCTCTGCTTCTTCCTGTTGTCTTCAGGTGTCTTTTTTTTTAATCCTTAGTTTGTGGGCATGCTGATTTTTTATTTCTGTTTGCCTAATTGTTAGAGCTGTCGTGAGTCTTTTGTTACTTGTGGGGAGCACTAGAATAGAAACTGCTGGTGAGCAACCTGCTTTCTTCTACTGGGCTTTTGCTGGGCATGAATACATTTATTGGACCCGTGAAGAACTAGGACTAAATTATCATTTAAAAACCTGGAAATTTCTCAGGAGAACTGTGTCACCACAGCTGTGAATTTCCTCCTTGAGAGCATACGAAGCTCGACAGGTGCTGTCAGAGCCGATGTTAAAACGATACGGGCTGCGCGTCGCTCTGAAAGGAGCTTGCGTTTGCTTTGAGCCCCATTGGGTGGTAATTGCCACACTGCAGAATTCAGAGGAAGCATCAAAATAATAATAATAATAAAAAACAAGTCAGGTAGCTAGAAGCAGAGGAGCTCTGATCTGGGATTGTGCATCTGTGTTGTGGAGGTGTCTCTGCTCGGCCCTGTGTGGGCACAAGTTGTGTAGCTGCTTTTGCCGTGTGCTAACGCTTGCCTGCTTTCTCTTGCAGTCGGACCACTTCATCAAACAGCCTTTTGCCACTTCTTGGTGGCTCCTAAATTGCTGCAAACTAACACACTTAGCCCAGCTTCACAACCTAATGTCTCCTGTCTCTTTCTGTCTCTGAATCTCCACCTCCTAATGCCACGGGTCTCTTGCCGCAGAGGAACTCAGAGCAGCAAGGCGCAGTGACACTGATGGCAAATTGAAAATGAAACCAAACTCAAAATATTAGGGAAGGATTTTTGCTGAAAGCAAAATCTGTGCAAGGTTTCACACTATCTGCATTTACACTTACATGGGAGCCTGAGCTATGGCTACATTAACCTAACCTGCCATAAGCAAATATCCTGTGGCTGCTCTGCTTTTAATGTTCAATGGAAGTATAGAATCTGTGGTGCCCTTGGCTCTGTGTTTATATTCACAGAGCAATGACAAAGAAAACCTGGAGATTGTCACACAGCTCTAATAATTGTTTCCCATTGCACCCAAGCTTGGGGAAGGAGGATGTAAGGAATCTCCCTCTTGAGTACTTCAAAGTTATATTAAGAAGATAGTCTTGCTTTCTTGGCCTGGTTCAAATGTGCATTGACACAAAGTTTCATTTTGACTTAAATTCTCTGGTTTTGATATGGTAATTTATGGTGACTTTTCCCCCCCACCTACCATTGTTTAAAATAAGTATGGATTTTTAAAAATAATGGTTGATTTGGCCCAGCTTCTTTTTTTGAGATCGCTCAACTTGAGTGGCAGGGTTGGTGTGATCTGTGGGTGCAGTTACTCAGTACAGTGTAGTTTGTGTTGTGTTGTGAACAAGTGAATGATGCTGTGATTTCTGTATAAACAGGCTAGACTGGAGGAGAATTTAAGGAGATAAAAGCTTAGGCACTAACAAATGTGAAGGCCAAATTCTGAAGCAATTTGGTGTCAATTTTTGGAAACAACTTACTGGCAATCTTAGGACAGTGCCTTTCTGACTTGAAAAACGACTTTCTGGATTAAGTAACTTATTGTAGGCATAGAAGAGGCTATGGCCAGGTCTGTGTAGGGTGTTGCCCAATTTTCATATGGGCCCTTCTCTTGGTTTAGGAGAAGCAGCAGCATTTGGAAGCTGTCGAGGTGGAGACGCGCAAGCTGCTCCAGAAGCTGTTTCCTAAAGTCTCTCTCCCTTCTAACATGGTAAGAGAAGTGGCTCTTCCTACTCTATGGCTGGGAACCAGGGAGCTCTGGTCCTGCTGCACTGGGCAATCTGGAGCATTTCCCTACC
>NW_009952983.1:1055862-1079249 GCF_000747805.2 Chaetura pelagica | reverse complement strand
TGGTGGGACATGTCTTCTGCTGGTAATACCAGCAAAGAGGCAAAGCTGCAGATGATTGCTTCATAAAAAGTGTTAAACAAAGATCTTGTTTGTTTTTTTTCCTACTACTCCAACATCTGTTTCATCTGCCTGTGTTACCTTGTGTCTAACAGAGTTCATTTTCAGGGGTGGATAAGGTCTGCTGCATGTTTGCTTGCAGATGGGGTCCCCTGGTCCCTGGCTGCTGTGCAGGAGATGGCTGCCCACCCTCCCCAGGGGGGCTGTACTGCCTCAGTGCCAGTTAATACAATTCTGGGGGGTGGGGTGGGTTGTGTTTCTTCCCAAAGTTCCTTTTGAAAACCACCCATTTCCAGTTGTACATTTTTGTTGGCTTTCAGTTAGTTGAGAGGCAAGTGTGCTGGGTTTGTGTTGTTTAGGTTGTGTGAATGATGTGAAGTGAGGCTGGAAAAATGGGGTCTGCATTAGATTTGAGACGTCTGGAGCTTTTGAATATTCATATTGAAATGTATTCTCAAATGTGCTAAAGTCTCCTGATGACCTAGAAATAGTCTTTAAAAAAAAAAAAAGGCTGTTTCTGCAAGGTTTCAGTCTTCCTAGGGAGGTCCCTAGAATTACATAGCAAGTGTCTGCTTGAACTGCTGAGGGATTTTGGAGAAGATACCTTTAAGTCTTCCAATACTTCTCCTAGAGCCCTGCCACTTGCAGGGAGCTCTGCCACCCAGTTGTATTTCAGCACTTCCAGGCCTCCATGAGCTGTGTCTCATAACCTCGTGCTCCTGGATTGCTGCCCGCCGACTGTCAGCTCTGCTCTGCCTGTGCTACCAGCTGAGCAACTGCTGCCAGGCTGTGTGTCAGCTCTGGGGAGCTCGGGGACTGAAACAGTGCTCAGGAAGCCTGCAGTTGGGAGGCAAATGTCCTGAAGGGAAATTTCTTGGAAGTTATTTTTAACTTTAACCGAATGCGTTTCCCAGCAGAGCCACAGCGAATGGATATGTGGGTTTGAAAAGATGGCTAAAGAATATTTGAGAGAGGCATCAGGATCTGAAGATGTCAAGGTAGGCCAAATGATGGACAGCTTCCTCACGTGTGGCTTACGGTGGTTTCTGGTATAAATCTTGCAAATTGTGCCTTGGATTGTGGAATTTAAATTGGGTGGCAAGAAAATTCTTTTGTAGGTATTCACATCTTGTAATTCGGAAGTGTATTTGCATCTTTGAAGAGGACCTTGTGGAATTGTTTTATGAAGTGGCAGTTCCCAGGTCCCTTTTGCAATTAATTGCTTTTTCAGGTAGCTTTGAGTTTACTGCAGTTACTCACATGAAGGTTGTGAGTGAACACTGAGGGCTGTGGGTGGACATTGCACTTGTGGTTGATGTCCCCTCATGGGGTTGGAAAGAAAGACCTGCTGCTGTAAATGATACCATCGTGCTGCTTGAAATAAGATAAAGAATAGAACTCAAATCTGTCAGCTGAGACACGTGACTCTTCTGGTTTCTTCTCTCCTTTGCCAGGCTATGGAGCAGAAGTTGAAGGAGGCTGAGGAGATGCACATACTGCTGCAGCTGGAGTGTGAGAAATACAAATCAGTTCTGGCGGAGACGGTAAGCAGGACCCCACTGCCCCTCGATGTCAGCTGCCTTTCTGCTGCTGTAAGCTTTCAAACACTGCTCTCTTCTTAGGAAGGGATTTTACAAAGGCTACAGAGGAGTGTGGAAGAGGAAGAAAGCAAATGGAAGATAAAACTTGAAGAATCACAGAAGGAACTTCAACAGGTGTGTCTGAAGATCTGCTTTTCGTGCTGGCCAGGCAGGTTGTGCTTGAAGTCAGAGGGTGTTTGAGCCCTGTGAAGGCAGGTGTAGAACAGCCCTGGCTGCCTGGTTTGATGTGGTGTGACCAGTGGATGAAAAAGGTGAAGCCTGCAAGCAGTATAGGAATAGGAATGATCCCTTATTTTAACAATAGGATTTTGGGTGCTCTGATACTTAGTTTCATTCTAAGAGGACCTTTAATTTTTTTGAGGAACATCTTCTGTTTGAAAAAAAACTAAAAAAAGGAGGAATTGGTGGTGTCTTTATATTTGTGTGGCTGTTCCTGTTGCTACCTTGGGAGTAGGAAGAACAAAGGGAACAGCACAGGTAGGTCTTTGAGCATTTTGGCAAGGCTGTGTCACAGTCCTTGCAGGTGATGCAGGAGGCAGCCAAATGGCACATGGTGATATGAATGCTGATATGATAGAAACCCAAGGATTCAGGAATCTACATGTGTTCCATTAATGTGCCCAGGAATATGTTTCTCTGATCCTGCCAACTTGGTCTGTATTTCTGTTAAGCACCTGTCTTATTCAAAGTCCATTTGTGAAGAGATACAGACTCTTTGTGCTAACATTTAAGTATCATATAATCATCATGATTTTTTGGAAGCTGTTAAAATACTACTTAATCCATTATGATCAACTAATTACACTTGAAATTTCCTGCAAAGCTTTCCTTTTCAGGAAGGCTCTGTTGCTAACAGAAGTGGTAAGAAAAGAGGCTTTTATGTGTCTTTCCTAAGCTAGAGTTTAAGTAGGTCAAACTGCTTTTTCACAAAATATTATTTCTAAGGTACTTCTGCTTAGTAAATTTGAATGCCAGAGTGTGAGCCTGGAGCAAATAGATGATTTATAAGCACCTAGTTTGAGTGGCATATAAAATGCTGTCAGATCTTGAACTATAGATGTGCTGCTGTCTGCTGTGCTTACACAGCCTCTAATAAAGCTAAATATGCTGGATTTGGCTACATATAGTACATGGGGGGAGACAGTCTTCCCTGACTAGGAAAGGTATTTCCCTTACTATGGCTAATGGACATCTGGCTTGATGTTCCAAATCTTCTTCCACTGGGAGAAAGTAGGAAGAGTGTTCTAATGGAGACTCAGTATATTGAATTATCTGAGTGAGCATCTTCATTGATTGTCAGTCACGGTGATTTAATCTTTAATATTTAAATTGCAGAAGCACGTTTGTGTGTGTGTATGTGGATAGTTTGTCTTAGACCAACCCAACTAAATGATGTATTTCTCTTCTCTTGAAAACTGCAGATGCGTTCTTCAGTCGTCTCTTTGGAGCATGAGGTAGAGAGGTTAAAGGAAGAAATCAAAGAGGTTGAAACTGTACGTGCAGGTTTTGTTTTTTTTCCCCTCTCTTTAAAGCTTTCTGTTACTCAAAACATGATTTTAGGCTTATGCTGTAAATCTGAATGTCCTAGGGTTTCTCTCCTCCAAGCAGTGTGGCCTGTGCTGCAGTTAAAATTGAATCTTTTGGCCCAGAGAAGCTGGGTACTGGATATTGTCTTATTTTTTTACTTCTGTACTCACCCACTGGGGCTCTTTCCTTTGAGACTGAGCAGTTTACTGCTTGTTGATGATCTTGGGCTTGATGCTTTTTCCTGTTATCTCTTTGAAATGTAACAGTTTAAATCTGTGCAATCACTGGATTTGAAATGCTCTCTAAATGTCAGGGAGTATTTGATAGAAATTAATTGTTAATAATAAATCAAGAGAATGACACTGCAAGAAGGCATTGAGAACATCTGTTTTAACTTTGTTTTTCTGTTTCTAGCTTAAAAAAGAGAGAGAACATTTGGAAAGTGAACTAGAAAAGGCAGAAATAGAACGTTCTACTTATGTTTCAGAAGTCAGAGAGGTAAACATAACTGACCAAATTGTTCTTTTTGTTTGGCTACTAGTTGGCTGGCAAACTAACCTAATGCTTAGCCCCTGTGGCTGGGGAGCTTATTTGCTTGTGACCTTAGGGTAGAGCAACACACTAATAACTGAGCAGAAGAAAAGTGGGCATCCTAAGGAGACAAATCCTAAAACTCTAAACTTCATTTCAGCTCAAAGATCTGTTGACTGAATTGCAGAAAAAACTTGATGATTCATATTCTGAAGCAGTAAGACAGAATGAAGAGTTAAATTTGGTAAGAAGCTTGTTCTCCGCTGGGCACAAACCAGGCTCCCAGCACAACTTATCAAGTGGAGACTTATTTCAAATCCTGTCTGTTCTGCTAACCTCTTCAGCTTGATATTTTTGTCCATTGCAATCATTTATGTAGTCTTGACTTTTACAATTTGTCTCTTTCTCTGCTCCTAACAATAGCATGTCTGGTTCTTAAGACTTTTGCTGAAGTCTGTAAGACTTTTCATTCCTGAAACTTCTTGAGAATCAATGTTTGACAGACACCCTCACCTGCAAATGTAATGTCCTTTGAGCAACAGAAGTTGTGCTCTATCAGTTTAACTTGGGGGGAAAAAAGCAACCAGTGAATAATCAAGTTTTTGAGGATGCAGCTCTTGTATCTGTGCTCTGCCTGTGCAGAGCCTTTTTCATCCTCCTCTCTATGTACAGAAATTGGCCAGAACCAATGTTAGATGAAGTGTGAGTATCCAGCCATCTAGCACCTGGCATCCAGATGTGGCTGGAGAGCTGTGCTGGCTTTATGCATGCAGGGTGTTTGGCTAGCAGTGCTCTCCAGCCAGCAATGCTTCTATACCAGCTTTTCTCAAGAAGGAGGTAGATGAACCGAGGCCAGACCTATAGACCCAAAGATGCATGTTTTTCCAGTTTGAGCCCTTTCCCTTCTCACTTGTTTCAGTGACATGTTTAAGGCTGCAGGAGCAGTCAGATCCTTCCTCTGCTTACGTTTGAACAGTGCTCTCTTGCTTTTGAGCCAGAACTGGGGAAGGTTGACTCTCTAACCATATCTTTGGGTTTTTTGAGTAGTTGATGGGACAACCTGTCACTGCAGGCTGAGCTGCTGATCTCACCAGGCTGCTGCTGGGTTGAAATAGTTGATTTTTTAAAAAACCCTTAACACAACTCTGCAATAACAATCTGCTGAAGTTAATAGTGTGCTTGGCAAGTCTAGTGTAGCATTGATTAGCATCCTGCCTTGGCAACCGAAGCCTCTCGGATTGAAAGCAAGGGAAATGGGAATTGAATGGATATCTTGGAGTCAATCAGTAAACACAGACTCCTGGAATATAAGAAGCAACCATTTATTATGTCTGTAACAACATAAGCTTAAAAAGCTGAGCTCCCTGCTCAGCTTGACTCTGCAGTCTGATGATACTGTGCTGGTAGGTGCGTGAGAAGGTGGTAAACAGCTACTGTGGGGCATGTGGCTCAAGAATGCTGTCCAGTGTATGAGAGAGCTTCTTGCAGGAGGCTGAGGAATAGAAATGAGGGGATTTTAAAATGTGTTTCCACGTGACTTATAAGGTGAGCAAGGAGAGAAGCTGAAACTGCAGAGGAGCTCAGCAGTGCTTCCCCAAAATGTAGCAAAAGAGCATCTACCAGTCCAGGTGTTCCAAAGGGTGAGACAAATATCATGTGTAGGTTTGGATTTGGTGAGAATTCATGGGCTTTGAGTAGCCTGTTGTTCACTTCTTTAATTCCCTGCTGGCTCCCAAGAAGACTGACAGCAGTAGTGAACATTAGCACAGCATAGTCCAGAGGCACAAATCCAACAAAATTGGCACTCGAGCTTCTTGTTAGCACTCCTGTTTGAGGCTCAAGCCTTAAGTGCTGTGCCTAGTTCTGTTTGCTGTTTTGAGGTGAAAGATTCTTCAAAAAATGTTTATCTCTTCTGGAAGGGCAGCCAGTATAAAGTACTTATCCCTCTTGACTGAAACAGTTTCACTTTTTGGACTGAATCTAAACACAATCAACAATTTAATACACGCCTGGCAGTGATTCATGCCTGGATGTGACATTAACAGACTGGTTAAGTCAACATAGTTGTAGCAAGTGGGGCTTTATTAAGATGACAAGTAGAGCTTTTTAGTTTCAGCAAAGTGACTGTTTAGCCTGAATTAGGAAGATGACAATCTACATTTTTGCATATTTGCTGTGAATTAAGTTGAAGGCTGGGCTGAATTCTGTGATGAGAGTGCTGGAGAGGCTTATGTCCTGTCAGTATTGCTAATATTCCTCCTGGCAATACAATTGAAAAGTTGAAAATCAGTTGTAATGAAGCTGATGCCAACCATGTCTTTTCTTCTGTAGTTTCCATTCTTTACATTTATCTTCACAGATGGAGTCTCTCTCCCTTGACTGTCCCTATAAACCTCATCATACATGTTGACTAATCCAGTGTGTGCAATAATGATTGGTAATCCTTTCTCCCTGTGCAGTCAGTGTGCACTGGGTTAATCCATGGGACAGACAGATGAAATCAGATGAAATCTCTGTATGTGTGTGAGGGGAACTGATTGTCTTTGTTACTGTTTTGCAGCTGAAAACGCAGCTCAATGAAACACTATCAAAACTCAAAGTTGATCAAAATGAGAGACAGAAGGTAGCTGGGGACTTGCCCAAGGTAAGCAGAGACCCTTAACAGTTGCAGATCTAAAGGTTATTGAAACCCTTTGAGATGTGTAGCTTTGCAGTGCTGGAGAATGTGATTATTTGAGCTGCCTGAGCAGACTGCCTGCCTGGTGGGGTGTCTTATTCCACTCACTGCTTCTCCAAGTGACCTGGATTTGGTGTAAGAGCTCATGCAAGATACCTACATGTCTGTTGAAATGGTAAAAATGCAACTAACAGCTCTGTTTAATTATCCTTCTTGAAAGAGTCTCTTGTTCATGATAATTTTATGCTAGTGGGAACAAGTGGTAATTTGGGGCTGACAAAGTAATTCTTTATTTAAAGCAGCCCAGCCTCTCAAAAAGCCCATCCCACAGCCCTACACCCACACCACAGCCTGAAGCTTTTAAATCCAGTCACAAATAGCAGGGGGTTACAAGTTGGTTTACAAGCCATCTGCCCCTTTGCACATGGATACAAATCAGCTCTAACCCAGGGTTAGACTGCAAATCTTGGAAGGCAGCTCTGGTGGGACAAGCAGGTGGGTTGCTGCTGCTCATCCTCAATGGCTGGTCTTGCAAGAGGGGTCGGGGTGGGAAATCTTGAAGCATGACAGGTCTCAGTGCTGTCTGTCACCCCAGAAATGAACCTCTCACAGGAGAATTGATGGAGATAAGAATAGCCTGCAGAATGGCTGAGCTCTGGCTGCAGACTGCAGAACACCTTGTTCCTTTTGTGGGAGATGCATAGTAGGGAAATGGGGCTGCTTTCCTGCAGGACTGGAGTGGGGAGAGCTGTTGGTGGGGCACGTCCTGGGACAGATGATCATGAAAGCACTGCTAGGAGATCAGAATACCAAGGAGATTTGCAGCAATAAGGTGTTTGAAACGTTTTGCTCAGGACAAATAGATGGGATGTTGCCACAGGAAGTGAGCTGTGCTGATGTCCATGGTTCATGGTATCTCCTACATAAATGCAGGCCTGTAATGAGGCTTGTGGAGACCTGCCTGCACTGCCGCTCTTGCACAAAAAAATTCTACTGCACATTTTTTACTTAATAACTTGACATGAGACTATTAAAGCTTCCCTGTAGAATTGCTCTCAAATGCAGGCAGGCTGACACACAGAGTGCTGATTGTAAGGAGACATGTCAATCTTGGCAGATGTGTTGGTCTCCTGAGCAAATCTGGCATAAAACACATTTCCTCTTGAACACTGATTTCCTGTGTCTCTAGTGCTCTTGGGGAGATGGGGTTTGCTTCCCAGCCTGTGCTAATTGTTGTTCTTCCTTGTGGTGTGTTTTTTTTGTATTCTTTTTTTTTCCCCTCCCCTACAGGCTCAGGAGTCTTTGGCATCTCTTGAGAGGGAAATTGGGAAGGTTGTTGGGGATGCCAATGTTATTGAAAACAGCGACGTTTGCACAGAGTCGGTGAGTGTTTCTGGTGAGCCTGTGCCCAGGGGCAATGCAAATCTCATGCAAAGTAGGAGCTTTGGGAATTGAGGTCCAGCAAAGGAACAGGAGCTTGAGCTGCTGATGGTAAATCAAGGCTTGATGAAACTTCCTGTCCTACCAAGTTCTCCTAGAGCTGTCTCCCAAGGTTGCATTGGGAGTTCTGCTGCTGTCTGGATCCTGACTTCTTTCCTACAGCTCCAATTTGCAAGGAAAAGGAGAGAGATTCTGAATGTGAGATCTGGGCACCCAGTGGGTGGCCAGTTTGGTTTGGCTGAAAGTGGGAAGATACCCAGACTTATCCCTTCAAGAAGGGAGGCTGAAAATGAATCTGCTGATAACTAAATGAGCTTAAAATGCTGCTGGGTTGGCACTTGCCAGCTTCTGTAATGCCAAAGAAGGAAGGTACTTACATGCCCTGTAACACCAAGGCAGAGTCTGTCCTTAGCCACTGGTAGGTGCCAGAATTCAACTTCAGCTGGTCCTGGGAATTTGTGCTGACCTTGACTTGGCCCAGCAGCAAAGTCTTCCTAGCCTGAGCTTCAGTAAGCAACAGGCTTGAGCACTGCCTGGTGCTGTGGGTGGGAGACTCCAGCCTGGTGGAGAGTTTCTGTCCTCTGGTGTTGCAGTTGCAGGGGCTGGGGTTGGGTGGGCTCTGGAGTGGCTTGTTTCCATGTGTGCAGGTGGGTCAGCATAAACACAGGTGGTTGCTGAAGTGCTTGTGTGGTGGTGCTCAGAGTGCTGGCCCTAAAAAGACACCACCACTACCAGTGGCTGAGTCGTGGCTTTGTAACTGGGTTTCCACAGCTCCAGAAACAAGACCTTTCACACCATTTTCAGAATAGCTTCAGAACAGCTTTCCAGAAGGCACTTGGCAAGGGGAAGGCTAAAGGAGGTGCCTTCCCAGCACGTTTTACACAGTTAAGTGGTGTCAATGGAACTCATTACCCATTTGCTTCCAATGGATAGAGTAGAAGGAAATGCTGCTGTTTGAACGGGAGAGAGGAGCAGTTGCTGGTAGGACAAATAATTGCTATTGACTCCTTTTAGCTGCTGAAAGTAGCTTCATCAGCTGCAAGAGGAAGCCTAGGAGTCCTCTGAGGAATGCTGTAGAAAAGTCTTTGCAGTCATTAGCAGAAATGAAATGGCTTTTCCAGTGTGATCACTCCTGGATGCTGATCGACCCTTGTGTTGTGGGCTCACTGTGTCTGAGCCAGAGATGCAGCTGGGCCTGTGAGACCAGGGGTGGCCCAGCCCTGTGAGCTGGTATCATGGGAGGGGTGGAAGGCCTGACAAGCCCTCTCCTGTGTTGGACACCAGTCAGTGATGGTGACACTTGGGTGCTCTGTGTCCCCATCTGCAGCAAGCTAGAGAAAAGCCCTCCTCAAGCCAAGACCACATGGTTTGTTCTCTGCCTTTATGGCTTATCATAGAATCCCAGACTGGTTTGTATTGGAAGGGACCTTGAAGATCATTGAATTGCAATGCCCCTGCATGGGCAGGGACACCTCTCACCAGACCAGGTTGCTCCAAGTCCCATCTAACCTGCCCTTGAACATTCCCAGGGATGGGGCAGCCACAGCTTTTCTGGGCAACCTGAGCCAGTGTCTCTCTCAGCCTGTCTCCAGACTGTCTCCAACAGCCCCATGTCCTTCTTGTGTTAGGGGCTCCATCACTGGCCCCAGCCCTGCAGGGGGTCTCACCAGAGCAGAGCAAAAGGGGAGAATCTCTTCCCTGGCTCTGCTGGACACACTGCTGGGGATGCAGCCCAGGACACAGTAGCAGTAGAATCCAGGTGGTACATCAGAACAGTGATGCTGTCAGCTCTGCCATTCTGTAGCTGGTGACACTGGAGCCCTCCTGAGCCAGATGTCATTAGTTGTGCCCTGTGGTGGCCCTAGGATGAGAATTGGATTTAATTGCTTTAGCCTCAACTGGTGTAACCCCTCTGGCTCATGCCTTGCTCTGCTGCAGCTTCATGGGCACAACTCTGGAAACCTCTCCAGGCTTCCTGTAGAATATCCATCACTTCATTCTGAAGAGGAGTGTGGAAAAACAGTCCTAATAAACCTCTAATTAAGCCTCCATTAGTAAAAAGATGTTAATTGTCTAAACAGCCTTCTTGATAGGCAGCCATTGGCAGAGGCTGGAAATAGAACATTATCTTCTTCCCCAAGCCCTCTTTGTTGCTTTTTTCTTTGAGGGGAAAAAAAAATGCTGTCTCCCCAGAAGCCTAAAAACCCAGCTTAAAATAGCTCTCAGACTAAAAAAGAAAGTCTTCCAGCCACTTCCACCTAGCAACAGCCTCTCTTTTTTTTTTTTAAGAAGGACCTGAAAACACATGCTCAAAACTGAGCATGTTTGTTCCTTCTGGGTGCTGGAACTAACCCACAAAATTGAGAAATGATGCTTGTGTAAACCCTCAAACACATTCTGTGTGTTTTCTTAAGACTCCTTTTTTAAAAATAGAGTCATTTGGTTTTTCTAATCAGCTTCCCTGTCACTTGTGGGGCTGGATGATGACTGAAGGCTGCTTCCCAGGCTGCTTTAAGGAAGTCATTTATATTCAGCAGCTTGCTTAGGCAGTAAACTTATTTTGAGGTTTATATGAAATCTAATGTGCTTTCCCCTCCCTAAGTCTCAGTATAAAACATTTCAACATTGAAATCTGGAAATGCTGTGCATGTCAAACCTGTCTTAGCTACTGGGTCTGTTATCTCAGGGTTTCCCCACCACTATCTTCTTCCTCTCTTCATTCCTGTATCCCCAAGACACTTTTTCCCCCTGAATCATGGAGAGCATGGGGCAGGGATGGCTGCATAAGGCCACTCCTGGGTTAGCAGAAGCTGCAGGATGACTGTTGAGCCCAAATCCTTTGGGAACTGGTCAGGACTGGCTCTGGGAGGGTTGGGGATGTGTCTGTAACTTGAGTAAACACACCCTGAGGTTAGTGAAGCCATGAAACAGAAGGGAGAGGAAGCAAGTAAGGGAGAGAAGAGCTTTTCCTGGAGGGCTGGGAGGAGATGGAAAGGCTCCTTTGTTGCTTCTGCTCATGGTGGTTTCTACACGGGTGCCCATGCCCCTCTCACAGCCAGCACTGCCCTTCCTTCATTTCCTGGGATGCTAATTCCTTTTCCCTCTGCACTTCCAGCAGCCTGTATGAGACGGCCGAGCGAAACCTTGCTCTTGACACACCTGACTTCCCTCCTTATTAAAATAAGGGCAAAATAGTTAAAGGCTACCTTAACAGAGTTTCCCAGTGATTTTTTTTTTCTTTTAAGTAGAAAAATGTTTACCAGTTGCATTCAAGTAGGAGCTTTACCATCTATTGCTTTGTTCTCCTGCCTGAGCCCAGTCGTTCCTGTAATGGTGCAGGTGCTTGAGTTTGATTTACTGCTTGCTCAGTGTTGCAGCAAGTCTAGCAGCATTTCCAGCCAAATGGGAGCTGGGAAAGTGGCCCTCCCTGAACTCACTCTAATTTCCCTGAAACTCTAGGGAGAGATTTGCAGCAGCATTGATGCATCAGTCTCGTTCTGTTAGCAAAAACCACTTTCCACTGGAGCAGAGCCGACGCCAAGCGCGTGGAAGCACCTTGGTGCTTCTGGTAAAAATTGAGTAGATTTGTGTGGCTGAAACCAGGGTAGAGCTGCTGATTTTTAGCTGTTCAATGGCAAAGGAAAGCTCTGCTACAGGTTATCTGCACGTCTGTGTCAGGAGCTGAATAAGGAGTAGTAACGTGTGGTTTTAGATGTGGAGTTCTTTGCATGTCTCTGGTGGAGATAATCAATAAAGGTAATAAAGCAGGGATTATATCACTGTTAGCTCAGCAAGGCTGACTGGGGGGAGGAGGGCAGGCAAGAGGGAAGAGTCCATTTTGAGTTATGACACTTCCTATTAAGAAACCATTTAACTCCTGAAAAAAAGCTCTTTCCTTTTAAAAAAGCAAGATCGGCGTTTTTATTTCAGCACAGGAAACCACTTTTAGAATTACAGACTGGTTTGGGTTGGAGGGGAACTTAAAGATCATGGAGTTGCAACCCCACTTCAATGGGCAGGGACACCAGACCAGGTTGCTCCAAGCCCCATCCAGCCTGCCCTTCAACACTGCCAGGGATGGGGCAGCCACAGCTTCTCTGGGCAACCTGGGCCAGGGTCTCACCACCCTCACAGCAAAGAATTTCTTCCTCAGATCTCATCTAAGTCTCCCCTCTTCCAGTTTAAACCATTATATCTCATCCCATGCATCCCTGCCCTTGTCCCAAGCCTGTCCTCAGCTTTCCTGGAGCCCCTTCAGGCACTGGAAGCTGCTCTAAGGTCTCCCTGGAGCCTTCTCTTCTCCAGGCTGAACACCCCAACTCTCCCAGCCTGGCTCCAGAGCAGAGCTGCTCTACAGGGGGGTCAGTCTCACAAGAACTCTTGGTAGCTTTTTTTCCTGTTCTCCCTGTTGACTGGTGCTTGGACTGCTTTGCCAAGTCCCCACCCTGGTCTAGGTGTCACTGGCAAGAAGGCTTTCCCAGGGGCTGGGAGCAGAGGGTGAACCTGTGGGATAGCTGGTGGGCAGCAGCCTGAACAGAAGCTCCAGTGCTGCTGTGTTGGTGGGGAAAGGTATCACCAGCCAGCTGTTTCTAATAGCTTCACAGCTGGAGCTGCCTTGTGCTTGGGTATTACATGCTGCTGAGGGCACCATCCCGTGGATCCTTGTACATACCAAGCCCTTGGTGGTCCTGCAGCTTTGCTGTTACAGCTGTGGGGGTCAGAAGTCACCTTCCTGCTGGGTGTACCATCACCATGCTTAGCTTTTCAGCCAGGCTCATGAGGATGAGGGTCAAGAGCTTCTGAGGCTGGATCAGCTGTGCTTGCAGCACAATTCCTGCAGCAAGTAAGTGGAGCCTTGGGCAGGGAGAGTGAGAGCCAGAGGTCAGTGAAGCTCTTGGTGGTGTCCAGCGTGCAGGTAATTCCCTGGAGCAGGAAACAGCTTCTGGACTTGGAACTGTGTTCTCTCTAAATGTGGCCATAACCCTCTGACTTGCAGGAATTGTTCTCATCTGCCCAAGGAGTTGTAATTTTATATGGAGGATCTAATTCTAGGCTTGCTTGGTGGTTAGATTGTAAATGAGGTTTTAATGATTTTTCTTTTTTCCTCTTTCTTCCAGGAATTGACTGATAAAAGACTAAATGTGGCAGTGAATCTTAACCAGGATGTAGGTCATCTCAAGAAGCTGCTCGTGTCAGTAAGCCAAATGCTGTCAAAGGGACGGGAACACTACCAGCTAGTAGGTGAGTGTGACTGGTGGCCATCCAGTTCAACTGGGGGGCTGTCAGGAAGGACACTGCTCAGTGATGGTGGGATTGGAGCTTCTCCCTTATGGGGAAAGGCTGAGAGAGCTGGGACTCTTTAGACTGGAGAAGAGAAGGCTGAAGGGAGACCTTATTAATGCCTGTAAGTATCTAAAGGGTGGGTGTAGGAGGATGAAGCCAGACTCTGCTCAGTAGTTCCCAGTGACAGGATGAGAGGCAATGGGCACAAGCTGGAACATGGGAAGTGCCACTGAAAGATGAGGAAAAACTTTACAAAGAGGATGACAGAGCCCTGGGACAGGCTGCCCAGGGAGGCTGAGGGTTCCCCTTCTCTGGAGATACTCGAGACCTGCCCGGATGCAGCCCTGGGTAATGTGCTCTGGGTGATCCTGCTTTAGCAGGGAGTTGGACTAGGTGATCTCTAGAGGTCCCTTCCAACTCTGACAATTCCCTGATGCAGTGACCTCGTTCGAATTTCACAAATCTGGTCTCAAAATCTGAGACTTTCTGCATGCAGCTCATCAAAATCTTCTAGTACATACCAGATTCATCCCTTTCTGGATCCACACTTCAGTGAGCTGATCTCACATCCCCGTGTCCCTCTCTGGGCACAGAACTCTGTCCCTTCCTTCCACTATCTCGTGTCCCACAGCTTTCTGCTCCCTGTGCCTTGTATCTTTAATCCCAACTGCACGAGCAGAATGTCTGCACTTCCATGCTCTGGTTGCTTTGGGGTGAAGGATTTAAAGTAACCCCCTGGGCTGTCACTGAGCTGGCAGCTGTGGCTGGGGTCACGGGGACATGAATATCTGAAGCCCTGGCCTGGCAGGAGCTCTTCACCCAGTTATAGACACACGAGCAAGGCTTTTATGTCATGATCCAGCCAACTTGGAAACCTGGGCCTTTGTGGCTGACTGGTTCATGCTGGTCAACTTCTTAAATGACCCCAGGTTGGCTGGTGATCAGATCAAGTTCAGACACTAAACTTTCTTGGGAAGCTGAAGCCAAGCCTGGCGTGGGTGGGTTGTGACCTGTTGGGGTCTGGGAGGCAGCAAAGCCTTGGCAGTGAATGTGCTGCTGCCAGGAGTGTCAGAACTCTCTCCTATCTTCTCAGGACTCACCTTTTTCCTAATGTAGGTATTTTTTTAGACTCCTGCCACTGTAACCCAGTGTGGGCAGCAGAGCTGGTCCTAAGGGCTGGTAACAGTGTTCAGTGAGGTGAGCCCAGGCTCACAGGAGGGGCTTGGTGCACGTGGGAGGAAGGTGGTGGCTTGGCCTCCTCCACCCCTGTGTGTTCCTCTGGGCTTCATCATGGGCCAGGGCTAGCCAAGTGGCTGCTGAGGTGAGGATTTGCTTGCACAGTGCCTGTGGAAACTCCTGGGCTGACGTGGCCTTTTGTGTTTCTCTTGCAGAATGAAGTCATGGGGGAGTCATTCATTTGAGGATAGCAGAAGGCATTGTATTATATTTTGCCAAATTAAAGCCTTATTTATGTTTTCACCCTTTCTACTTCGTCAGAAACACTGAACAGAGTTTTGTCTTTTCTAATCCTTGTTAGACTACTGATTTAAAGAAGAAAAAACCCAGCTCTGTAGACACCTCCAGAGTTTAGTTTTATAATAAAAACAAACCTGTTTGGATAATTAGACCTTTACATTCCTGGAGAGACAGTAAACACATAATCTTTTATTTTGCTCAATAAAACTTGTTCAGAAAACTCCAACGTGGTAAAGTCACCAGTGGGATATAACATTTTAATACTGATGTTGTACACTGTTTTACTTAATTACATTTTTGGGATTAGCTGCCTCTGACTTCAACCTCAAGTAAAACTTTTTTTTTTTTGGTTGCTAATGTAATCAGTTTTTGTAATGGTGTCAGCAAATAAAGGGATGCTATTATTCAAGGTGTTCCTGCTCTCTTCTTTTAGCTGAAGGTGGAGGAGACTTCCACCTCTCCCCTCCCTGAAACAAGAACTTGGTGTACTCTTCTCTGGGCAGAGGAGGAGGCACAAGCTGAAGAGACAAACTGGGGTGTCTTGGGAACTGCAGTGGGAGGAGTTTTGGGGGGTTGGATGGTTTGATGGTGGGTGTTTCGTTGGGAACAAATCTCTTTGGGATGGGGTTTCTTCTGGGGGTGTGGGGAGATCAGGTGACCCTCCTCTGCTTTAGGTGATTAAGTGCATCTTGAAGGAACCCTTCAGTTTTGCAAGAGGTTCTTCAATAAGCAAGGTGAGATGCTGCCAAGTTTTTGATAACACTTGACATGAGGATCTGAGGGAAGGCAACAGAACAGTGGGGGGCCAAAGTAAATTAACTGCAGAAGTAAAATGATTCAAACTGCTCACCCTGAGCTTTTCACTCTCACCTCTGTGGGGTTTTTTTGTTAATATTTTGATCCTTTGCCACCAGCCCCTCATGATCAGACAGGAGGTGAAGAACTGTCTTCCTTACATGGACCCAGTGGTTTCCTGGGTGATGCAAGTCCTGCTGAAACCATGAAATAGCTCAAGGAGGAGGAGATAAAACTGAGAAACCTGTTTCTTCACAGAAGCTCCTGTGGGCTTCAGCTGCAGCCTTGAAAACTGTCATGTTCCTTGGGTGTGTTATTTCATGGAGCAGAAAGTCAGATGCCTTTTGTCTGCCTGTTTTATAGGTGCTTTGAAGTAAAAAGCATTTCTGGTGCCAGGGACACTCCCTGCAACCAGATCTAAGGAAAATGGGAACCCTGGAGAGGGTCTCCTTGCTTGCCCAGGTTGTGGTCAGAGGCTGATCCTTTGGCAGATGACTAGACACTTTTTGGTAACTGGCAGCTCAATAGATCTGCACAAGTTGGGCTGTTTTGAAACTATAAATATAATCCACAGGCTTCAGTGATGGTAGTTTGGGCTGGGGGAGTCATGGTGTTGCTGTGACTAGTCCTGCCACTGTGGAGAGTCCCCAGGGCCACCCCAGCTGAGAAGCTCTTCTTTGAAGCTCTGCCACTTCATAAAGGATGTGGGCAGGGAGGCAGGTGGTGGTTGTGTTGGAGAGCAGACCTGAGCTGCTACTGTGGTACCTGCTTGCTGGGATGCAGTTCAGTGGAAGCTCAACCTTCCCCTGGATCAGATACTGGCCTTTGGCTCCTCCATGCAGCCAGGCCTGGGTTGTGGTTTTTGTTCCTTTCCTTTCCCCTGATGGATGAGGGCAGTGGAGAGCAGGGACTGCTCACCAGGAGCTGATTCCCATCCTCTGGCTCAGCAGGTAACAAGTCTCTCAGTACCTGTGGATCTCAGGACCTTCCTGCAGCTCCTCTTGCCCTGTGCGTGGCGGGAAAGAGAGTGTGCAGAGATGGGCACCAGTGGATTCCTTCTCGTGTGGGTCTCATTCCTGGTGTTCAGGTGGGGCAGTTCCTTTAAAAGGGCCTAGAAAAGCTGGTGGTGAGAGAGAGTCAGGTTGCACAAGTGGATCTGGGTTGAGTCACCTCTGTCTGTCCCCAGCATGGTGGGTGTTGCAAGGGCAGAGCAGCTGGGGACCTGCCGTGTTCATCCTGCCTCCCTCTCCAACTGCTCAGCTGGAGCTTGGCACAGGTGGTGTCCCAATGATCACTGGGGTCTCCAGGTAAACTGTTGTCCTCCTTTCATCAAAAAGGTGGCTTGGCAAATGCTGATGGTTCCTCTGTCATGGAAGAAACACTCCTGGAAGAGCTGGCAGTGCCTGGAGAGCTGCTGGGTGCAGCCTTTGGAGGAGTGAAGGTGGTGTGAGCGTGGAGATGGAAACCTGCCCATGTCTCCAGGCTCTGGATTGTGGTGGGCTCACCTGCAGAGCAGGGGTGAGGTGCTGCTGCTGTGCTTGATTTAAAGAGGAGATATTTGCAGCATCATTCCCTTGCTCTCCTGGCAGGAATCCTCCCTGGAGAGGATGCGAGACCTTTCATTTCGAAGCTGAAGTGTAGGGTTTGATTTTGCTTTAGGAGATGTACAGAGGTGTTAAAGGCAGCTGTAAAGAGATCCCCTGCAAAGCCCAGCTGATCCCTTCTCTTGAAGAGTGAAGAAAGGTTAGGATGGAGCAGTGGGAAGGGGGATGGATGCTGTGTCCTCTCCAGCCCCTAAGAAAACGTGGCTGCTGGCAGGTTGCTCTCAAATTTAGGTTTGAACTTGCTGATCTGGTCACTTAAGAAATCCCTCCTGCTCTGAGCACGTGCTGAGATAAAATGTAAAGAAAAAGAAATACATGTGGGAAGCTGGTTGCTCAATAGAAAGGCAGAGCTGGTTCTGGGTGTGTTTTCCCAGCCTGGTTCTCCACAGACCTTCAGCCCTTGGTTCCCAGCCAGGCCGGGAGCAGCAGCTCAGCCCCTGCCCGCGCTAGAGGGAGACAATAGCTAATGGATACAGAGATGCTTTTCTTGGAAAAAAGCCCAAACGGGGATGTCCTGATGCTGGGAATGGATTTTTTAATATATTTTTTTAATTGCTAAGTCAGGGTGATTTGCACCAGAAGCTGTGCAGCAGCCTGGGGCTGGAGTGGTGCTGAGCCCTGCTCACCTACAAACCCGGCTTCCCTCTCCTCAACCAGCCCCTTGAAAATGGAAATGGAAAAGGAAAAGGCAGGGGAGGGCTCTGAACTGCCTGTTTTTTAGTTGTGCTGCCTTTTCTTTGTCTCTGCCCTCCCACCCCTTCCCAGCTGTATCCAGCAGACGTGAGCAGTAGGTGGTTCATCTCGTGGCTGCTGTTGGGTTTTCTCGGGCTGTGACTCACTCAGCTGTTTATTATTGTGATTAAAACAGAAATCTCATGCAATTTTAATTCAGTCCTGAAGAATTCAAATGATTTGGCCCCAAAGCCCCTTGGCAGTGATGCAGCTGTGTTCTCCCCAGGGCTGCTGGTGGTCTGTGTCACCATGGTCCTCCTGTCCCCCTTGCTCAGCGTGTGACCTTGGCAGGAGAACTTTTCTGCAGATGGGAATTTCCTTGCCTTGTTTGCTGTTCACTGAGGCTTTTCCCAGACTGGTTTTGACAGCCTTTCACATTAGATGGTGGGGTCATACTGGGGGAGGCTTTTCTGCAGGTCTTGGTGGAAGCTGTGAGCAGAGGGAGCTGCTGCTGGCCAGGTGGGAGTTTCTAAGGGAGCATCCAGAAGGTGAGAAATGCAATTCCTACCTGCTTTGTTGGCTTCAAGACCTTGGCTGAACTTAGGCCACTCAAAGAGTTGTCAGGCACTCTTAACAGGCTGCCCAGGGCAGTGGTGGAGTCTCCTGTGCTGTGTCCCCTTCCAAAACCCCCACCTTTCCTCCTTCCCAGCCACCAGCCATTCCCCCAAACCAAGCACATGTCACCAAACCAGCAACTAGCCCCGTGCAAGGAGCACAAGTCTCACACATCCCATGTCCCAACAGCTGGGAAATAAATCATGCCAGCCTGAGGCAACAGCTTTTCCCTGAAACTCTTCCCAAAAACAGTTTTGGTGGTTGTTATTTTTTTTTCATGGAAGAAACAAGAGCCAGAGTCAGGACCAAAGAACTTGCCTTTGCACATTTTTACTGCAGCCTGAGGCTCTTTTTTAAATGAAAAGACAATTGAAAACCATTGTAAATGAAAAATGACTCTTCCAAAAAACCTAAACCATCCCAAAAAATTGGAATTCTTTTTTTTTAGTTGGGAGAGGAGGAAAAAAGTGGTTTATGTATTTATTTTTTTTTCCCCTTCCTGTCTGATGTTTTTTCTAGGAAAGAAAACAAAACACTTTTCCTTCTGAAATGCCTGGATTGATGATTTACAACAGCTGGGGAAGAGTTCTGCCACACAACCTGAACCAAACAGCCAGGAGGATTTCTCCTCTCCAGGCCCATGTCCATCATCCAGGGACCAAGGCTGTCCTGCTGCCACCAGGCTTTGCTGAGCAGCTCCTGCCTGATGTGTGTCATTCACTGCTCCTTCAGCCAATGTCCAGCAGAAACCATGGTCCTTCTGGCCTGGATCAGGTGGGACGTGACCCAGACCTGCACAAAAGACTGATTCTTTTTCTTATAATCATTTTCACAAGCCTATGTTTGGGGAGGTGCTGAGGTCCCTGCTTGAAGGGATCCTGTTTTGGGGTCAGCTGCAGGTTGTTCTTTCAGCTGGTGCATGCACAGCTCAACCTGCACGTGGCTCCTCAGTGGCTGTTTTCAGCTTCCTGTGGGGATGCTTCTATTTTTGGAGCAGTTGTGCCTAAAAATACCTCTTGAGGCTCCTGGGGAAGCTGTTTTTTTAGTTGCTGAGGAGCTAATGAAACTGGGGGAAATGCAGGTCTTCAAGCAGGGCCTGGTCTCTGTTACTGAGGATGTTTGGGGTTCTCCTTCTTTTTCTTCTGCCATGATCCATGTTCTTGCACCACAGGGACAAAGGCATAAATACCCTTGGTAAATACCGTTCTGTGTCAAGGGCAGGTTCACACCTCAGTTCCTTGGCATTAAAAGTTGCTTTTGTGCATCTGTGGTCCCCCCCAGCCCCTAAACATCACCCTGAGCCCCACTGCACCCATCACACAACCCCACGAGCAGCGTTGGCTGCAGCCCCTCTCAGTGCTTGCCTGGATGGGGGGCTGTGTCTGGGCAAACAGCTTCAGGGTTTAGGCTCAGAAACTGCATCCTATTCATTTCTGGAGATGTAGGGTTAGTATCCAGCTCAGAGGTCCCAGCGGGCTTTTGGTCTCCAGGCTGGTCATCAGCAGCTCCTTGTATTAAGAAGTGTCCATGAAATACAGCCATGAGTCCCATGGGTTGTGCTGTGGGACCAAAAGCTCTGAAGTGGATGGAGGCCTGGGGAGGTTTGTGGCCTTCTACTCTTATGATGTTCTCACAGGATATATTTGGATTAAAAAAAAACAAACCATCACCTCCTAAACCAGGCTTGAAGCACAAATACCCTGAGACCATTTCAAATCTTGGGTTGAGAGCCAGCCCTGTCTCTGTGGCCTGGGGCCATCCTTGAAGACCTGATCTCTCTTGCTTGTCCTAATCCAACCCTGCTGGAAACAGCCTGAGCCTCATCAGGAACTGGGATAGAATTCTTTAAAACCAATCAATATTTCAGGAGCAGAGGGAGGGGGTTGGTGTTGGCAGCACCAGTCCTGGCTGGCCATGAATTCAGTGGATGCAGTGGGAAGCAGGCTGAGGGAGACGAAGGCTTTTGTGCATCTGTGGTCCCCCCCAGCCCCTAAACATCACCCTGAGCCCCACTGCACCCATCACACAACCCCACGAGCAGCGTTGGCTGCAGCCCCTCTCAGTGCTTGCCTGGATGGGGGGCTGTGTCTGGGCAAACAGCTTCAGGGTTTAGGCTCAGAAACTGCATCCTATTCATTTCTGGAGATGTAGGGTTAGTATCCAGCTCAGAGGTCCCAGCGGGCTTTTGGTCTCCAGGCTGGTCATCAGCAGCTCCTTGTATTAAGAAGTGTCCATGAAATACAGCCATGAGTCCCATGGGTTGTGCTGTGGGACCAAAAGCTCTGAAGTGGATGGAGGCCTGGGGAGGTTTGTGGCCTTCTACTCTTATGATGTTCTCACAGGATATATTTGGATTAAAAAAAAACAAACCATCACCTCCTAAACCAGGCTTGAAGCACAAATACCCTGAGACCATTTCAAATCTTGGGTTGAGAGCCAGCCCTGTCTCTGTGGCCTGGGGCCATCCTTGAAGACCTGATCTCTCTTGCTTGTCCTAATCCAACCCTGCTGGAAACAGCCTGAGCCTCATCAGGAACTGGGATAGAATTCTTTAAAACCAATCAATATTTCAGGAGCAGAGGGAGGGGGTTGGTGTTGGCAGCACCAGTCCTGGCTGGCCATGAATTCAGTGGATGCAGTGGGAAACAGGCTGAGGAAGCACAGCAGCCACAGTTCCAAGTGCTGCTTCCCCTGAGATGTTCTCCTGGGTCTTCAAAAAGTCTGAATGGGACCACCAACCTCCAACGGGTTGTCAGGCATTGTGAAAAACAGGAGTTTGGCAAATGCCTGGGTTTGTGTGTCCTTTGTGCCTGGGTTTATAAAGCCAAGAACAGCAGGACTTTGATTCCCAACCAGTGAATTGCCTCCTATAGGATGTTTTTCCTAAATCTCCAGCCTGCTCCTGCAGTGGAGTGGCAGTCCTGGGTTACAGAGGCTGTGCACCCTGGTGGCTGCAGCAACAGCAGTGGGATCTGGCCCTGTTCCCAGCCCAGCAAGGCCTTTCCTCACCCTGAGCTTCACATTTCCCCTGCTGAGAGGAGGGGAAACTGATCCTGCTCTTCCCTGAAAGGCCTTTTGATACCTGAGGAGGAAAAAGCAGCAAGAGCAGCAGGTTTCTGCTGGGAGGGCAGAACCCAGCTCCTCTCTCCAGTGAGTGTTGGTAGGGAAAAAGCCTGAAAATGAGGCTCTTGGGGAATGGAAACTTCTAAATGTGAGCACCTATATATATGTACCATATATACCTTCTACTTATTATGTGTATTTTATATATTATCTATATTTAATATGTCTATGTGCACCCATGGCACCTCCTCTTCCTGGAAGGGGAGGGTGCTGGGTTCTGTGCTGGTTTTGGGGGGACATGGGGCTGCTGTGTGGCTTTGTGGCAGTGTCCCCATGTCCCCATGCAGAGCCCTCCTGGTCTGGGTCCCTGCCTGCTTGCTGAGAGGCGTCTGCTGAAGAGCTTTGCAGCACACAGGGGTGTTGAAACACACACACACGTTGCTGCTGGGGGGCTGTGCAGGCAGGAAGGCTGTCCCAGGGTTTCCCTTGCTCTGGGATTCCTGTTGTTGGCAGTTGGGGCGAGTTTATCATGAATCTTGTGGTATTTGATGCTTTTTTGCCAAGTCTCTGTTTGCAGGGTTGTTTAACCAGAGTCTTGGCTCCTTGTGGGTGCTGAAGTGTTTCCATCCCCTGTAGCTGGGGCAAATCCTGTGGGACTGAGACCAGGAGAGGGTCCCACCATGACTCCTTTCTGCACATCTTGTGCCACTTGGGGCTCCTGTCTGATGTATATTCATGTACACATCATATACATCCAAATGCACCATTGAGGAGAACTCCCTGCAGGGCTGGGGCCAGTGCTGGGGTCCCCAGCACAGGGAGGACATGGAGCTGTTGGAGAGTCCAGAGGAGGCCACGGAGATGATCCCAGGGCTGGAGCAGCTCTGCTCTGGAGACAGGCTGGGAGAGTTGGGGTGTTCAGCCTGGAGAAGAGAAGGCTCCAGGGAGACCTTAGAGCACCTTCCAGTGCCTGAAGGGGCTCCAGGAAAGCTGGGGAGGGACTTGGGACAAGGGCAGGGAGGGAGAGGACAAGGGGGAATGGAATAAAACTGGAAGAGGTGAGATTGAGATGAGATCTGAGGAAGAAATTCTTTGCTGTGAGGGTGGTGAGACCCTGGCCCAGGTTGCCTAGAGAAGCTGTGGCTGCCCCATCCCTGGCAGTGTTGAAGGGCAGGTTGGATGGGGCTTGGAGCAGCCTGGGCTGGTGGGAGGTGTCCCTGCCCATGCCCATCCTAAAGGAGGTTGGTGATGGGGGGCAGGGGAAGGGGAGGAGCAGCCTCACCTGTCCAGAGGGACCGACTGACAAAAGCTTTTCCTGTCACTCCTCGTTTCTCTTCACTGAAGTGATGCACCTCCATCCTCTAAACTTCAAGGAAGACAATAATTCGCACAGCTAGTCTTTATTATTCTCATCATCTCTCCCCTTCAGGAAGCACAAGATCTGACACACCAGCCATGAATATGGAAACAGGCCCTGGTGAGCACCCCTGCCCTCTCCTAACGAGCGGATTAGCACAGAGTACATATGTGGCCCTTTAAAGAAGAATAATTATTAAAAATACATCAATACATCAGTGCTGTGGTGCACGTGCAGCTTATTAACAGGAGACACCCCCCTACACCCCCCAACTGGCTTTTGTCAGCAGCAAACAGAGCTGAAGAGACAAACACCAGCTCTTGCAGCTCAGAGGTCCCGTCGTGTTGGTGCCAGTTGCTGTTACAGCAGCAGATCGTGGGCCATGGGGCCAGGAGAGCTGAGACCACAGCCAAGGCTGAGCATGAAACGTGGGTTTAGGCAGCGTAAGGTGTATCCTAAGCAAAATGTCAGCAAAAAATCATGCTTGGATCTCACCTTCCTTGGGCAGCATTAACTGCAAGTCAGGAACTAGTTCTCCAAGCCTTGTGGGTTACATATGTATATGTGATAGAATGGTTTGGGTTGGAAGGGACCTTCAAGATCATCCAGTCCCAACCCCCCTGCACGGGCAGGGACACCTCCAACAGCCCAGGTTGCTCCAAGCCCCATCCAACCTGCCCTTCAACACT
>NW_009952983.1:1036003-1054814 GCF_000747805.2 Chaetura pelagica | reverse complement strand
CCAAGCCCCATCCAACCTGCCCTTCAACACTGCCAGGGATGGGGCAGCCACAGCTTCTCTGGGCAGCCTGGGCCAGGGTCTCACCACCCTCACAGCAAAGAATTTCTTCCTCAGATCTCATCTCAATCTCACCTCTTCCAGTTTTATTCCATTCCCCCTTGTCCTCTCCCTCCCTGCCCTTGTCCCAAGTCCCTCCCCAGCTTTCCTGGAGCCCCTTCAGGCACTGGAAGCTGCTCTAAGGTCTCCCTGGAGCCTTCTCTTCTCCAGGCTGAACACCCCAACTCTCCCAGCCTGGCTCCAGAGCAGAGCTGCTCCAGCCCTGGGATCATCTCCGTGGCCTCCTCTGGACTCTCTCCAACAGCTCCATGT
This sequence comes from Chaetura pelagica, assembly GCF_000747805.2. NCBI lineage: Eukaryota > Metazoa > Chordata > Aves > Apodiformes > Apodidae > Chaetura > Chaetura pelagica. The sequence continues at coordinate 1,054,445 of NW_009952983.1, read as the reverse complement.
CCTCCCTGTGCTGGGGACCCCAGGACTGGCCCCAGCCCTGCAGGGGGGGTTGGCCTGGCTGATCTGCAGCTGCCTGGAAGGGAATTTGGGATTGGTGTGAGCTGTCCCTCTCTGTTCTCCCAAGGTGGGAGCAAGGGGTAGAAGCACCTGGGGGCTTCCCAACCCTTCCTCTTGCCATTTCCACTGCTTTTGGTAACGAGGATAGAGATTTTCCTCATCAACATCCAACCTGCAGCAACTAGAGATGCATCAGGGTGTGGAGTCTGCATTTGGGGGCTGCTGTGGAGCTTGTTTTGGAGGGGCTGGGACAGGCTGCATGCTTGCTCCCCCTCCTCTTGGTTTGGGATGCTTCTGCTGGGGAAACCCTGGGCTGAGACCTCCCAGTCCTGGGGAGCTGCTGGTGTGGTCTGAGTCTGCAGCCAAGGGCGATGCCCTCTGACCTTCTGCCCCATCACTGCTCCTCTTTTTTGCTCCTCTCACAGGCAGAGAAGGGACCCTGAAGGGAAAGTGGAAGGTTTGCCTCCTGTTCTCCTTTTCTGAGGAGGTTTAGCACTGGGGGAGGAGGTGGCAATGGAAATGAGTCATCTGTCTGGCAAGTCTCTTCTCCCCCTTCAGCGCTGCTCCCACGCAGGAAGGTGGTGGCTTTTCCTCCTTCCTCACCCAGGGAGACAATGGGGCTGTCGTGCCCCCTCATCTCCTGCTGCCTCAAGCCCTGGTTGCTGTCAGAGATGCCTTCAGGAGGCATGGGCAGGGTCCCATCAGTGGGGGCACCCTGGCTCTCCAGGGCCATCACAGACCTCCCAGCCCCCCCAGCATCTGGGGGTTTGTGTTTCACCTACAAGAAGATAAAAAAAAAAGGCTTTTCAAGCAGGAGCCCCTTGAGGCCCCTGCCCCATCTCCAGCAGCTGCCAGCACAGGGCAGAGATGTGACAATGTTCTCCCAACTGCTGGTGGGTGTCCTGAGCAACCTGTGGTTTCCATGTATTTAGAAGCCATCCAGCGTGTCCAGCTCCCTGTGGATCCCACCTTGCTTTGGTGTCCCAAGGAGAGGAGATCCACTCACTCAGCAGATGCACTTGCAGGGATCCATCATTAAATCTGACACAACTCTCCACTCTGGGTTTTGCAACCCCAAAGGTGAACAAAACTCCCAAAGCCTGGGAGATTTGTTCCAGAAACTCCTAGGGTGCTTCAGCAGCTCCTGGGAAGTCATTTCATATTTGGTACAGATGTTTCCCTGGCCCCAGTGAGCAGAAGGTGAGTGAACAGCTGGTGCAGCAGCTGCTGGTGCCACAGCTGATTTTACCCTCAAATTTGGCAGCTCTGAGCAATTTCCCCCTCACTGGGGTTTGATTTGGGTGAGCAGGTGCTGCTCTTTTTCCTGGTGTGAGCTGGGTTCAGATGCCACTCTGGGTGACAGGAGTTTGAAGCAGGTTGTCCTTAGCAGGCACTGGGAAATCAGATTTAGCATCTTCTCAGGGCTCATGGGTGCTCCTTCAATCAGTTGTCCCAGGGAAGCTGTGGCTGCCCCATCCCTGGCAGTGTTGAAGGGCAGGTTGGATGGGGCTTGGAGCAACCTGGGCTGGTGGGAGGTGTCCCTGCCCATGCAGGGGGTTGGGACTGGGTGATCTTGAAGGTCCTTTATAACCTAAACCAGTCAGTGATTCTGAGCTTGACAGTGTCCAGGATACTTTCCAGCTCCAGCATGAGAAGAAGGTGACCCTGCAGGTGACATTTTGGGATTAAAAAGAAACTCCTGCCTGCAGGACAGGGATGAACCTCACCAACACCATGAGACCATGAGCTGCAGGGACCTGCTTCCCACTTCCAGCCATCCATTCATCTCTGCCCTCCCAGCTCTTCCTCTGGCCCTGCTACCCTCTGGCCTTCAGCTCTGCTGTGCTGGGGAAGGTCAGCACTGATATTAACCTCCTGGTTGGGTTTTTTTCCCCCCTTTTTTTGGCTCTTTAGACCGTGTAGCTTGAACTAAGCAGCCTATTGTAGCACATAGTGGGCTGCTTGTGTGGCATCCCTGAATAGGAGGGGTGTTCTCCCATCCCCATGACAACCAGCATGTGAATGAAGAGCCCTTTACTCCCGAACAATTTGCTGTCACATGGTTGGGAGGAAACACTTGGAAACCCTTGTAGTCTTTTCAATGGGCTTGATTGTTGGTGTCTCCCAAACTTCATCATTACCAGGGCTCTGCAGCACATCATGACTCTGCTTGGCATTTTCCTGCCCTGCACAGTCCCAGGGACACAGGTCACCCTTAGCTCTTCCTCCTCTTCCAGGAGGTGGATGGGAGAAGTCAGTGATGGACTTGGGTTGGTCTTAAATACTTGGGCAGTGAGCCCGGGTGTTAAGGGGTGGGTGGTTCACAGGAGGGAAGGCTGAGCCCCATGTCATGCTTGGGATTTTCCTTCCCTGGAATTAGCCAACCCCCTGCCATGATGCCTGGACCATGTAGCAGTTGTAAATGAGGGGTTCAAATTGTATCCTGATGCTTTGACTCATTGTAGGGCTGGAGGTAGGACAGTTGGGTGCTGACTGCTCTGCTCGCTGCCTGGAAGTGCCAGCCCTGGGATGGCAGCACTGGCTGCTCTGACACCAACAACAGCAATTTAATTGATATATAGAACCATAGAATTGTTTTGGTTGGAAAAGACCTTTCAGATCATCCAGTCCAACCCTTCCCCCAGTCCTGCCAAGGCCACCCCTGCCCCATGTCCCTCAGCACCACATCTACAGGCTTTGAAACCCCTCCAGGGATGGGGACTCCCCCCCTGCCCTGGGCAGCCTGGGCCAGGGCCTGACAGCCCTTTGGGGAAGAAATTGTTCCCACTATTCAATCTGAACCTCCCTTGGTGCAACTTGAGGCCATTTCCTATTGTCCTGGTGTAGGAGATCCAGCAAGGCCAAGTGCAAGGTCCTGCACCTGGAGAAAGCAGGTCTGCTCTGCACGTGGGCTGTTCTTGCCAGCCATGTAAGCACCAAGTTTGAGTATTTCTTTATTTTTATTTTTTTTTCCCTAAATCAGAGGTATTTTGTCCCATCAGGATGCAAAGTCCTGGTGGGATTTGCAGAGGGGTGGAGACCTGGCTGTGCAGTGTGCTGGGGCTGGAGGTGGGTGCCTGGGGACAGGGGGCAGGAGGGGAGGATCAGCAGGGCTGAGGAAGCTGGGGGATGAAGATGCTGCCTTAGGGATGCCCAAAGATGATCTCTGCAAAGGGACCTGGGCAGCATCTGCCCTCAGGCTGGGTGGTCCCAGCCCTTGGCTGCCCAGACCATATATCTCACAGGGTTTGCTGTTGAAGGGCAGGTTGGATGGGGCTTGGAGCAACCTGGGCTGGTGGGAGGTGTCCCTGTCCATGCAGGGGGGTTGGGACTGGATGATCTTGAAGGTCCCTCCCAACCCAAACTAGTCTGTGATTCTGTGGTTTGGAGACTTTTTGGGAGCTGCAGATGGGCTGTCCTGGCTGAGGAGGGCACCTCTTCCTGAAGCAATTTGTGGGGCTGGGGGGACGTTGCAAACCCTTCCAGGGCTTCCCCTGAACAGGAGGCTGGAGATAAGGGTTTGGCTGAGGAGAGGGGTCAGATCCTTGGCTCTGGGTCTACCTGTGTGTGGGAACTGCAACCTGGGCTGCTTTGGGCTCTCTGGTGTGGAGGATGGTCTTGCATGCTGCTGCAGTGGGAGCATGGAAAGTCTCCTCACAGCTGTGCACAAAAGCATGAAAAGCTTTTGCCAGTGAGAGGCTTCATTAACTCTGGCTTTCTAGGGTTAATACCCACATGGGGGTGTTTTGCAGCTGGTTTGTTCTGTTGGATTAGCTGGAGTTTGGCCCTGGCTGCAAGAAATTCCTTGTGAGACCTGCTTGGGTCTGGGCAGCATTTTGCTTGGCTGGTGGTTCTGGGCTGGTGGGAGAGGTAAAAACTGTGTGACTGAAGGATTCCAAGGGGGGAAATGTGAATTTGATGGGGATGGAGTATTTTAGGGTATTGAAAACCTCAAGCCACCAAGGATGGAGATCCCACCACCCCTTGGACAGCCTGGAGTGGTGCTGTAGTGAAGGAGGGTCTTGGCCATCCTACCCATCTTCTGCCCAGCCTTATGGCATCATCCTCACACTGCATCCTTCCTGGCTTTATATCCCCTGCCTCAGCCCTGGTAGTTCTCAGGGTGTTTGAAGGTGCCTAGTGGAAGGGAGTGGATTTTGGGGGTGGCTGCATTAGGGCCACAGATCTGCTCCTGGAACTACGTGGCTCCTAATCCCTTTGGTGTCCCCCCAGGGCTTGGGCAGGCTCAGCTGAAAACAAGCCTCTTTCCCCTTTCAGCTGCTGTTTTATGGCAGTGGGGGGGTTTTTGGGGGTCTGAAATGGATACCCTTGGGAGAGCCATGACCTCCTGCCCTCAGGAGGGAGGCAGCTGAAGTGTGTGGGGCACTTTGCTGCTGGTGGCTGCAGGAAGGACTGCACTCAGGTCAGCAGCCTGGTGACTTTCTTGTTTTGTTATTTTCCCTTCCAGCTGCTGAGGAAAAGGAAGTTGATATTTGTGTCCCTGCAACAGCCTCCTTAAATGAGGGGAAAACAACACGTTTCCAAGGGTGCCCCTTTTTCCTGAAGCTGCAAAACAATCCCATGGGATCTCTCTGTGCCCACCAGGCTAAAGCAAGTGTTGATCATCTCTCTTGCAGGGTCGTGGCTTTTCCGTGCTGAGCAGGTTGATCACACACCCTGGGGACACCCCAGCCCTGCATGGAGACTGGTGCTGCCTGCTCTAAAAACCTGGTGGTGGGATGAGTCTGAGGAGCAGATGGTTTGTGCTGCTCCTTGTCCCTTGTGCTGTGCCTCATTTTTGCCTTAGCCCTGGCTCTTCAAACCCTGGCCCTGAGCTACATGTACTTGGATCTCCTTTTCTTTTGTTGGTTGGTTTTTGGATTTTTTTTTTAGGCACCAGATGGAAAGTTTAATGGGATCCATGGTATTCCCAGCCTAGGACTGTTCCCTCCTTCCCCCAGGTCTTGGGCAGCTCCTCTGGCTGCTCCATCCTGCCCCAGCAAGGCCAAACTCTGCCAGGTACTGGTACCTCTGCAGAGGTACTGGAGTGATGGTGGGTGCTTGGGTCACTTTGGATTTCATGGAATCACAGAATGATTTGGGTTGGAAAGGACTTTAAAGTTCATCTAGTTCCAACCCCCTGCATGGGCAGGGACACCTCCCACAGCCCAGGTTGCTCCAAGCCCCATCCAACCTGCCCTTCAACACTGCCAGGGATGGGGCAGCCACAGCTTCTCTGGGCAACCTGGGCCAGGGTCTCACCACCCTCACAGTGAAGAATTTCCTCCTCAGATCTCATCTAAATGATCCTCTTCCAGCTTGAAATTCTTCCCCCTCATCCCATCCCTCCCTGCCCTTGTCCCAAGTCCCTCCCCAGCTTTCCTGGAGCCCCTTCAGGCACTGGAAGCTGCTCTAAGGTCTCCCTGGAGCCTTCTCTTCTCCAGGCTGAACACCCCAACTCTCCCAGCCTGTCTCCAGAGCAGAGCTGCTCCAGCCCTGGGATCATCTCTGTGGCCTCCTCTGGACTCTCCAACAGCTCCATGTCCTTCATGTGCTGGGGGCTCCAGAACTGGACACAGGAACTAGGAACCAACACTGAGCTGTGGCCCTTGCACCTGAAGTCAGTCCCTTTGCTCTTGCTGATGTCTTTGGACTCACAGCCACCAGAGGAAGTGCTCCCATGAGGACCTTCATGTGACTCTCCATGTTTGGCTCATCCCATCAGTGAGAGATGAGCACTCAGTGGAGTCACTGACACATTTTGCACCTCTACCTTGGCACAAGGTGAGCTGTGCCCTGCCAGCAACTATATCTTCCAGGGCAGCCATGGCCTTGGTGGCCAAAGTTGGGGCAGAAGTCCAGCTTGGGTGAGGTTAGCCCTGCCTGGCTGACTTCAGGGAGGTCTCTGGACTCAGGAATAGGAGACTGCCAAGATTCTTGCAGGTTTATTCCCAAAGGCAGAGCTGATGCTGTGCTTGGGAGGGCACTTGGGTGAGGGTGATTAGTGCCAAGATTTCTCCAGAGCAAACCCCAGGAACCTGCCTGGTTTGTGGAAAACACTGTCCTGCCCTTGTGTGCTCCAGCAAGCAGTGACCTACAGACCTCCCTGAGACACCAAAACCCCACCTGGTTTTGTACCTAAAATGTGCAAACGTGCAGGAACGAGGAACAAGAATTCCTGCCGGTGCCAACACCAGGGGGGCTGGTCATGTCCTCACAGGAGAAGACATTTCTCTCAGCCAGCCACCTCGAGCAGCTCAGGATTCTCTGCACAGGGCAGATGAATGAGCATTTCCACGTGGTCAAAGCAAATCTTGCTTGAGGCCTGGGAAAGGGCTGATCAATGGGGGATGTGAAGGGCTGCCCAGCTCCAGGCTGTCCCAGCAACCTGGGCACTTTCCCTGTCATTAACAGTCATGTGCACTCAGACCACAAGGGCCTATTATTGTGTCTTAATGCTGGGTCAAGCTGGGAATTAACTGGGATATTTGGAAGCACCTTAGCTGCTCGTGCTGATACAACATCCTGGGTTTCCCCTCCTAATCCCCCTCAGCCAGCCAGGATCTCCTGCAGGTCCTGGCACTGGATAATGTGTGTGAGCTGGTTACAGGGAATTGGTATGAATAAGCAGGAATTCTGCTCAGGCTGAACACAACTTCATTAAGACCAGGTGATAATTTGAGGTTGTCTATTTCCAGGCTTTCAAGGCTGTTCTTCTTCAGACTAAACAATCCCAGTTCCTTCAGCCTCTCCTCATAGGACTTGTTCTCCAGACCCTTCATTGCTCTTCTCTGGACCTGCTCCAGCACCTCAACATCCTTCTTGTAGTGAGGGGCCCAGAACTGCACCCAGGGCTCCAGGTGTGGCCTCACCAGTGCTCAGGACTCTTCCCCTGCTTCTCATCCCAGCTCTGGCCAAATGGGTGTCAGGAGCTGTGGGGCCTGCAGAAGAATCTCAAGCTGTGAGACAAGACTCAGGTTTCTGGCTAAAATGACCAGGTGAAAAGCTGCTGCAGAGCTTGTTGGGGGAGAATAAATGTCCTTCTTCCCCTTAGCCCAGCTGGGCAGCACCTGAGCCTGTGTACATCAGGCATAAGCAGGATCAGGATTTTGGCACAAGTCAGGGGAAAGCCAGAGGGAACCTTAAGGAGGTAGCCAGGACCTTCTGAGAGTCTCTCCTTGCAGTGAGAGCCCCTTAACCAGCTGTTTTGCCCATCTGCAGGGCTTGCCTGAGCTGAGAGGGATCATAGAATCGTTTAGAATCCTAGAATCCATTCAGGTTGGAAAAGACCTTTGGGGATCATTGACTCCAGCTGTAAAGAAATGCCTGGAGTTTGTCCTCATTTGCCCCAGTGTGGCTCTGTGCTGGCACTGGGGGCTTCAGTGGCTCCAGCAGCAGAGCAGTGGGAGCAGATGGGATGTCCCACACATCAAGGGGAGCAAAAATCAGGTTTGGGTTGGAATTGGCTGAGGGTCTTTGGGTTAGTGTTGGCCAAAGGGCTTTGTTTTGGGGCTGCCCAGTGAAGAAGGGGAGGTGGAAGGTGATGGCCAGGGCTGTGCTGGGGGCCCAGCTCCCATCTGGCCACCTTATCAAGCCCAGAACAGCCTCATGTGTCACATTGGGATGTAAATCTCATTAATTGAATTCACTTTTGGGAGCAGACAAGGACGGAGTCAAAATCTCATTTGCATACTGATAAGGCACAGCTGAAAAATGATCCCTCCTAATGAACGAATGGGGTGTAACTGGTCCAGCTTGATATTAGCATTAAAGTGTTAATCACTTTGGCATACAAGTTTATAGTGCTGAGTAAATTTGTCTTCAAAGGATCCTGAAGCAGGACTCTGTTTCTGGACTGCCATAGCAACATATAGACATCTTCATTGTGTGCCCTGGTCAGGGAGCAGGTGCCAGCTTCTCATTAAAGCCTAATTTGCAATTTGTGTCCTATTCACTGTTTTCAGGGGAACTTTGGTGGCTGATAGAGTGGTGAGCAATAACCAGCAGCAGGGCCTGACAGCAGGAATGGAAAATCATCCTCCCCTGGGGCTGCTGGGCTGAGTGAGCACGGGAGAGGGAAGGGGCCAGGGACATGTTGTGACATGTGTCCTTCATCCAGAAGGCTGCTGGCAGTGAGGGGAGGTGGATATCATTGCAAGAGAGGTGATGCCAGCCTTGCAGGGGCAGATAGTCATCCTGCTCCAGCCTCCTTGGGGCAGCTCTGGGCCTCCTTCTTTGAAGACAGATGGAAAAGGCTTCTTCCAAACTCCCAGTTAAAGGATCCAGATGCATGATGCTTGTGGAGGTCTCTTGCTGCACCTGCTCTCCAGCCTGCCCACTGACCTGCAGCATCTCATGCTTTCCAGTCTTACCCCTGCCACCTAACAATCTCATTTTTCTGCTTCTCATTACAGGATTACAAGCTCTTGGCAGCATAAATGTCAAGGACAATTAGCAGCAGCAGGTCCGTTGGTACCCAGGCCCATGGTGGAAGGGTGTCCTGCTGGAGGTGGCTGCTGCAGGAGCAGAATATTTAGAGGTGAGTAGAGCCAAAGGGTCAGCACCAATCTATGAGGTGTTGCTGATTGAAAGACTGGGAAAGAGAAGGCTCCAGGGAGACCTTAGAGCAGCTTCCAGTGCCTGAAGGGGCTGCAGGAAAGCTGGGGAGGGGCTTGGGACATGGGCAGGGAGGGATGGGATGAGGGGGATGGATTAAAACTGTAAGAGGGGAGATTTAGATGAGACATTAGGAGAAAATTCTTTGCTGTGAGGGTGGTGAGACCCTGGCCCAGGTTGCCCAGGGAAGCTGTGGCTGCCCCATCCCTGGCAGTGTTGAAGGGCAGGTTGGATGGGGCTTGGAGCAGCCTGGGCTGGTGGGAGGTGTCCCTGCCCATGCAGGGGTTGGAACTGATGGATCTTTAAGGTCCCTCCCAACCCAAACCACCCCACGATTCTAAAAAGCAGTGCTGCTCTCCCAGGGGTGTGTTTGCTGGTTGGGGCTTTGCAAAGGGACCTGAGGGGGCTGGGGCTCAGATCCTGGTGTAATTCAATGCTGCTTCAGATTCCTTTCAACACTGCAGCCTGGGGCACTGGCTGGGCAGCTGCTCCTTTCACAAAGCTCATCCCAGAGGGGGGAGCTTTTCTGAAGCTGTTCCCCAGCTGCAGACACCAAGTGCCTGCAAACCTTGGCTGCTCCAGGCTTTTTCAGTGCTCAGCCCCACTCCTTGCACCACCGGGGTGAGAGCCCCTCAGTGCACTTTGCACCATCCCTCAGCTTGTTGCTGGGTTTGCAGTTGCTAGGAGTTGGTGTGGCAGCAGATTCAAGGGTCAAGTGGTCACACCAGGGCTTGCTGAAGGTCCCTGTCTTGATGTGGAGAGAGTTGATATGTTTGGGCCTGGCAAAAGGGAGATCCAGGATGGGTTGTTGGTCTGGATGGATCAACAGACTGTTCTAAGGATTTTTGCACGTGCAATGGGAATGTGGCACCATGTGGGGTATTGGGTTGGTGCCATGAGATGGCTGGGGACAGGGAAGAAATCCCACTGTGTTATGTCCTTCAAGAGCAAACCACACCAACACCATCATGGATCACACCAGTGCTGGTGGGGAGGGGCACCTGGGGGTCTGCAATCCAACCTGCTCCTCAAACTGGGGTTTTGTTGGTTCCTGTTGTCTAGATGAGCCCTGAAATACCCTGAGCTCCAAAGCTGCACCACCTTCTAGCAGAGAAATGCCTCCATGTGCTGGCTGCTTCTTCCTACCTCAGCTCAGGTTTTCAGCTGTGATAAATCATCACAGCTCCACCAAGGCCAATTTTGCACCAGCTGAGTCCCTAATTCCTGCCCCCTTCCCCATTGAATCCATTCCCTCCTTAGACACCCTTGGGTGGCTTATCTCAGGGCTTGTTTGCTCTCCTCATGAGCACGTTCTCTTGATTGCCCTCCAGCTTGACTACCCTGTGCATGGTCTCCTGAGGAGACATGTGGTTAGTGATGCAGCACCTTGGAGGACACCTGACCACAGACCTTAGAAATACAGGTGGAGGAGGAGGCAAGTGGAAGGATTTGCACGGAGCTGGTGCTGCTTGTGCCTTGTGAAGTGACCCCCTACCTGATGGTATAGGAAACAAAAGGATGTATGTGTGGCTGTTGGTGTGACCTGGGACTTCAGCTTCCAGTTTTCCATTGTGGTGGTGTTTCCTCCCCCAAGTGGAGCTGTGCTGGTGCCTCTGCTGGGAACCCTTTGGAACCAGAGAGCACTTTGCAAGCAGTGGGGAAAAAAGCTGTGAAAACAACCATCTGGGGCTGCTGCACGTGCAGAAGCAGATCTACACACCCCACACATCCTGCAGCCAGGCTGACAACCCCGACAAATAGGTGTGGTACAGTTCCAGGTGGGACTAAATCAACCAAAAAAATCCGGAAGGTCTGAGAGAGATGGAAAATAAAAGAATAATGAAATAAAAATATAAAGAAACCCACCGAAACCTTTGCTCATGTAACAGGAAAAGCCCCAGGACAGAACCCCAGGCTCTGTGCACCAATTCCTATCAGGGAGTGGAAAAGGAATCCACCTCTTTCCTGCCTCCTGGGGGATGTGGATGCAAGTGTGTCCCCAGGGAATATCCTGTTTCCCTAACCCCCCCCGTGTCCAGACAGGCACTGCTGCCCTTCGAGTGAAGCCCCGAGGGAGCTGAAATATTTGTCTTAATAAAGAATTGATGAATACAAGGCTTTTGGGCAAGGCTGAGGGAGTGGCTGCAGGCCCTGGAGCAGGAGCAGCCGCTCTGGGAATCCCAGAATCACAGAATATCAGGGGTTGGAAGGGACCTCCAAAGATCATCGAGTCCAACCCCCCTGCCAGAGCAGGACCAAAAATCAACATTAAAAATACCCTAGGGCAGGGCACCCAGAAAGGCATCCAGGCAGGTCTTGAAAGTCTCCAGAGAAGGAGACTCCCCAGCCTCTCTGGGCAGCCTGTCCCAGGGCTCTGTCACCCTCACAGGAAAGAAGTTCTTCCTCATGTTGAGGTGAAACCTCCTGTGCTCGAGTTTGATTCCATTGCCCCTCATCCCATCACAGGGCACAAGTGACAAGAGCTTGTCCCTGCCTTCTTGATGCCCTCATGTATTTATAGACATTAATTAGATCCCCCCTCAGCCTTCTCCTCTCAGCTTCTCTGAACCCCTCATCCCCCCTCCTGGAGCTGTCGCACCTTCTCCTAATGGATAATCCCCAGGGCTCAGTGCAAATCCTCACAGGAAGCTGTTTGCTTCGACACACTCTGGAATGGCTTTAAAACATCTGGCTTTAAGCCTCCTTGGCTTTATGTGGCATTAAGTCATTTAGGCCATTAAAAAGCTTTTCCCAAAGGGCCCAGAGCTGCTTCCCATGGCTGGGAAGGGGCCGGGGAGCGTGCGAGCGAGGGACGTCAGCTCCCAGTGGAGAGAGAGGAGTTATTTGGCTTCTGGGGCTTCTGCCAGCTGGAGTTACTGCTTGTTCTAGCCCAAACATCCCTAACCACATGAAAAATATGATCAGTGGTATTAAAATATTACACAGGGGCCTGAAATGTTGGAAAAACCTGTTGCAGCACCAAGCTCGGGGGTTGCATGCGGCCTTGGGAACAGGATCTCTGTGTTCTTAGCATGAACTGGGTGGGTTTTTTTTATTCTTTAGATCAGTTTGGCAGGATGGGGGATGTGCAGAGGCAGAGCAGACCTGGGCCAGCCCTGCCAGGTGGCACCCTCCTATGTGGGTCCTTCCCCAGCTCCATGTGGTTCAGATTTCAGACTGGGATGTGTTGAAGCTCTGAACGTAGCTGGGAAGGGAAGAGGAGCTGCTGTTTTGGGGGCATGGAAGGGATCAGCCATGTGGGAAAGGAGAATGTGGCATCATGGGATGAAGCTGCTATGGACTCAAGAGCCAATCCAGCCATGGATCACAGTTATAGCTCATGCTCCTGCAAGCTTGGAGTCAAGACCATGGTGCTAGAACACCCATCATAGGCTGGAAGCCCAAGGTTCCATGGAGCAGTTACTTCCCCGAGTGCTTTGGGGCATAAACCCATGTCTGGCACCTTGGGATCTGCATCTAGAGTTACTTATGAATTGAGAGTGGATTGAGAGCAGCCCTGAGGAGGAGGATGCTGGTTGATGAGGAGCTCCCCATGAGCGTTGGGTCTAGATGATCTTGAAGGTCCCTTCCAGCCCAAACCAGTCTGTGAGTCTAGGATTTTATGATATTAAAGGCTCATGATGTCAACTGACAACTAGATCCACCTTAGGTGGACTCAGCCTCTCCTCTTTCTTCACTGTCAAAACAGAGGCTGGTGGCTGTGGAGACAACAGTGCTCAACTCAACTAATGAAAAGCTTGAGTTGGAAGAAGACATGTGGGGGGAGAGCAGCAGCTCTTGGGAGTTTTGCTCCTTGTTGCTTCCTTGTGTGACACAGTGTGTGATTTGCAAGTGTGGAGCAGCCAGCACAGCCCTGACCTCTCTCCATACGTGTGCCAAGGTCTTTGGGACCCCTCAGTCCAGCAGGTATCTCCTTGCAGGCAATGAGATGCCTTCCACAAAGGAGCTGGTCTGTAGGAGCAACAAGAGTTACTGTATTGCTCAAGAACAATTTCCAGTTCTGATGTTTTAGTTGGAGAAGAACTAAGGGTTTGACCCAACACCTACTCAAGTCTGATGGAGATTTGCAGTTGCTTGATACCAAGCTGACCTGTGGATGGACAGTCTTCCAGAAGATTCTGTTCTCCTTTACCCCTCTGTAAAGCCAAAATTAAGACTAGGAAAGAGGAGACCTGTGGGCACCGAATGTTCCCCAGGGGCAGGGTTTGGCAAGCTGTAAGGAGACAGCTCATCCAAGCCCCTCCTGGGGGAGTGGGTGATGCTCCAGCCACACTCTAGAGACTCCAGCTGCAGCCACAATTATTTTACACACATTTTTAGGCACTTCTCAGAGTCTTATTTAATGTTGACAAACAAAATCCCTTCTTTCCAAATCACAAGAGGGGCTTAAACTGAAGGGCTAGTTGACTCCACCGAAGAAAGACACTTTTATGGCACATTTTTGTTGCTATAAAACCTGTTTAAAATAATGAGACTTGTGAAAAGATATGACCTAAACTATAAAATGCACTTATTAAGGTTGTATGATAAATCAGAGAGGGACCCACTTGCCTCTTCCTAAGGAACTGAGTGTAGCTGGATAAGAAATGGAGGGAAGGCAGATTGATTCCTGGTGTGTGACTCTCTCCTAGCTGGAGGTGAAGAATTAGTAGAGGTCAAATTGCTCACAAACCTCTGTCATGGAATATATACACCTTGCCTAAATGTCAGGCTGAACAAAAGAAAAACTGAGCTCTGTGGTCCTGCTGCTTCCCAGCATGGAGGATTTAATTAGTTATGTCCTTCTTTGTTCCTGTGTTTGGATGCTGCATTTCCCCTCCCAAGAAACCAAGGGATGGGTCTCCAGGAAGGTGTCCTGCTGCCATGTTAGGTGTCCCAGGCACAAACTGTCAGGATCTCCTGCTGCAAATGTTTCCAACACTGAGGTCTGTGTGTTCAGTTCTGTCTCAGGGGTACCCAGGAAAGCATAGACCAGATTTGGAAGGATTTTGGTAAGTCAAATGGGATCAGAGAATCATGGAAACACAGTCTGGTTTGGGTTGGGACTTTTAAGATCATCTAGTTTCAAGCTCCTTGGATGGGCAGGGACACCTCCCACCAGCCCAGACTGCTCCAAGCCCCATCCAACCTGCCCTTCAACACTGCCAGGGATGGGGCAGCCACAGCTTCCCTGGGCAACCTGGGCCAGGCTCTCACCACCCTCACAGTGAAGAATTTCTTGCTAATAACTTCATCTAAATCTCCCCTTTTTTCAGTATGAAACTGTTCCCCCTCATCCTATCACTCTATGCCCTTGAAAAACTCCCTCCCCAGCTTTCCTGGAGCCCCTTCAGGCACTGGGATGTGCTCTAAGGTCTCCCTGGAGCCTTCTCCTCTCCAGGTGATGAAGGTGATGACCTGCTGAAGGTGACCCAGGGCACTCTGGCAGGGTTTACATTGATTTTAATTTGTCTCACAGTAAGGTCAGCAGACAGGGACCAGCTGCCTGCTGGGTGGGCTGGAAGGGACTGGGGGGTGTTGGGGGTGTTAACAGCCCTCACTGAGTGATTAACTGCACCAGCAGAGGGAAGGGGGAGGGGGGGGGAAAAAGCTCTTTTTTTTTGCTAGAAACATGTTCTCATTCTTCAAATGCTTGGGAATCTTTTTTAACCCATTCAAATGATTTATTCTCCTGCAGAAGCTCTGACTGGAGGGGAGGCCTCCAGAATAACTCCCACCAACACTCAACTGTAACAAGAAGCAAAGCAAGAAACACCATTGAGGAGCTGTGGGACGTTACCCACCTGTGATGTGAAGGCTCAGAGGCACCAGGTTACAGTGGTTTGTTGGCAAAGCTGTTGCCTATGGATGGATTGGCCAAGTTTTTCTCAAATCCCAGCTGCCAGGACAGCAAAACAGCCCCAAAATGACCTCACATCCCTGAGGTCCACCCACCCCACACAGGGCTTGTGTCAGGGCCAGTTAAGGTGCAGGAGCTGCATCTCCTCCCTCAGCTCCTCCTGGCACTTGGATGCCTCAGTTCTTAGCTGCCAAGTAATTTTCTTTCTGGGAATGCAATAGCAGAGGGAAGAGCCTGTTATTTGCCAGTAGCAAGAGACTCAGCAAGTACTAATTGGACAAACAAGCCCCTGGGGATTTACAGACTAATCAGATGAATATTCAATTGGGGAAAAAAGGCAAACAAGGCTCTGAGCCACCCTGAAAGGCACCTGGGATGGTGCTTTGCTCCTGAAAGTGATGAGGCACGTACTGCCTTTCTTCAGCTGTGGTGGTGTCAGGGACCATCCTGTCCAGGGGGGTCTTTCCTTCCCCCTAGACCATCTCCCATCACTGCTTTCTCAGGAGCAGCCCCGAGGAGCAGCTCAGTGTTGCTCAGGGGATGCACAGTCTGCAGCAGGTAGTTGGATGTATTCCCATACTCCCCAGGTTTTTGGCCTCCTTCCCAGCCCACATTATCCACAGGGACAGGATGCCATCAGTGCTCAGGGTACTGTGCTGGGGGGGAAGACTTTCTAGCTCCTCACCTGTTCCCTGCCTAAAAGCTTCTATCTAGGAAAGGAGGAAAGAGCAGCAAAGCAAAGGTCATTAAGGGAGAACATTAAGGTGTTGTTTTTTTTTCCCTTTTTGCCCTCAAATATTCCCTTTGAAAGGATATCCTGAGCTACACCAGGCTCCAACAGGTCTTTTGGAAGCTCTTCCTTCCAGCTATGGGACATCAGCCCAGCTGTCCTCATGATAGTGAGCCCAGCACAGCTCACCAGCAAAACAGCCCCTCACCCCTGAGGGCAGGAGCCTTTTGACTATTTTACATGGGCATGGAGTGATAGAACAAGGAGGAATGGTTTCAGACTGGATGAGGGGACATGGAGATGAGAGCTGAGGAAGAAAATATTCACTGTGAGGGTGGTGAGAGCCTGGCCCAGGTTGCCCAGAGAAGCTGTGGCTGCCCCATCCCTGGCAGTGTTGAAGGGCAGGTTGGATGGGGCTTGGAGCAACCTGGGCTGGTGGGAGGTGTCCCTGCCTGTGCAGAGGGTTGGGGCTGGATGATCTTAAAGGTCCCTTCTGACCCAAACCAGTCTGGGATTCTGTGATGCTGCCTCCTCAGTTGATCTGTGCAGGAAAACAAAGCAGACAGTAGTTTCCAATACACGTGACAGAAGGCAGTGAAATGGCTTAAAACCATCCCTTTTTCACTGTTTCCAGACATCATTCATTACCAGTTCACTTTTCCTTCCTTTACCACTGTCCTTTCCAGCAACCCCTCTATAGGGAGAAGCACTTATTGCTCCACCACCAAACCCCAGCATATCTTCAAACCACCAAGTCTCCAGCCATGAGATATAATGTTCTTCACCACAGGGTCTTGCTCTGTGACCCAGGTACCATCAAATGAAGAATAAGGTGCTGTGTTCAATCAGTGTCTGGGCCTGAATTCTCCTGGTTCCTGCAGCTCTTGGATGTAACACCCTGAATGCCCCTGAGAGGAAGGCCAAGAAATGACTGATGGTGTTGAGTAAGTTATTGCAAGCCCTTCTCACAGGAAAAAAAACAGGTCCTGGCTGGAGTTTGGATGATAGATCACTACTTTTTTTTCTGTAGTGCATTAGCACTTGATCTCAGAGGTCGAGCCAGAAAATAACCTTCTTCCTCTAATTGACACTCAAAGCCAGTGCTGGGTATTAATTTGGATGGGGGGCTGAACTTGGAGCACCAGTGCTGGGAACAGAAAAATGGAGAGTGGCAAACCTGGAGTAAATTGCCTGGGTATTTATGGGCTCTCCTATGTCAAGCATTTGTTTAAAAACAGAATAAAATTGCTGTAGTCCATAGGGTGGCCTGGCCTTCTGCCAGTGGCCAAGGTCAAAGGGTCCACAGCCTCCTCTGGTTGCAGGAGGAAACGTGTCAGGGCTTTAACCACCCTGAGAGCTCACTAGGGTGGAGGAGGTGGCTGCCACCTGCTTTTTTTATGGCTTTAAAAAAGGAATGGGTCTGTTTTGCTGTGAGAATGATCAGTGAGGAGGTGAAATGCTGAGGCTGGGGTTATGCTGGGTGGGCAATGGGGGACCCCAGTGCTCACCACCTGCTTGTAGATAAAGAACAGGAATTTGCCAGGTGAGACATCATCCTGAAAATCCTAGATAAATAGCAGGAAAGGGCTCCTTCTCCCACCCTTTGAGCCTGTGTTTGCACCCTGTTCATGCCTTCATGCTCCCCTCTGCAGTCCTGATGGCCAGAAGTGTGTTACAGAAGACGTTGTCTTCTTCAACACAGCCCCAGGTGGCTTTGGTGCCCACAGAGGAGCCATGAGTGCAGGTTGGGCTCTGGGGGGCACAGATGAGCATCCCTTCAGTTTTGGGGAGCACGTCCTTGTTTTAATGGCACAGCAGGGCTATAGGTGTTGGGGACAAGAGAAAAGCACCAGAACATGTACCTTCTGCACTGGTGTTTTCACTTGAGCTGGGACCCATCAGCTAACCCAAAGTGCAAAACTTCTTGCTAAAGGTGAGATGACTACATCCAGTGCAGAGAAATGGTCCCTTTAGTCTGCCTTCCAAATCACCCAGTCTTCTAAAGAAAAGCCTTCCAGATCCTCTCAACAAGCCATAAACCTCAGGAGCTGTCTGGCTTCATTTCTGCAGGACTGGAGGAGCTCTTTGTTACGTCTTCCAGAATAATGGGAGAAGACAAAACCAGAAAAAACCATCATTAAAGTGGCTGATGTGAAGGGAGCTGCATCATCCTGCAGGTCTCTATAGTCAGCTGCTCCCATTCATCAGCACCATTTCCAAGGGCTTAGGAATTCTAACAATTATTTTCTCTGTGCATTTTTCTCTAGAGGAGAACAACAACTAATTGCTCCTGGGCTTTGTTACCTCTCCTGGCCACGGCAGGAGTTACCACCCCTGCCTCCAGCCAGGCTGGGTGCAGGCACAGGCTTGCAGAGGGTGAGTCCACACAAGCAGCTGCTGTGATGGGAAGGGAGAGGGACTTTCTCCTTTGGGGGTGGGGATGTGCTTGAGCCGGGAATCGGGGAGATTTTCACCTTATTTTGTGAGTGGGAATAGCTTGGAGCTGATCCTGAGGGACACGTGTCATCAATCCTCCCCTTTAGCTTTCAGAAATGCCCTTTTCCTCGTGCAGATGCCCAAGAGCTGAAGCATGGCTGTTTGCTTGACCTGTTTTTCCATTAATGACCTATTTGGCTGGTTTTCCCACCCGAGTCACGTGCTGCTCTGACCACATGGAGCCTGAGACACCTCAGAAGCCACAGCACAAAGTCGGGGCTGGACCACCACCCATGCAGCCACCACCACCCCCAGTTCTTCCTCTTTCCCCCCCACTGTCATTAAAACCTGAAGCCTGATTGCAGCCTGGCAGCACACAGCTCACCTGCAGCCAGTTGGTAAATAAAACTGCTTCCAAATAGTTTTTCCCAACAGGCATTTGCTGGAGGAAAACAACAATGGTCTGGTTGCCTCTCCTTGCCCAGACACAGTCTGTGGACTGCATTTCAGGTAGCACCAGCTATGCACATCACCAGGCTGATTATTATTATTAATAAAGGCAATTAGAATAGCAGCAACAACAATAAATATTGAATTTTAAAGCAAACATTATTATTATTACTATTATTATAATTATTATAATTATTACTATTCCACCATTCCTGACCTCAGGATGAGGTGTAGCTGATTTAAGCCTGAGCACAGAGCAGACAGAGGCTGCAGAAGCCGATGCTGGGGGCGGG
>NW_009952983.1:1033739-1034858 GCF_000747805.2 Chaetura pelagica | reverse complement strand
GCAGAAGCCACAGCACAGAGTCGGGGCTGGACCACCACCCATGCAGCCACCACCACCCCCAGTTCTTCCTCTTTCCCCCCCACTGTCATTAAAACCTGAAGCCTGATTGCAGCCTGGCAGCACACAGCTCACCTGCAGCCAGTTGGTAAATAAAACTGCTTCCAAATAGTTTTTCCCAACAGGCATTTGCTGGAGGAAAACAACAATGGTCTGGTTGCCTCTCCTTGCCCAGACACAATCTGTGGACTGCATTTCAGGTAGCACCAGCTATGCACATCACCAGGCTGATTATTATTATTAATAAAGGCAATTAGAATAGCAGCAACAACAATAAATATTGAATTTTAAAGCAAACATTATTATTATTACTATTATTATAATTATTATTATTTTTACTATTCCACCATTCCTGACCTCAGGATGAGGTGTAGCTGATTTAAGCCTGAGCACAGAGCAGACAGAGGCTGCAGCAGCAGATGCTGGGGCTGGGGAAGGGCACGTTGAGCTGCCTCCCTCTTTGAAGCCCAGAATGGTGCCATGTCCTTGGGTGTGGGATTAATGAGCCCTGACTTCATGGAGACTGAGCACTCCCCAGCCTCCTACTCTGCTCCCATGGGATGCCTGGTCTTCAATGAAGTCCCAGGGTCTGACTTTGGGGGCTGATTGTGGCCCCTCATGGATCACTGCGAGGCTCAGGGGCTGCTGCTGGGCTGGATGTGATGTGATGGGACCTGACATGCATTGATTGTGGCCTGTGGAGGGAAATTCAGATGATGAACCAGCTCGTGTTGGCCCCAGTAATCCAGGACATTGCTCAGTAACCATTTGGCAGCTTGGTTTGTCTTGCTGAACCTAAATCTAGATAGATGCACTTGTGGAAGGGACTGGCTGGAAGGCAACGCTCCCCACGTGCACAGAACTGCCTTGGTCTGCCCCACTTGTTGTTTCTTAAGGTGATGCTGCAGCATGGAATTATAGAATAAAATCATAGGACCATGGGATCGTTCTGGCTGGAAAAGACCTTTCAGATCACCAAGTCCAACCATTCCCCAGCCCTGCCAAGGCCACCACTGCCCCATGTCCCTCAGCACCACATCTACAGGCTTTGAAACCCCTCCA
>NW_009952983.1:1012977-1033573 GCF_000747805.2 Chaetura pelagica | reverse complement strand
CTGCCGAGCCAGCAGAGCTCCCCTCACCTCCTTGCCTCCAGGCTGGACACCCCCAGCTCCCTCAGCTGCTCCTCCTCACACTTGAGCTCCAGCCCCTTCCCCAGCTCCCTTGCCCTTCTCTGGACACGCTCCAGCCCCTCCATGTCCTTCTTGTGGTGAGGGGCCCAGAACTGACCCCAGGATCTGAGGTGCCCCTTCACGAGATCTGAGCGAGCAAAAAACATTCCTATAGATGTTCTCCAATCTCTGCCAACCTCTTCTGCTTCCACCTCTAGCCTGGGTATTTTTCAGTCTGAACTTCCAGGTTGAGGTGAATTTGTACAGTAGGTTTCTGATGTTGTTTGACTTGCAGAAAGAACAAGGACTTCATCATTTCCACGTCACGAATCCTGCTGGGACATGACAGGGAAGACGCTATTTAATTAAAACACCAACAACTGGAATTTCTGGAAAAACATCAGAGGTTCTTATAAATGACCCCATTTTTCCCACGTTTCACATTCCCAATCTTCCACCTTTTGTTTAGTCCATATTATTTTGTGGTGTGTTTCAGGGGAACACTTATGGGCAAAGCATGTTCCTAACTATGACTGGCTTACTTACAAATTACCCTTTAATCAACAGATTTGATATTAATTAATAATTCATAGACTGCTCTTAGTATAAAATTGCATAATAATGCCTTTGATGCAGCCCAAAGTGTCCATTGTAGATGGCATAAAATGTTAATTAGCAGGAAAATGCAGTTAAGAGAAAACTCTTTTAATTATGGAATAGGCCTCATTACAATGGGTAATCAACAATGCTTCCAAATTAGCCCACTGACAGCATTTATCTATACAGAGCAAATCAACTTTTGTTGCCACCACTGCCCCATGTCCCTCAGCACCACATCTACACAGCTTTGAAACCCCTCCAGGGATGGTGATTCAACCACCTCCCTGGGCAGCCTGGGCCAGTGTTTAATGACCCTCTCAGTGGAGAAATTTATTCTAATATCCAACCTCAACCTCCCCTGGGCAACATGAGTCCATTCCCTCTTGTCCCATCCCTTGTTCCTGGGGAGCAGAGCCCGACCCCCCTGGCTCCAACCTCCTCTCAGCAGCTGCAGAGCCAGCAGGTCTCCCCTCACCTCCTTGTCTCCAGGCTGGACACCCCCAGCTCCCTCAGCTGCTCCTCCTCACACTTGAGCTCCAGCCCCTTCCCCAGCTCCCTTGCCCTTCTCTGGACACGCTCCAGCCCCTCCATGTCCTTCTTGTGGTGAGGGGCCCAGAACTGACCCCAGGATCTGAGGTGCCCCTTCACGAGATCTGAGCGAGCAAAAAACATTCCTATAGATGTTCTCCAATCTCTGCCAACCTCTTCTGCTTCCACCTCTAGCCTGGGTATTTTTCAGTCTGAACTTCCAGGTTGAGGTGAATTTGTACAGTAGGTTTCTGATGTTGTTTGACTTGCAGAAAGAACAAGGACTTCATCATTTCCACGTCACGAATCCTGCTGGGACATGACAGGGAAGACGCTATTTAATTAAAACACCAACAACTGGAATTTCTGGAAAAACATCAGAGGTTCTTATAAATGACCCCATTTTTCCCACGTTTCACATTCCCAATCTTCCACCTTTTGTTTAGTCCATATTATTTTGTGGTGTGTTTCAGGGGAACACTTATGGGCAAAGCATGTTCCTAACTATGACTGGCTTACTTACAAATTACCCTTTAATCAACAGATTTGATATTAATTAATAATTCATAGACTGCTCTTAGGATAAAATTGCATAATAATGCCTTTGATGCAGCCCAAAGTGTCCATTGTAGATGGCATAAAATGTTAATTAGCAGGAAAATGCAGTTAAGAGAAAACTCTTTTAATTATGGAATAGGCCTCATTACAATGGGTAATCAACAATGCTTCCAAATTAGCCCACTGACAGCATTTATCTATACAGAGCAAATCAACTTTTGTTTGCAGAAAATACATTCAAATACTCAGCTTCTTAATTGCTTTCAGGAGGGTTTGTTTGGGGTTTGTTTTTTTTTATAAGTGATTGCAGCCCCTACCAGTATTTTAGAAGGGCCTGAGCTCCCCAGCTCATGGGGTTGGATGGAAAGCTTAGAGAATAATGGGGAAAATATCTCACAAATATTTGCTCAGATAGGCAAGAAAATTTCAATTTGACCTTTTCTAGGACCCTCATCTGAATGAGGGAGTGTTTTGCTGACAGCAGTGCCCAGAGAAAAATGTGAAGCACTGGTGCATGAATATCCCTTGGGTTTCACATGGTGCATTAGGCCCTTCTGAGTCACCCTGGCTGCTTTGGTGATGAGCTGCATAAATCACCCAACAGGGCAACTGCAAAACGTGGGGCCAGGATGGCCAATATGACCCAAAAGTGTGCACAAGTAGCTTAGAAACCCAGGTTAGGGAAATGGGAAGGAGCTCAATAAGCAGATGCCTTGTTGATAATCCCTGTCCCAGGCTGACTTGTCTAAGCCAGAATTGAGTGGAACCAGGGGTTTTGTGCCAGGATGGTTGAAATGAGCCAAATCACCCAAAGTCAACGTCACGTCTGGATTTTCCACCTTGAAGCCTTTTGCTGTTCCTGCCTTGATTTTGAGAGTCATCTGGTCTTCTTCAGGGGAGCCTGCAATCCTTATTTCTCTCCAAACTCGGCCAAATCTAGGACTTCACTGGGTTCCTTATACAGACGTGGCCCAGCTGGGTCCAGCTCACACCTTTTGGGCCAGGATGATGGATTTCTCATGCCACATGCTATTGCCAGCCCAGCAAATATTAATCTCTCCCTACAGCTGATTAGCAGGGGTAACAATATCCTGCAGTCAGTTGCTCTGCAGTGCTAATGGCTGCTGATCCTCCTCAAAGGGATGGCACAAATCCTTGGGACATGATGACGTTCCCTTCTTCTCTGTGGTCCTGTTTGTGATTCTCCTTTTAATACTGCACAACAACCACAGTGTTGGACAGATGGATACTCTATGATTAGATTTGTTCTTGCAGACACCCAGCTCTAGTGACCCAATGTCATTTATAGTCTCTCAAACCTGTGGACACAGATTTCTGCCTCCTTTAGTCTCTGGTCGTTTCTATTCATTTCATCTCTGGAATCTAATGTAATAAAATTATAAAAGGCTCTAACTCCTCAGCATTTAATCAGCTTAGCACAAGAGAATTACAGCAGCAGCCCTCAGGTGTACTTTATCCTGCAAAGGAAATCTCACATTAGGAGACAATCTCATTATTTCAACTACTAAGGATTGTATGAATTTCTTGAGAGCCACTGAGAATGGAGAAGACTTGAGGCAGGGCACATCTTTATTGATAGCAGATAAAGAGTAGGAGGGTTTTGCTTCACCAGCAAGGCCAGCTGAAGGGGTAGCCTGGACCCAGAGCCTGCATCCTGGATCCTCTGGTAAGATCTCCAAACGATCCAGAGTCCTAGACAGTACTTGGGGTTAGGTAGAAACTTGGTAGAACCATCCCCATCCCTGTTCAAGGCACTTTTCATGTTCACAAGAACAGCTCTAGATCAAACCTTTGTTCAGCAGAGGATTCAGCAGGGACTTCAGTACCTGCTAACTTAGAGATCCTTTTTTTTTCTTGAGACAGATATTTTGGTGCTCTCCTCTGTTTTTTTATCTTAGTTTCTAGAAAACCTTCTCCTGAGTTATATCACACCCACATGCCTGGGTTTCTCATCCTGAAAGGATCAAGCTGTTTCTGGAAAGGTCCTCCTGTCCTGCACAGATCCTCATGTCCCTCTGTCTCTGGGCTCAGCTCTGGCCATGGACTCCTTAATTCAATGTATTGCCTTGGAGGGCATCGATGACGTGACTTTCTGCCTCCATTGGGTCTGGAGAAATCACAGATTTTACTTTATTGGCTTTTTTTGATACCCATTTTATGTATTACGACCTGCAAAGTCTCAGCACTGAGGCAATAATGTGGAGAAAGAGATGGTGCTGCTTTCTCCAGGCAAGGCAAGAGATGCTCCTGAAGGTGATGGGCCTTGCTCACCTGCCCAGGGTTGCACAGAACTCCATGGAGAAGCAGGAGCCTAAATCCAGGTCTTCTTTGGGATACCTCACTGCAAAGCCACCGTGCCCCAAGTCTGCTCCTCAGCCCTGCCCATGGGTGGCTGAAGTTGGGCAAAACCAGGATTTCTGAGCCTATTTTTGGGACATCCAGAGGCAGGTTTGGCTGAGAGGGAACGGAGGAGGCAGGAAGGGAGAGAAATGGGCTGTTTCATGTAGAGCTGGGATCGGAGATTTTCTTTCTCCCAACATATTGAGGCTGGGATTGTCCAGACCTGTCCTTCTCTCCTGCCTCATGGATCCATGCCACCTCAATCCCACGGGATGACATTTCTGCCTCCCTGGGCCCTGGAGTTATTTTAAAAGAAAGCAACTTGCTTATTTTCCAGCCCAAGTTGGCTCGGCCAAGCTCAGCCCCTCTAACCACAGTCTAGGCATTTATTTTTGTCCTCCAGACTTTCTGAGGCATTTCTTGGGGTTGTTTGTCTGGTTCTTGCTGGGAGTGATGGCACGTGATAAAAATAGAGAGGAGTTCCAGGCTTGGGTTCATTCTTTTGAAAAATTGTCAGTGAAATCTCACAGAAAGCTCAGGGCAACCAGGCTGGGTCTCACTGCCAGAGCAGGATTCTGGATCTGTCTTGGAGCCAGCCATGGGGTCTGGGTGATGGAGTACATTTAGGGTGGCTTCCAGCCTGCCCTTGGGCTGGACTTCAAAGTATGGGTTTGTTAAAGTATTTAAGAAATGGTGTCTTCAGCTCCAGTGTGGGCTACAGGGGCTAAACTTGGTGGCAACACAAAGAATGGGGCCACCTCCATCATCGTGTTGCCTCCAGAAGCTGGGGCTTTAGTCAAAATATGAACCATGCAGAGGCTGCACCTCAGTTTGAGGGTAGCCCACACTGAGTCCCATTCCTCCAACACCTCTGGTAATGTCAATGTGAAGGGAAAGCTTTGGGAGGCCAGAGCCCAGGTTTGTGTCCCAGCCTGGTGGGTGCACCACACGGGAGCATCTGAGTCACACCTGGAGCCAGGTGGGCAGCATCTCCTGGGGGTTTTGTTGTGGTATCCTCCCCTCTGGGAGCAAGATGAGCAGCTGCTTGTGTTGTTTTGTCTCTGGTAATTTGAGGACATGTTGTTTTGCCTGCCCGAGGTAAGGCAAAGGTTCTCTGCATGTGGCAGGGAGGTCTGTGGTGGTTCCTGGAGGAGTTAATCCCCATCATCAGTGACCCCTCCCTGAGAAAGCACTGCTAAAGCACAGCTGAGCTCTGCTCTCCTCTGCAACACCATTGGCCGCCAATTTAACTTGTTACTGGTGTGTTCAGCTGCTCTGCAGCCTGACCAGGAGGTTAAGATGGTGACTGAGAATCCCCAGAGGAAGAGAAGAGAGGACAGCACAGGACTGAGGAGGTGAGCTGCAACATCCCCATCTCCCTGGGGTTTCCAAGTCAATGAAGGCCCAGACTTGGGTCTGTGTCACACCTGCAATTCAGCCTCGAGCTGGAAAGAAGTCTGTCCAAGGGCAGGTCATTGTCTGCCTGCCTGGGTAAGGTGGTTCTTCATGAGGATGATGGCAACCATGACAGGGTGCTGTTTTGATGGCAGAGTTAATCACTGATGGGACACCAGGAGACAAATGATGCCCTGACCATGCAAGTGTCTGCAGGCTCTTCCTCTCCAGGAATTGCTCCATCTTGGGCTATATGGTGCAAAGGTCTTTTTCTTTCCACCAGGTAATGTCTTCTGGCATATTTTGAGCATTTCTAAATACTCACCCATAACTTTTAGTATTCGTGAAGTCTTGATGAGTAATGAGAACCCACAATGTCACTGCAGCAATGCTGAGGGCTGATGTACATCCAGAAATCCTGGACATGTCTGGGTGTGCTTGGACTATGTAACACCTGGAGAAGAAGAACTAGGGCTTCTCTCCTTGCTTAACATGAAACATTCGTGGTGCAACTGGTTGTGCCACTCCATAGCTTCAGAGGAATCCCTTGGAAGGCAGGTTTGGGGCATGTCTTCAGGGTTTGAACTCCCTGGGACCTCAGCCTTGCTTCAGGGCTGATCATAATCCACCTCCTCTTGCTCCTGTATAGCTTGTCTTTGCAGATCCATAATTCAACCAGCATTACTATGTTCTGCTGACTGTTGCTTCCAGCATCTCTCCTCGTGGAAGTTGCAGCCCAGCCCTGATGCCATTATTTTTGAATGTCCTTTGGGCAGAACAGTTCACACCTCTGGATTAAGTCCTCTGAGAGTCTCTCACCACTCCCACTGCCCATCTGAACATGTTGTGTTTCAAGGTCTATTTTGTGGTCATAAACGTTTGCTGTTGCCATGCAAAATACAACTCTCTGCTGGACCTTAGCCTCTTACAAATGTGTTGGATTGGGTTAGGCTGGAAGAAAAGGAGCTTTAGGAGTTTATAAGAAATGGCCTTCCAAACTGGAATGCTCTAAAGCTCATCTCCAGACTCACCAGTTCAAAGAAAAACCAAGCCTGCAGCACTTCTTCCCAGACTGGTTTGTGTTGGAAGGGACTTCAGAGATCACCCAGTCCCAACCCCCCTGCATGGGCAGGGACATCTCCCACCAGCCCAGGTTGCTCCAAGCCCCATCCAGCCTGCCCTTCAACACTGCCAGGGATGGGGCAGCTAAATAACTACACACGTTATGCAGAGTGTAGGTTGATGCCCATCACTGACCTTAGAGAAATATTTCCCATCTTCTTGTAACTCCATCAGCTCCTTCATTTTTTTGGCTCAAATTTGACTGATGCTTTTCACAGCCTGGACTTGAGTTGCCTTGAGAAATTGGAGCGACACTGATTTGCCTGTTCTGTGGCAACAAAACAGGAAAGGCAAGGAAAAGTTTGCAAAGTGGGCTGAACACTCCATGGTGCCTTCAGGGTGGGTGGAAGGAGCTGCAGGTGTGGCAAGGTGGTTGTCCTTCTCCTGCAAATGTTTCTTTGAATGGGGTGCAGAAGATGATCTTCCAGTTCCATGGGAGAAAGTGGGAGCAATGGATCTGGGAGATCTGCTGGTGCTCTGCATACATCTACATCTCTGGGAGAACCAGAAGGGTGGAAAACGCAGCGTCAAGATGAAGGGACCAGACAAAATGGGAAAAAACCCTCTGGAAAGGGTGTTTTCAGAGCAACAGAAGACCTTGGATGTGGCAAAGGGATCTCCTCCCTCTTTTATCAAAGCACAGGCTAAGCTGGATATGGGCTCAGCAGCTTGGCTGGCAGGATATTGTGAATTCCAGCCCAAATCCCAGGGAATGCAGACTGTGCTCTTGGCAGGAAAACACTGCCTTTGCTGCAGGTAGGGTAGTGGGTGCAACCTTTGCCAAGCTGGAGATCAAGTTCTCGACAGTTTTCAAGGCATTATCTGGGTGAAATGCAGTTGAGCTCAAATAGTTATTGAACAGGAGCAATGAAAGGAACCTGTCACCCTGGGTCAGAGCCCTGGCTTGCAACTGCAATTCTCAGTTCTTACAAATTAATCCCTGCTTGCAAAGCCTGTCCTATCAGCCCACAGATTGCCCTGTAGCCCTAAGGGTTTTGCAGTCCAGTAGGGATTTCTGGAGTGGAACAGGCCTGGCATCAAGTTTGGGTCAATGGAAAGTGCCTCTGGACTCCAACAGATTTGTATCATTATTACCACACAGCAAATGCTATTTTATCCCTCATTCATTCCCAAGGGAATCAGTGGTGAAGTATATTTAGATGCATCAGCTGGGTCTAAGACAGGTCTCTCTCACCAGGGATGTTTTCCAGCAAGGGAAACAAGGATGACATCTCACCAGGAATGTTTCTTTCCCACAGGTGAAATTGTTGACTTTCAGCCTGCTGGCAGAGCTGTCTG
The DNA here is from genome assembly GCF_000747805.2 of Chaetura pelagica. Taxonomy (NCBI): domain Eukaryota; kingdom Metazoa; phylum Chordata; class Aves; order Apodiformes; family Apodidae; genus Chaetura; species Chaetura pelagica. The sequence goes on along the minus strand of NW_009952983.1, from coordinate 1,025,653 downwards.
GAGTCCAGCCTGCTCAATATTTCATGTGTGCTTGATTTTTAAATCTCTCCCTTTCCTTGCCACTGTGGCTCAGCTCCTTGACTCAGACAGAGTGTGAGTGGCAGTTGTGCATTATCTGCACCTTGTCTCAGGTTCCAACTTTGCGCACCCTTAAAAACAAAGTTTAACATGTCTAAATATCATAGGATCCCAGACTGGTTTGGGCTGGAAGGGACCTTCAAGATCGCCTAGTTCCAACTCCCTGCATGGGCAGGGACACCTCCCACCAGCCCAGGCTGCTCCAAGCCCCATCCAACCTGCCCTTCAACACTGCCAGGGATGGGGCAGCCACAGCTTCTCTGGGCAACCTGGGCCAGGGTCTCACCACCCTCACAGCAAAGAATTTTCTCCTCAGATCTCATCCAAATGATCCTCTTCCAGCTTGAAATTCTTCCCCCTCATCCCATCCCTCCCTGCCCTTGTCCCAAGTCCCTCCCCAGCTTTCCTGGAGCCCCTTCAGGCACTGGAAGCTGTGCTAAGGTCTCCCTGGAGCCTTCTCTTCTCCAGGCTGAACACCCCAACTCTCCCAGCCTGGCTCCAGAGCAGAGCTGCTCCAGCCCTGGGATCATCTCCGTGGCCTCCTCTGGACTCTCCAACAGCTCCATGTCCTCCCTGTGTTGGGGACCCCAGCACTGACCCCAGCCCTGCAGGGGGGTCTCATGAGTGCAGAGTAGAAGGGAAGAACATCTTAGTTGCAGAAATGATGCTAGTAGAGCTGCTGGGAATCTGAGCTGTTAGCTCCTGCTTATCACATCAGCTCTGGGACTGTTTCAGGAGTATCCTGGCTGCTCAGAAAGGATCATTATTTCCTGAATGGGGATGGAGCAGAGTGATAGGAAAGGATCTGCCATCCACAACCTGCTTCAGAGATAGAATTGTATCAATATTTGCAAGTTTTTGCCCATCCCCATGAAGCTGCCCAGTTTCTGCTTCTAATGCCTGCATGGAGGGACATGAGATTTACTCCAGCTTTGGAGCAGCAAGGCCAGGGAAAGGGCAGGAGGAGAGGTGAGATGTACAGCCTGTGAGGTCTGCACATCTTGTAGAGACAACGATTCACAGTTGTCCTTGTTACCTGGAAGTCTGTAGGACACTCAGGTGATTAATTTTAGAGTTGCTCACATAAGCCTTTTTTCCCACCCGGGCTGTGAAGAGCAAAACACAGAAGTGAGAATCCCTTTTGGAAATGCATCAATGATCATAGAATCACAGACTGGTTTAGGTTGGAAGGGACCTTAAAGATCATCTAGTTCCAACCCCCCTGCATGGGCTGAATCAGGGACATACCCTCCTGCTTTCACAGCCTGGCTTTTCAGCTATGCAATGGCAAGGGTTTCAGCCTGATGCTGCACAGAAAATGTCCAATAAAAACTTGTTTCCTCTTAAAGCAACATCCTGAAGCTTCACCAAATGCAATAAGAGCTCCTTGGGCCACGTGGAAGAGGGCTCTGCTATAACGTGACTGAGGTCACATATTTTTATGGCCCTTCTGGTTTCCCTCTGGCAGATGGAGGTTGTAGTTCCTTCCACTTTGCCTGCAGCAGGGTCTTCAGTGCAGGGGCCAGTCTTGTCCAGCATGGCTGGACACCAATTTCTGGGCCTCTAGATACTTCTGCAGTGCAAAAACCTTCCAGGAACAGCTCAGGGATCTGGTTTAGCACATAGTGCAGATGTTGCAGATGTTGTGCTGCAGATGTTTTTGCAATAGATGTAGTGAAGGCTTTGGATTTCACACAGCTCCAGCAGCCAAGGCATGCATGGGAGGGAGGGGGGGAAATGGGGTGGACAGCCCTGGGGCTTCTGCCTTGGAAAACACATGGGACCATGGCCCAAAGTCTCCTTGAGATCCCCAGTAAACTATGGGAAGTTTTTTTCTCAGCCAGCTGACTGCAAGGACAGTTTGGAAATCACTGTGGGACTCACTTTGGATAATTCCTTGTCCTTAAATATTTTTGTCCTGGAGCTGAAGGAAACAAGGCTTGTCAGTCCAAGTCCTGCATCCTTCACGTTCACCCCTGAACTGTTTAAATCCTGCTGGCAAACAAAAGGTAAAGCAGAAGCAGGGGGCTAGGCTGCTTAACTCCATTCAATCCATGCTGGGGTTTTTCACCATGGAGCTGGAGGGAAAGTCCTCTGCTCTCAGCCAGCTCATGGCTGCCCCATTGCTGCAGGGCAGGAGCTCTGGGAGCAGCCCCTGCATCCCTGCAGCAGCAGCTCTCTGGTCCTGCAGGGCTCCACCTGATCAGCTGTCTGTGTCTCCCAGGCCATCATCTCTCCTGCCCACTGTCAGCACCCTGGCTTCCTGTCCCAGCTGCTGACTCACATTGTTTTGGCTGAATCTCCCTTCCTTGCTGTGCAGCTTCCTCACTCAGCAGGTTGTTTCCCAGTAGCAGCAGCACAAACACCTTCCAGTTGTCATCCGAGATGGGTTGGGCTGGAAGTCCCTGGCTCTGGTGACATTTGGGTTCCTACAGAGGCCAAGCAGGGAATGTCAAAGGGCTGAATGTGCTTTTCTCTGTTGCATCTCCAGGAAATTGGCTTGAGGTCAATGAGAAGCCAGGAGGTGGAGTGGGCAGTCAGTGGCCAGAGGTTCCCTCCAGCTGACACAGTCTCCCAAGCAGGGTGCAAGGTGACAAAAGCAAGCTCACGAGGGCAGAAGATGGGCTGTTTTTCCAGAGACAAGGGTATTTTGCAAGGTCAGCTTTGAAGGGAATTCAGAAGATACACAGTTGGACTTGAGGATCCTGAAGATCTTTTCCAACCTTAATTACTCTATGATTCTATGCCTCTTTATAAGAAGGTAACCTGAATTAATTCACCTAGAAAGAGCAGAGAGGTGTTTCACGGCTGGTTTGGTGGCCAGATGATGCCTGTTGTTGATGCACAGAGGAAGGTTTCCTTCTGCTCTGCCCCTGAGTCACCTGTGGTTGTGGAGCAGAGATTCCTACAGAGGCATCTCTGATGGCAGACATAAGGTGGTAGAGGAACCAGAGTATGAGCTGCTGTTACTGCTGAGCACGGGTCACTTCAAGGTCTTATTTTGTAGTATGTGTTTTTGGTGGTGTGGGTTGTAGTTTTAGCCAAGTCCCTACATCCAGACCATGGCAGGGGAGGAGAGAGACCTGTTCGTCCTGTCGTGTTTTGGAGATTGGAGAAGGAGGGAATGGAAAACCTGGTTGTAGGATTTCATGGAAACCAGCTGCCCCATTTCCTGCCATGGCTGTGGCCTGAGGAGAGCATCTTCCCTGCCCTCTCCATTTGAGAACAAGTGCTGGGAACAAACATTCCTTTGCTGCTTGGATGCCTGGAGATGTCCAGGGCTGAGGAAGGTCTTGTGCCAGAATCTCAGCAGACTCTTGATGTGTCAAGCTCTCCTGACTGAGTCAAATGTGCTTTTGCTAGTGTTCCCAGCACGAGTGAAAAGGGCTGTTGATGGACAGGAGAGCCTGGAGTGTGGGGCTTGCCTGAGCCTGAGGAGTTGGTGCATGTGATTCCTCTTGGTCTTCTCTGAAATACTCAGCCAGGCCAAATGTGTTTCTTCTCTATCTTGCCCACCTTTGAAAGCTGATGGAGGTTCACCTCCTCTGGGCTCATCCTCTGGATGTTCCTGAGAGGGTTTCTGGGTGACATCAAGCCTGCTCTCAGTATCTTTGCTTCTTGAATTGATGCAAAATGGGAAAGGCTAATCAGCCAGCCCCGTCTGCACCTGATGGAGGAGGTAATTTCAGCTCTTGCTTCTCTTGATAACATTTAAACATTTCATTCAATTCAGGGAGAGGTGGTTTGAGGAAGAAATAAACCCATCCAAGCAAAAAATACCAACTCCTCCAGTGTCAAAAGGACAAAACAGGTAACTGATTTTTCTTTGAGGCAAATCCAACCTTTCTGGACCTTCTCCTGGCTAGTGGGGGATGAGGTGCAGGGAGCTCAGCTTCCAACCACTGACATGACTGCACACAAATGCTGCTTTGTGGTGGGAAAAAATAGTTGTTTGCAGAGAGCAGCTGTCCCTGAGGAGGGGCTGTGAGGGGGCATGGGCTGAGCTAATGACAGCAACGTGTTCATGGAAACATGGAATGGTTTGGGCCAGAAGGAACCTTCAAGACCACCTAGTTCCAATCCCCTGCCATGGGCAGGGACACCTCCCACCAGCCCAGGTTGCTCCAACCTGCCCTTCAACACTGCCAGGGATGGGGCAGCCACAGCTTCCCTGGGCAACCTGGGCCAGGGTCTCACCACCCTCACAGCAAAGAATTTCTTCCTCAAATCTCCTCTCAATCTCCCCTATTTCAGCTTGAGACCATTCCCCTTTCTGATATAACTCCCTACCCTTGTCAAAAGTCCCTTCCCAGCTTTCCTGGAGCCCCTTCAGGCACTGGAAGGTGCTCTGAGGTCTCCCTGGCCTGAGGATCACTGCAGAAGAGCACAGGGGAGGTGGACAGGGGCTGATTTCTCAAGTCTTGAGGGGAGGTGGCCAAGCAGAGCTCTCTTGTGGGTCTGGCAGGGCAGAGAGAGGAAGCAAACAGGGACCCATCCCCTCTGTGTTTCTTGTCAGCTTCTTCAGCTGCTGCTCCTCACTGAGCTCCTCACAGCACATCCCAGGAGCTCTATTTCAGGCTTGGGAAGCAACATGTTTATCTAGACACTGGGAGCAAGAAATGCTCCCTTTTTTTTTTTTTTTTTTTTTTCTTCCCCTGGTCTGGGACATCTTATTTTAGGTTAAGGAAAACAGTAAGAAAAGGAAGAGCAAATATAACTCCCCAGGAGGCTGAAGCCCACTGTGTCTGCCTCAGCAAGGACAAGGAGCTCTGTAAAACTCAAACCACCAACGTCCGGTGGAGAAGTCAACAACTCTCCACTCCCTGGCCATTCAGCCTGGAAGGAGGGAAAGTTTCAAAGAAGAATTAACCATTAACAAGTCCCTGGGCTGGGAACCAGGAGACCTGACACTGCTTCTTCAGTCCTGCTTGAGCAGAAGTGTGGGACCATGGAGCGTGTCTGCTCCCCATCCTACTCTTTGGCTACATGAACCAAAAGCTCTCCTGGGCTGGCACTGGCTCTCTGAACCTACCTCCACTCACTTTATATAAAACCCAGACCCAGCCATATCTATCTGCTGTGATGTGACCCATCTCTAGGAAAGCTCTTGCTCAGATCCAGAGTTCTGGGAGCTGTTTCTGCATTGACAGCACCCTGGGTTCTGTGGGAAAGTGAGGAAAATCTGACTTTCCTTTGGAATCAGGGGATTACTTTGTCTACTTTTAATAAGGCTGGTGGAGAACTCTGGATATCTGCTTAGATTGGATCTTGGGGACAATTTCTTCCCCAAAGGGCTGTCAGGCCCTGGCCCAGGCTGCCCAGGGCAGGGGGGGAGTCCCCATCCCTGGAGGGGTTTCAAAGCCTGTAGATGTGGTGCTGAGGGACATGGGGCAGTGGTGGCCTTGGCAGGGCTGGGGGAAGGGTTGGACTCAAGGATCTGAAAGGTCTTTTCCAATCAAAACAGTTCTATGACTCTATGATAGGAATGAGGATCCTTTACCTGAAACGGAGATCAGGGGAGCTTGCTCTGAAGATACAGGAAAACAGGAGCTCCCACAGTAGTGGGAGAGAGGCAAAGAGAAATCTAGGAATGAAGAAAAGGGACGGGCATTTTCAAGGAGGTGTTACACTGTAGAACATTCATTTAGCAAAACAGAAGCCCTGGAATGCAGCAGTTCAGAGGATGTCTGCTCTGGAAATACGGCAGGATAAGTGGCTGTTGATCCTGCCTGATCTTCTCCTGAGTTAATGCTCAGGGGCCACAGAGGCTCATAGCCAGATCTTGAGGCAAAGCTGGGCTTGTCTGTTAAGAAGACTCTCCTTTTCTCACTTTTTTTTTTTTTTTTTTTTCTTCCCCTGGTCTGGGACATCTTATTTTAGGTTAAGGAAAACAGTAAGAAAAGGAAGAGCAAATATAACTCCCCAGGAGGCTGAAGCCCACTGTGTCTGCCTCAGCAAGGACAAGGAGCTCTGTAAAACTCAAACCACCAACGTCCGGTGGAGAAGTCAACAACTCTCCATGGCCATTCAGCCTGGAAGGAGGGAAAGTTTCAAAGAAGAATTAACCATTAACAAGTCCCTGGGCTGGGAACCAGGAGACCTGACACTGCTTCTTCAGTCCTGCTTGAGCAGAAGTGTGGGACCATGGAGCGTGTCTGCTCCCCATCCTACTCTTTGGCTACATGAACCAAAAGCTCTCCTGGGCTGGCACTGGCTCTCTGAACCTACCTCCACTCACTTTATATAAAACCCAGACCCAGCCATATCTATCTGCTGTGATGTGACCCATCTCTAGGAAAGCTCTTGCTCAGATCCAGAGTTCTGGGAGCTGTTTCTGCATTGACAGCACCCTGGGTTCTGTGGGAAAGTGAGGAAAATCTGACTTTCCTTTGGAATCAGGGGATTACTTTGTCTACTTTTAATAAGGCTGGTGGAGAACTCTGGATATCTGCTTAGATTGGATCTTGGGGACAATTTCTTCCCCAAAGGGCTGTCAGGCCCTGGCCCAGGCTGCCCAGGGCAGGGGGGGAGTCCCCATCCCTGGAGGGGTTTCAAAGCCTGTAGATGTGGTGCTGAGGGACATGGGGCAGGGTTGGCCTTGGCAGGGCTGGGGGAAGGGTTGGACTCAAGGATCTGAAAGGTCTTTTCCAATCAAAACAGTTCTATGACTCTATGATAGGAATGAGGATCCTTTACCTGAAATGGAGATCAGGGGAGCTTGCTCTGAAGATACAGGAAAACAGGAGCTCCCACAGTAGTGGGAGAGAGGCAAAGAGAAATCTAGGAATGAAGAAAAGGGACGGGCATTTTCAAGGAGGTGTTACACTGTAGAACATTCATTTAGCAAAACAGAAGCCCTGGAATGCAGCAGTTCAGAGGATGTCTGCTCTGGAAATACGGCAGGATAAGTGGCTGTTGATCCTGCCTGATCTTCTCCTGAGTTAATGCTCAGGGGCCACAGAGGCTCATAGCCAGATTTTGAGGCAAAGCTGGGCTTGTCTGTTAAGAAGACTCTCCTTTCTGAGCCTCACCCTAAAGCAGCAAACCACCCCCTGCACATTTTCCCAATACCCACCAACCTTTCATCCTGGTTTTCACGTGCTGGGGGCAGGTGCAGAGCCCCGGGCAGGAGCACTATTTTATTTTAACCAAGCAAAACCCAGCCTGAGGTCACCAGGGACCTGAGTGCCACCCCAGGAGAGCCCCTCACAGCCTGAATGCAGCTTCTGTCCCAGCTCACACTGGCACCTCTATGTGAGATGCTCCAGGCACCCTATTGTACTGGCACCCCTCGCCTAGGGGGGCATGGCTGTGCCACCCTGGTGTCTGAACCCCCTGATGATGATGGCAGACCCTGGTCCAGATGTGCACCACTGCATGTGAGCCATCAGGCCAGGAGCTCCTGAAGAGCTGGAGGAACAGTAATGCCTGATTTTTTGCATGGTGAGGGCTCTGCTGGTGTCTGGTCATCCAGGGGGTGAAGAGGTGCTGGCTGATCTGTTCCTCTAAGTATGATCCTCTGCTCCCACCAAAGGCATTATTTCAACACTGCAGTTGCTCTCATGAACTTCACAGCCCCTTGTTAAAAATATTTTTTTGGCTTTTTGCCCTGGAAGGGCTTTGATATTGGAAGTGAAGTGTCTAAATATTTAACCCCTGCTCTCTCCCATATTCTCCTCCTTTCCTTCAGCACCTGAGGGCCTTTTGTCTGCTTTTGTCTTGAGGTGAGCAGCTCAGGTGGGAAGTTCAGGGTAAGAGGACCAGACCCAGGTTATAACCTCACCCAGAAGATGTAGATGTTGTGCCCTGAGAGAGGGAAAGACCCATGGGCTCCCCATGATCTGTGGAGGAGGAGGCAGCTCAGAGGCTCCAGATCAGATTCCACAACAGCCCATAAAGATGTCCACACCTCCTACAGAGAAGCTGTTTCCTTTGCCCTGGTTTAGATAGAACATCTTGGAAGCTGAGGAACCCCAAGAAACCTTCACAGCAATAGATGGCATATATCAAGCTTATCAAGCTCCCAGCTACTTGATGTGGGACCCCAAGTGTGCACCTGTGATGGGTTGGTCTACATTGGTAATGATACTTATTCCTGAGCTCCCTAAAATGCTGATTTGCCTCGACCTTTTCTCCTAAATGTATAACTTGAGTTCACCTTTGAATTGCAGTCCCCCAAGGGCTCTGCATGTCCTGACCTCTGGCTCCCTGGTCCAGCTTTTTGACAAGGGGTGGGACCTGTGCCCTTTCCTGAGCAGACACAGTCCCACGGTGGGCACAGGGAAGGCAAAAAGAGGGGAAAACAACTTTCCTCTCAGCACCTCCTTCCTTGCAAGTCCTCCCCACTCCCAGCTCCACATCCAGAAGCTTTCCAGATGTGTGTGACTCTCCGAAACACTTTGACCTTCTTTCTTCTACCTTCACTCTCTTCCTTCAGAACTCACCCTTACTACACAGGGGAAGTTTCTGAAGCAGCAATTTTTCCCCAGGAAGCAGAGAGTTGCTGTCTGGCCAGAGCAGGCAGAGAAAATATAGACAAACACAAGGAAAGAGACAATTTCGAGCCATGAATTCACCTCAAGTGCAAGGAACTAATGTATTTATGAAGGAACCGTTGAGCAATTGCAAGTCCCAGATGTAAACAACAGCAGCCCGAGCAGGCACGAGCCCAGGACGTGGGTATTGAAGCCTTTGAATGATCCACCAAAGAGTGCAATATAAAAATGTTCTCACTCTCAACCCTGGGGGAGCTGGGAAAGGCTGCAGAGCATAGGAAGGTGGTCACAGAGGACTTGGAGGAGCTACGTGACTCGGGCAGGAAGGCAGACACGTGTGGGGGCTGTTCATGCTGCTGCTGCTTTTGCTGAGTGTAATTAACAGCAGGAGGATGTAGGTTGAAACCAGGGTGACGTGCAGGGAAATTGCCTGCTGTGTGGACAGGGGAGATGTGTGATTAAGTGTAGGTGTGAATGCAGATTTAGCATGTTTGGGGCTGGAAAGGAAGCTGGGAAGCTGGCAGGCATGTCTGGCATGTCTGGGCATCCTGATCTCCTGAGGCTCATTCATTGCAGGGTCTGTCCTGCTCCTACCCTGGGGTTTGTGCACCAGAGGGTCAGCAAATGAGGTGGCTTCTTCTGCTCCCAGGGCCAAGTCTTGGCTTCACAGAGGTCAAGGAGAATTTGTTTCCATCAGAGTCAACAAACATGAGCCATGGCATGACCAGCAATTGGTATTCATGTCTGCAGTGAACACAAACAGGGTGGAAGAGTTTTAGGTGTTTTAGGTGTCCAACACTGCTGGGCACCTTGGAGATGTAGCCCAGCTCTGCCTCTGCTCCCAGGAGCAGATGTGGGGAAAAGGAAGAATTTTGATTGGCTGTTTGGGGTGGAAGGTTCAATGTAAAACTGTCTGTATCACCAACACCTGTGGTCATTTTTCCGCCTTGAGCTCCACTGCAAACTGTTAATTTAGTTCTTGTGATATCCTAGGGACAATAGGCAGCAACCCTATGGACAAACTGATGAGTGAGGCCTTTGAGGAGAGGGTTAGTGTTGGAGGAAGAAAAGCAAGTTGGGAGTTTTGACCCATATCCTACTGGATACCACTGAGGACCAGATGCTGCAATTTAGAAAAAAAAACAGTTGTGGGATGGTGCTTGGTTGTGCTCCATCCCACAATGGAGTCTTCTCACCCCACCCCAGGTGTCTAATCCACCTGTGATGGAGAGAAGTGGCCTGTCCCTCTAGAGATACCCATTGGAGAATGCACCAAGTCACGAGTGGTTTTCCTTGGGTACCGACCATCTCAGTCCCGTGGAGACAACTCACTCACCTCCTTCCAGGCTCTGCTTCTGTTCTGGTCTGTCATGGGACAGCCCATCAGCCCATTAGAGATGGGTGTAGAGGATTTTAAAGTAGGACAACACACAGCAGAGCTCTGAATTTACTGTGTTTGCACTGGAGGGCGGGGAGTATCCCCAGCAGCGTTTGTACACCATGAAGCCCCATGAACGCTCCAAGCTGCTTCTTTGATATTAATATTAAGAACTTATGATGGTGATAGTGATAAAAGATGGGCAACAGAGTTGGGGAAGGGCAACAGAGTTGGGAAAGGGGCTGGAGCACAAGTGTGAGGAGGAGCAGCTGAGGGAGCTGGGGGTGTCCAGGCTGGAGACAAGGAGGTGAGGGGAGACCTGCTGGCTCTGCAGCTGCCTGAGAGGAGGTTGGAGCCAGGGGGGTTGGGCTCTGCTCCCCAGGAACAAGTGATAGAACAGGAGGAAATGGCCTCAGGTTGTGCCAAGGGAGGTTTAGGTTGGATCTTGGGAACAATTTCTTCCCCAAAGGGTTGTCAGGCCCTGGCCCAGGCTGCCCAGGGCAGGGGGGGAGTCCCCATCCCTGGAGGGATTTCAAAGCCTGTAGATGTGGTGCTGAGGGACATGGGGCAGGGGTGGCCTTGGTAGGGCTGAGGGAATGGTTGGACTTGGTGATCTGAAAGGTCTTTTCCAACCAAAATGATTCTGTGATTCTATGATTCTAAACCCAGCAGCAGTGAGAGCAGGGCATGAAGCAGGACACATCTCCTGAGGGCATGTGGGAAGGCAGCAGATGGCTGGAGGAAAGGGGAGGTACAAAAGCCACCTCAAGAGGACAGCCTAGGGAAGCACCTCTCCTACACTACTTCCCAGCTGATGAGCACAGAAGGATTTAACAATATTAGCTCATTAAGGCTGACAACGTCCTGGGGGTGTAAAAGCAACGGGGCATCCTTTCATTTACATCTCCAGGGCTGTTATTCTGATGGAGTCAGAGAGAGGTGTTTTGGAGCAGTTGCTTTTCCTCCTCCCCAGTTTTGTCCTTTGCTGGGCAGACTGTGGCCACCACAGAAGTTTTCTGTTGGTGCTGCACATGGTGTGGCTGCTGCTTTTTTGTGCACAGGAGATAAAGCTCCCACTGTCTAGCAACTCATTAGCTCTCCTTCAGCAGCATTAGTGGTTAACAGCATAATTAGTTTCAGTGGTAAAAGGAGATTTTTGCAGACCCAGGAGAGAGATTGTTAATCTTCTGGCATTTCTGACAGCAGCAAAAAGTAGCAAATGACTTGTTAGAAACAGCAGCAGAAATACTGCTTGCTGGTAAGCAAATTGTAAGTGAAAAAGTGACCTGAGGTGGCTTCGTTTTGTTTGTGAGTTGTATGAAAAAATAGTGATCTTAATGTCATGAAACATCTTGTCATGTCAATGAGCAGGCAGCAAAATGTCCACCAGCATCCTGGTGTGTATTGTCTTTTCTGGGCAGTTTGTTACTCTGCAAGTGTCTGCAAACCACTGTTGTCAGGCTGAGCACCTGAGTCATCTCCCTGCTGTGGGAAGGAGGGAGCTTTTCTGATGAGGACAGGAAGGTGCCACTGTCCAGGTGTGTGCCCAGCATTGGGCAGGTCGGGCCTCAAATCAGGACAGGACATCACAGGAATTGTGGAATGAGTGTTACAGGTAGTGGTGTGCATCTGTCATCTTCAAGCCTTCCTCCAGCATCTGGGTGATGGTCATTGGAGCTCAAAGTAGGCAGCTTTTGCTTGATGAAGAAACCTCTTTGACCAGTATCTGGGTCTTGGGTCTCAAGGTTTACAGCAAGGACAGGTGGAGAAATGCCTGAAGGCCATGTCCATATAGTTGGAGACAACCTGGAAGCTGTCCAAAGCATCATCTAGTGTTTGTCCTGGATCCAGAGCCCAGCCCTCCTGGCCCTGGTCAGCAGCTGGCACCAAAAACCAAGTGCTCCAAGGAAAATCCTTCTCTGCTGGGCACCTTGCAGACTCTGCCAGATTCATGACGTGTTGGTATCCTCATGAGGAACACTGGCTGCCTCACATTTCCACACTGAAGAAGGTCACAGAAAGTTCAGACAAGCTTTGGGAAAATATTTGAGCTTCAGAATGTTTGTATGAACCCAACCTCTGACCTCCTGAGCCTCACATTTGAACTAACCCAGGAGTACTGAGGGACCAGCCCATCTATGTACATGTCTGTGTTAGTTGTGGAAGGACCATAGAATCCTAACAAGAACATAAACTGAGAGGGATGAGAGTGCCTTACTCTGGGCTCCTGTGTCCCAACACATGGCAGAAGGAGAAGAAACACCTTGGATCCAGACAATGCCTCCAGAAACACATCTGCCCTTAAACAAAACGAGGTCTGTTACAGCTAGGACTCAAGTAACTCAGCTCCTTTGAGGAAATGCTCCTTACACCCTATTTATCATCATGTTTGAGTACCCCCCTGTGCCCCCTGGAGCAATTTAGGCACCAGACAGAACAGCAAGCACATTGTTCCTGAGTGCATAAGGAAGACTGGGTCATTGTTTGGAGAAGGCAGCTTTGACTTCATGGCAGCAAGTTGGGGATGCAAGTGCCAGAAGGCACAGGGGGCCTGGAGGTTTGGTGTGGGTTCAGAGGGGTCCTGCTGGCTTTTGAGAGGTTGTGACTCTTCTCTGACTCTTTTCCTCCCGTTCTGAAGGCTCAAGTGCCTCAGATTCAGGAAGCAGAACTACAAATGATGTAAAGGTTATCTGTTGGGTGTTGTGTGCATTTCAGGATGGGGGGG
>NW_009952983.1:1008168-1012063 GCF_000747805.2 Chaetura pelagica | reverse complement strand
CTGGGCTGGTGGGAGGTGTCCCTGCCCATGGCAGGGGGCTGGGACTGGATGACATTTAAGGTGCCTTCCAACCCAAACCAGTCTGTGATTCTATGATGTACATGAATGCAAATGCTGAAGGATTGATGAGAACAGTGAAAGGGAGACAAAATGGAGTGAGGTTAGATTCCCTGCAGGGTCCTGGCAAGGTGGAAAGGGGGATGCCCAGCAGCATGTGACACTGGTGCTCAAGACCTGGAGACCTGAGGGCTGGGGATGGTCCCCTCTGGCAGCAGCCCCTCCTCAGCCTGGCAAGCTGCTTCCCAGCTGATTTCTGGGTCCTTGGCCACCTTCTCCTGCAGCTCTGCAGGGAAGCTGGGCTGCACCTGCCCTTGCAATCTGATCACCGAGCTCAGTCAAGCATCACTAGTGTGTGGCCAAATGTGCTCATCCCACCCAGAAAGGGGGTATGGAGATGAGAGGAGGAGAGATGCTGAAATATGGGAAGTTAAAACCCCTTTCTGATGGGCCTTGTTTCCTGCTTTTCCACTCAGAAGCAGCAGGAGGGGAAGGGCACAGGAACATTTCCCGACAGCTCCAGCCTGGTAGCTATAGAAACTTCAAACACAGGCACAGTAACACAAATACTTCTCTTTGCTGGAGCTTCCTTCCCTTGTGGGACGTGACTTTTCCCTGACATGAGCCACCCCAGCCCTGCAGGACCCCAGGGAGCCTCAGCCAGGAGTTGGGGATATTTTTTTTGCCAGTTGGAAACGAGGGTTGAGATTTTGTTAACTGGAAATGAGACACAGGGACAAGGCAGGGATTATTGGGGACCAACAGGCATTGACTCAGGGGAGAGATTCAACCCTGAAGGTTGTGCTTGTGACTGCAACAATATCAGTGTGGCTGTGAGTTTGCTGCCAAATAGATGGATGTACAGAAAAGCTGGAAATAGACTTTTGACAAGGGCAGGGAGTGACAGGAAGAGGGGGAAGGGTTTTCAGCTGAAAGAGGGGAGATTCAGATGAGATATGTGGAAGAAATTCTTTGCTGTGAGGTTGGTGAGACCCTGGGCCAGGCTGCCCAGAGAAGCTGTGGCTGCCCCATCCCTGGCAGTGTTGAAGGGCAGGTTGGATGGGGCTTGGAGCAACCTGGGCTGGTGGGAGGTGTCCCTGCCCATGGCAGGGGTGGGACTGGATGATCTTGAAGGTCCCTTCCAACCCAAACCAGTCTGTGATTCTGTTATTGAGGAGAAAGGCTGCTGGGAGGGCAGGGATGGCAGAGAACAGCGGATGCCAGGAGCAGCTTGTTGGCAGTGGCCTGGAAGCCCCTCCTGCCTGCAGGGCTGGATCTGGCTCAGATCTGCATGGCTTTGTGCTGTGCCATGACCATCCAAATGGCTTTAAGGCTTTGCCACACACCCTGGAGCCCGGGGACCAGCTGGGACTGAGGGGGGTTCCCTCCATCATGCCTGATGGGCTGAGCTGGCTGTTGAGATGATTAGCAAGAACACAGGTGGAGGAGAAAGGGTTTTTTTGCTGTTCTCTGGCACTCATCCCAACACACATTTCCACAGTCTGTTGTGCCTCACAAGCTCAGCATCCCAGTTTTGTCCCAGATTAGGGGCAACCTGGAGTAGAGAGATACCTGAAGTGTCAAGGGAACATATTCCATCATTCCCTTTCCCCAGTGCCTCCAGCAAAAAATGTCAGCCCATCCTCCTATCCCTGGGACTGCTGAGCCACCTGTGTCCCTGGGGATTACCCTGCTCTCCAACTCACCTACTTGCCAAACCATGGTGGCCCTTTCACAGCCCCTTGTTGCCTTTAGCTGCTTGGGCTGGTTCTGCAGCAGAAGACATTCCAGCTGCTGAGTGGGGGGGTGCTCAGCACAGCGCCTCATTTTCTTCCCTTGAATATTGTTTGTAGGGAATAATTTGGTTAATAAGGAGCTGGCAGCCCTTGGGGTGGGTTTGTTGCTTGCTTTGCTGGAGCTAGCAGAAGAAAAATGGTGTTGTTTTGTTGTTTTTTTTTTCCCTTGTAAAGGAATAACAGGTGTTTTTTTTTCTGATAGCATGGACCCCCTGCACGGGGGGGATGGTGGGGTGGGCTCCATAGAAGAGCTGGCAAGCATGTTCCTCTGCTGCTGTGGGTTAGGAGGCAGTGCCAGCAGTGGTGGGCTTGCAGCAGATGCCACCCTGGGGCTTCCCTTGTGAGGGAAGGTGAAACACCCACCCTCAGCCCCCATGCACCCCACTGCCCTTCCCTCAGCCCTCTGGGGAGGTGCACTATCTTCTGAAGGTTTGGAGGGATGCTAAAAGTGCAGTGAGGTGCAGAGGAGACCCTGGAGCATGGGGCTGTCAGAGGAGGAGAGATGCACGGACTGCAGATGAGTGATGGGGTAGGAAGTGAGGGGAACCCTGTAAATCAGGATGGGAGAGGATCAGGAATGGACCACAGAGGATGAGTTGACAACAGTGCAGGAGCTGATGCACAGGAGATTATCTCCCATAAACCCATTTCTTAAAAACACGTCTGTTTCCACAGCTGCCAGCAGTTCCCAAGCATTGCTACTCCACTGCCAGGAAGCTTTTCCCAACAGTTTTCCTAATGGATGCCTCTCTTTGCTTCACATCAAGCTGATTTCCTCCCCTCGTAGCCTCAGCGGATGTGGAGAACAATAGGTCCCCTGGCTGCTCTGCCCACCCCGTGTGACGGGGACACTTATCCTGCTTCCTTAGGCTGGTGCCCAGAGCTCCACTGGGAATTGAAGCAAATCCAGAGAACTCACCCGAGGGAAGGGAAAAAGCTACTCCAAAGAAGTGAGTCAAAAAATAACCTTTGCAAAAGGCAGCGGAAAGCAGTGAGTGAATGAAGAACAATCTCTGCAGCTGTTCTTGGACAGGTACAGCAACAAAACCCACCTGGAAGTATCCATAGCACAACTTTCAGAGAACTAATAGAATAAAATACTGCTCTTGTGAAACCCCCCTTTGCAGACCCCCCCTGGAGCAGCTCTGCTCTGGAGACAGGCTGGAAGAGTTGGGGTGTTCAGCCTGGAGAAGAGAAGGCTCCAGGGAGACCTTAGAGCAGCTTCCAGTGCCTGAAGGGGCTCCAGGAAAGCTGGGGAGGGGCTTGGGACAAGGACAGGGAGGGATGGGACAAGGGGGAATGGATTAAAAATGGAACAGGGGAAATTGAGGTGAGATATAAGGAAGAAATTCTTTGCTGTGAGGGTGGTGAGACCCTGGCCCAGGTTGCCCAGAGAAGCTGTGGCTGCCCCATCCCTGGCAGTGTTGAAGGGCAGGTTGGATGGGGCTTGGAGCAACCTGGGCTGGTGGGAGGTGTCCCTGCCCATGCAGAGGGTGGGACTGGGTGATCTTGAAGGCCCTTTCCAACCTAAATCAGTTTGTGATTCTAATCTCAGTGCTGACATTTCTGTGATCTTCAGCAGTTAAGAGCCAGGGGATGGTGATCAGCACAGGGGAGGAAATGGTGCCCACACTTGGTGCTGCTTTGCAGAGAAGGGGAGGTGCTGCTCAGGGAAATCTCAGCTCAGGAGCCCTTGGCAGGGCAGAACTGGCTTTGGGGATCCAACCACCAATGTGCAGCTGTTTACTGCAAAACCTGCAGCCCAATGTGTCCAATTATCACTCTGTCTCTGGGTAAAGCAGACAAACCTGAGATTGGTGGTTGTTTGTTTGTTTTTTGCTTGTTTGTTTTTTTCAATAGCAGATGGTGCAAAAGTCTGCAGCTCCCAAGTCTTTAATCCTTTCTGCATTGGCTGTTGTATCCAGACCATGTCTGGTTGCTCTTTCCTGGACTGGCTCCAGCTCAGCTGTATTATCCTTAAGCTGTGGTTCATCACAGGGACCTGAAGCATCGTGCCCAAGTGGCCCTTGCACCTGCTCTTT
>NW_009952983.1:985715-1008087 GCF_000747805.2 Chaetura pelagica | reverse complement strand
CTTTCCCTCCTGAGCATCATCCCAAGCTGGATCCCATCATAACCTCCTGAGCTACTTTTTAGGGGCTACAGACCTCTCTAATTCCTCAGCTTGAATTTGGGAGTTATTTTGTCAAAATAGAGCTCTTTACTGCTCTGTTCTCACTGAATTTGGTCTAGCTCACTTGAAATAAATGCCACAAATTCATTAAGATTGTTTCTAATTATCTGCTTTCCGAAACCCTCGTGATCCTCACAGCCCAGAGTTACCTGCACATTTTATAACAAACCCTTTATTCTGTTATCTGGGTTGATGATGCAAATTTTTAACATATGGGGACCAGGTGCCCATTCAGATCTCCTTGCAACCTGGCAGGGATGTCTGAGAACAGCTCGTTGAGCACAGGCTTTCTCCCCTCTCTTCTGCCCTCCCTTATAACCTCACCTGGATCAGGTTTCCCCTGTTTGTTTGCAAAGCTGACAACCAAGGCAGTGGCCTCTCTGGAGTGAGGATCTGTCACAGCTACAGCTTCCTTCCATCAGCTGGGCTGCTTTTCTTGTCAAAGAGTAGAAAGAACTGATGGGAATTTGCTCTTGAAAAATCCCTGTTGGCAATTTCTCTTCCCCTGATTTCCATCTGAGCTGCTACTTCTAAATTGCTCAGTGGTTTGTACTGATAATGTCCTGAATGCTGGGCCCAGGTCATGGCTGGGATGCTCCAAGCACTGCTGGGATACACAGTCTGATTCAAGTCTTGCATCACTGATCCCAAGCTGGGATCAGCTGGGCACATTTGATTCATCAGTTCTTTGCTTGGTAAAGGCTGGAGGGAGAGAGTCTTCTGCTCCCTGTGTGGGCTGCTTAACACCTATAGATTTGTTCTGGCCCTGAAGGGCAATTTCCCTGCTATGGAGGCCGTGCACTCTGAGGGTATTTAGTCATAGAATCCCAGTCTGGTTTGGGTTGGAAGGGACCTTCAAGATCATCCAGTCCCACCCCCTGCATGGGCAGGGACACCTCCCACCAGCCCAGGCTGCTCCAAGCCCCATCCAACCTGCCCTTCAACACTGCCAGGGATGGGGCAGCCACAGCTTCTCTGGGCAACCTGGGCCAGGGTCTCACCACCCTCACAGCAAAGAATTCCCTCCTCATGTCCAACCTCCATCTCCCTCTTCCAGTTTTCATCCATCCCCCCTCATCCCATCCCATCCCTGCCCTTGTCCCAAGCCCCTCCCCAGCTTTCCTGGAGCCCCTTCAGGCACTGGAAGGTGCTCTAAGGTCTCCCTGGAGCCTTCTCTTCTCCAGGCTGAACAGCCCAACTTGAAGCCCCTCCCTCTTGTTCTGTTGTTAATTACCTGTGAGAAGAGACCAGCACCAACCTCTCTACAATGACCTTTCAGGGAGTTGCAGAGACTGATGAGGTCTCCCCTCAGCCTCCTCTTCCTCAAACTAAACATTCCCAGCTCCTTCAAGCCTTCTTCATAAGATTGATTCTCTAGGCCCTTCACCAGCTTCGTTGCCTCCTCTGTCCTCGCTCCAGCACCTCGAGATCTCTCTTGAATTGAGGTGCCCAAAACTGGACACAACACTCCAGGCGTGGCCTCACCAGTGCTGAGGACAGGGGGACAATCACCTCTCTCCTTCTGCTGGTCACACTATTTCTAATAGAAGCCAGGATGCCATGGGCTTTCTTGGCCACATGGGCACACTGCTGGCTCATGTTCAGCCACTTGTCAATTAGAACCCCCAGGTCCTTTTCTGCCAGACACTTTCCACCCACACTTCCCCCAGCCTGGAGCTTTGCCTGGGGTTGTTGTGGCCCAAGTGCAGGAGTTGGCACTTGGCCTTGTTGAAGCCCAGACCATTAACATTAGCCCAACAATCTAATCTATCCAAGTCTCTCTGTAGAGCCTCCCTATCCTCATGCAGATCAACACTCCTGCCCAGCTTGGTGTCAGCTGCAAACTCACTGATAATACACTCTGTGTCCTTATCAAGATCATCAATAAAGATGTTAAACAGAAACAGTCCCAACACTGAGCCCTGAGGAACAACCACTTGTGACTGGCCCCAGGTGGATTTGACTCCATTGACCACCACTCTTTGGGCCCAACTGTCCAGCCAGTGCTTGATCCAAGATGTAGCAAAGCCTTTCAATGCAATGTCTGAGGTTAATTTTGTTTAGGTGTTTGGCAAAATTTACAAAGGACAGAGAAAGCATAAGGGACAGGAATATGTTCTCCAATGCTCCATGACAGTGTCAGCTGAGGAAGATTTCCATCAGAGCTGGAGCACATGGCATGCTTTATCCCAGGACATGTGCCATCACCTCATTACACCCCCACATTTTGTCTTCTCTGCTTTACAGCATGTCTTATTTCCTGAAGAGGCATTGACCACGTTGGGTTTTTTTTATCTGGAACACTGGATGGTGCTCCATCAGAGTGATGGAACATCCCAGACAAGGACAGAGGGAAGAGGTTTCCCAGCAGGGATCTGCTGGGTTCAGTCTCCACTCCTTCTGGATGGTGTCTGAGAGCTTGTCAAGGAGTTAATGCACCTCTTAGTTCCCATGTGGCTGAAGTCCAGCTGGACTGACTCCTGGGGAGATGAAAAGCAGAGGATAAGAGCAATCAGAGGAAATAAATGGTTACTTAGCACGTTCTCTGTTCCAAGGTGACACTCTTGTTCCACATCCTTCCTACATGCTTGTCTAACCTGCACTTAAAGATTTCCAGTGACGTAGACTCCTCTGCTCCCTCAGCTAATCTACACCCCTGCTTAATTAACCTTTTTGTTAGAAGATTTCCTCAAGTCTCACCCAAATGTGCTGCACTTCACCACTTCTTGCCTGACCTGCAGCAGACATGGAGAGCTGACTCCCAGGGGCTACTGCACCCTTAAGGACAACTGGGAGGTCTTCCCTCAGTCTTCTTTCCCCATTCCCTTCAGCCCTTAGATTAAGTTTTCTTGGCCTTTGTTTGTCTTTTTCATTTTTTTGCCCCTTTGGACTCTCCCCACTCTATTTGCATCCTCCTGCCATGGTGATCTCCAGCTGAGATGTTGCCAGTCATGCCAAAAGGAAGGCTCCAGGTGCCTCAAGTCCAACTGCTGTGTTAACTCATCCCATGGTTAATGCTTTTGCAGGAGAGAAAATATGGGTCTCATACCCTGTTGGTGAAGAGGGGGATGGACACTGTGGTGGATCCTCCACCAAGAGGATCATGGTGGGATTTCTGCTTCCCTGCAACCTTGGCCTTCCAGTTTGGCTAAAATCTTTCCCAAAAATGGGGGAAAAAAAACCCAACAAAAAAAATCCCTTTCATGGATCCAAATGCTTTGCATTTGGAGTTGGATTTCAGTGGTATTTTCAGACCTGCTTTGGTTTTAGTGCATTTCATTTTGCAAGGATGAGAGCATTTTGTGCTGATGGAATTGTTTGGCTTAATTGCCAACTCGAAACATGTTGATGTTTTTATTATGTGAGTATTAATTTTAATCTCCAATATTAATCAGTAGCAATGTAAACAATGTATTGAGTCTTAACTTTGCCACGTTGTATTTGTGTATAATTTAATGCTTGCAACAGGTGTTCAATAGTTTATATTGTGTGATAATGTTTCTCTGTTATGGTTCATGAGGGACAGAAAAAGAAATAAGGGGTTTAAACAGCAGCAAGAGGGTTTAGATTCAACATCAGGAGCTCTTTTTCTTAGGGGAAGGGCAGTGAAGCACTTGAACACTTTGCTGGGGGTGGTGAGGAACTGCCCTCACCTACGTGGCCTCAACCTGCTCTGCCACATGAGGCTATCACCCCAAGTCCCTTTTGTCCCTATTTTGCCCTTGGGGAAGAAAAATTCCATAAGTGGCAGCCTGTGGGATGGGTTGATGGTAAAATAGCCCTGGAAACTCATAGATTTGATTGTTCTAAAGGAATATTTTATTTTGCAGAAAATGAATCCTAGAAGCGCAGAATGGTCTGGGGTGGAAGGGACCTTCAAGATCATCTAGTCCCATGGGCAGGGACACCTCCCACCAGCCCAGGTTGCTCCAAGCCCCATCCAACCTGCCCTTCAACACTGCCAGGGATGGGGCAGCCACAGCTTCTCTGGGCAACCTGGGCCAGGGTCTCACCACCTTCACAGCAAAGAGTTTCTTCCTAATATCCAACCTAAATCTCCCATCCTCCAGTTTAAGGCCATTACCCTTTGTCCTCTCACTCCCTGCCCTTGTATAAAGTCCCTCCCCAGCTCCCTGCAGCTCCTTCAGGTAATGAACACACTCAAAGTTTGGCCCTTCCTCAGCTGTTTGAATTTTCCCCACTGTTTCCTTCCCCACTGTGTGTTTTCTCAGGAGATGCCAGAAGATGACACCGACCTGAGGAAACCTGGGCTGTGTTTCTGCCATGTCCTTAATGCCAGCAGCTACAGCAGGACAGTTTCCTTGGATCCAGCCCTTAATTCCCAGCACTGAAAGTAGGACAATCCAGCCTATTTTCTTCAAAACTTATTTTGAGATCTCATGGAGAGAGTTATATAAGAGCTAAACAACATTATTACTTTTCACAACTGCACTTTTGACATTTTTTTACTTTTAAACTAGAAAAGGTTTGGGTTTTTTTTAATGATTATTTTTTCAGGAAGTCATTTAGTTAAATTATATTTTAATAGTGTTTCAACAGACTTTGGTACAGGAAATAAAGTAGTCACAAATTATGCACCTGAGTGCTGATTTGCATTATATTTCCCCACAACATACATATATATATATATAAAAAATAATATATATATATTTATATATATTCATTGTTGCTATGAAACCAGAAGTTTTGCTTAGATCAGATCATTTTGTTCTCATGTCTTGGATAAAGGAACTGAATGAACAATGTGTCTCGAATGGTTTTCACTTTGTATCTACCTAAAGAAACCTTTCACCTCCCACACTTTGCAAACAAATAAGGTCTCTTTTTAAAATGGTTTTGCTAAATTTAGTGGAAGTGTCTTCTGCACCATGGGTGGGAGAGGCAGCAAGATGGGTGCTGGGGCTGGTTGTTGGTCATTTGTATTTTTCTATGATTTCTGCCCACATGAAGTCAAGGGGTGTTTTTGCCCATGTACCATTTCCCCTCTGTGATACTGAGGGGCTCTGAGAGTCCTCCTGCTCTCAGGTCTTGAGCCCCACAGGGACCCTAGCAGGGCACCAGGATGTTGGTGGCAAGATGCTGATGGTGAGATTTTATATACATACATACATATATATATATAAATATATAAAAATACACACATACACAAGCATATTCCTGTAAAAGGCCTCAAACAGAGAAAGCTTCTCTTGCTCCTACCCTCATTTATTTCTAATTGTGGATGATGGATTGCATTCATATGGTTTCCTCTAATCTCTTTTATTTAATACAAACAGATCCCTGCAAGAATTCCTCAGAAGAGCTGTGGCCAGAAAGCTAATTTAGCCTCGGTACTGATTCATATTCCTTCCCCAGCACAGACAGAGCAGCAGGAGGCTTGTAAAAGCTGTGGAGTTTGGGTTTGTTGTGGTTTTTTTTGCAAAAAACCACCCCACCTGCTTCAGGGGGCAGCTCTGGGGGTGTCTTGTGAACCCCCATCTCCCCCCTGTTATCAGAAGGGGGGGTGGCTGAAAGAATAGTCCTGTGCAGCAGCCCCGGGATGGGAAACGAGTCTCAGCAGCCAAAACTGGAGGGAAAGTCTCTTTTCAGCTGCCAAACAGAAGATAGGAGTTAAAATATGCAAGTCCATGATAGAGCCAGAAAAAAAAAAAAGAAGGGCAATTGGTGAAAATTAACTGGTGAGGGCTGTTCTCCATCCTTCCTCCTCAGCTCCTCTCCAAACAGGGGCTTGGTTTGGGGTTCACCTTGTGCAAGCTGTGACCCCGTGGTCCTGATTCTTTTCTTGGAAGCACTGGGTGCTGCTGGCTGCAAAAACCTTCCCAGAGATAACATCATAGAGTGATAAAGTCATAGAATGCCAGGTTGGAAGGGACCTCAAGGAAAGGATCATCTGGCCCAACCTCTCTAGGTACTGCTACAGTTGATATGAGATGGCTCAGCACCCTGTCAAGCTGAGACTTCAAACTGTCCAATGTGGGGAAATCCACCACTTTCCTTGGGAGACTATTCCAATGTTTGATTGTCCTGATGGTGAAACATTTACCTCTTGTGTCCAATTGGCATCTCCCCAGGAGAAACTTGTGCCCATTACCCCTTGCCTTTCCCATTCCTTGCAAACAGGGAGTCTCCATCTTCCTGGCAGCCCCCCCTTAGGTACTGGAACTTGGTAACTCCGAAGCCTTCTCTTCTTCAGGCTGAACAAACCCAGTTCTCTCAGCCTCTACTCGTATGGCAGGTCCTCCAGTCCTCTGATCATCCTTGTGGCCCTTCTCTGGACCCTCTCCAGCCTGTCCCATCCTTTTTGCAGAGCAGGGACCAAAAACTGAAGGCAATACTGCAGCTGTGGTCTGCCAAGCTCCCAGTAGAGCGAGTTGACGACTTCTTCATCCCTTCTGGTGATGCCCTTGTTGATGCAGCCCTTCCCTGTTGGCTTTCCTTGCCCTGCAGCACATGGTGCCACTGTGCAGTCATGCTGAGCCTGTTATCCACCAAGGCCCTCAGGTCCCTTTCCACAGGGCTGCTCCCCAGCCAGGTGGATCCCAGTCTGACCAGCACTCCTGGGTTATGTGTTCCCAGCTGCAAGACCTTTCACTTCTCTCTGCTGAACTTGATAAGTAAGGTTCCTGCTAGCTCACTCCTCTAGTCTGTCCAGGTCATACTGGAGGGTGGCTTTCCCTTCTGGAGTGTCAGCCTCTCCACTCCTCTTGGTGTTGTCATCAAACTTCATCAGGGTGCTCTTGATCCCAACATCCAGGTGACTTATGAAGATGTTAAACAGCATTGGACCCAATATCTATCTATCTATCTATCTATCTATCTATCTATCTATCTATCTATCTATCTATCTATCTATCTATCTATCTATCTATCTATCTATCTATCTATCTATCTATCTATCTATCTATCTATCTATCTATCTATCTATCTATCTATCTATCTATCTATCTATCTATCTATCTATCTATCTATCTATCTATCTATCTATCTATCTATCTATCTATATCTCTCTATCTATCTCTCTATCTCTCTATCTATCTATCTCTATATATCTGTATCTACTCTAGATATATCTCATCATAATAGAATTTTTTGGTTTGAAAAGACCTTTAAGATCATTGAGTCCAGCCATTAACTCAGCACTGCCAAATTCACCACTAAACCATGTCCCTAAAAAATAGAATATAAAGGTATAAATACATTCACAAGTCTCTAGCTGCTCTGTTTGCAAAATGGGCTTTCAGTCTGTGAACCAGAGACACAAAAAAAAGAGCAGAAAAATGGGTGATGGGGAAACCTTGAAGTTGTTTGGAGTGAAGTGATGTTGTCTGTAAAATGCAAAGGTTTCTAGGGCTCCTTTTGCTGGTGTGGAGATAAGTCAGGGATGAATTACCTGTACTTGTGGCAAATTTACTCTATTGACTTAGCCTGAGTTTGCAGGGAGGCTGAGAACAGCCCTGAATACTAACCCTGTTCCTACCACTTTAAAGAGGAGCATCATTAACCACAACTTAGCTCATTAAAGCAGGGATGAAAGGAGGGGGCAGCTCTGAGTGGGGGGAATTAAGCCAACAGGGAGCAGAGTGAGGGGATGAAGGAGGAGATGAAGGGGAATGTAATATCCAGCACGTGGGGCTCCAGGAGCTGATTGACTGGAGAATCTTACAGCCAGTCCTTAAAATATTGGGAAATACTGTTTTTTTCTACTCAGGCATCAGGATTTTCCAGGGTGGGAGATACCTGTGAGCCTTGTCACATGGAAGTCACAGGTCCAAATGGGCTTCTTTTGGGCTCTTTGCAAGACATTACACTTCCAGCTGTTATACTGGTTGAACTGGTGGTCTTGTATAGCTACAGAAAAGACAGCTAAGGGGAAGGTGTCACCATTTCCCTTTTGCATTCACAAAGGCAAACTCTCAGAAGAAGGTGTCCTCAGCTTTTGGGGCAGGAAAGGGCCACAAAGATGCTCTGAAGGTTGGAGCACCTAAGCTATTCAAGGAACTTTGGGGATTGGTCAGCCTGGAGAAGAGAAGGCTCCAGGGAGACCTTATTGTGGCCTTTCCATACTAAAAAGGGGCCTGTAAGAAAGATGGGAATAGACTTTTTAGCAGGGCCTGTAATGATAGGACCAGAGGTGATGGTTTTAAACTAAAACAGGGTGGGTTTAGACTAGATATAAGGAAAAGATTTTTTACCATGAGGGTGGTGAAATTGGCTCAGGTTACCCAGAGAGGTGGTAGATGCCCCATCCCTGGAAACATTCCAGGTCAGGTTGGATGGGGCTCTGAGCAACCTGATCTAGTCAAAGTCCCTGCTCTCTGCAGGGAGTTGAACTAGATGTGACATTTAAAGGTCCCTTCCCACCCAAACCATCCTGTGAGCCTATGACAAGAGCAAGACTCAGGTCTCTCCCATTGCAACCAGTGCTAACTCCCAGTTGGTTTGGCCAGGAGCAGGAGGGTGATTAGAGGATGCACAAATGCAGCTGTTGTGATCAAAGTGAACTTTGAGGTTTGTCACACTGGGGTGTGATCCACAGCCTGGCTGTTTATAGGTTAAATTAGCTTCATAATCCCCTTACAAATGAGCAGATTCAACCACGTAGCATCTTAAAAAAAGCAATTACTGTATCTATTGGGCAGTACATTAAATAACACCATTTAATTACAAACTCATTTATCTCTGAATGAAAAATATTTAAAATGGCTGTACAGTATATGATTCCATTCAATTACTGCAAATCTCTGTCCATTTGCTGCCACAGATGAGCTTATTTGGCAAGCTGGCCACACACACCAGTGAGTGCTTGGCTTTTTCTCTCCCATGTTCAGGAGAATCACCTCCAAATTCAGCCCCAGGAGCCTGATTTCTGTCTTTCTTGGCCTTTCTGAGCTTTTAGTGGAGCTGAGATGTTTTCCAGCCGTGCCCAACTAACCGTGGCTGAGTTCAGCACTGCTGCTGTTGAGCCCTCCTGAGAAATTGTGTTTCTGCAGGTGCCAGAGCCCTTTTGGACAACAGATGCCAAATGGGATGGCTCATCCTTGGAAAAGTTCCCAACCTGTTTCCGGAGCAGATGCTACAGGAGATCAGCTTTGAGGCTGTCAGGGGAACCCCAAATCAAGCTGATACAGGATTCAGGAAGAGGTTGGAACACCTCTGAGGGACACGGGTTGATATCCAGGCCCTACTGAGGTCAAAGAGGAGCTGATGACCATGTCCTTGGGGTTCAGGTTTCTCCTGGGGCCTCTGGAGAGGTCTCCAAGGGTAACCTGGAGGGAAGCCAAGCTGAAACCCAACAGTGGCCCATCCTTTCAGTCCTTCTAGCAGAGCTACATCACGCCCAAAAGTTGACATTTTACAAAATTCCTGGTGTTTTCAGCCACAGAAGCTCAACAAATGAAATAATCAAGGGAAGATTTGCCAATTTGGCACCAATTTGGGCAGAAAGAGCTGCCTCTGCTGGCCAAGGACAGATCATTTGCTGTCTGTGCTGCTAACCAGTCACGAGAAATGTGCCTGTTTTACGTGTACATGAGTAATGGAGCATTAAAATCAGGCTTTAAATTAAATAAATAAATTAGCTGTGCCTCTGGTCATGTGTCCTGGGTTTAGGCTGAGGTCTGTCCTGTCCCATCTGAGCCATGCCACCCCTGAAGGCAGTGGCAGGAGGGTGCAGTACACTGGCTCTGGTGCAGCAACGTTCTTGGGGAGGTTGAAGAAAACCCTTCTTAACTTGGAAAAAAAAGAGAGAGAGGAGATTAAATTATGAAACTGAATTGATAATGCCATTTCTGGCCAGGAGGTGGTTGTGTGCCAGTCTTGGATGATGCTTCCTATTGGAAGGCAAATATTCCCCATTGCATCTAGGGCTGGTGGCATCCCCTTGGCTCTTGCCTTGGTTTGCTTTAGCCCAGCAAAAGAGGAAAGTGCCTGCAAAGCATTTTTCCATCAGCTTTAAGAGCTGGCAGCAGTGCTAAGTGCCCTGACAACCATGTTTGTGACTGCTGCCCTGTTTGCACAGAGCTGTGGGAAGCAGGAGAGAGGATTTCATGGCTTTGGGAACACAAAGGGCAAACACTGTTGGAAGAATAACACTTTTGTGCAGCAAACCAGAAGATCTACAGCTGACCACTGGGAGCCTTTTAAATATACGATGGCCTTTAAACATCCAGTCACAGCCTTGCAAAGTGCAGTGCAAGAGGGAGGTTATTTCTATTATTGTTATTATTTTCTGTGATATGGGTGTCTTCTGAGCAGCCTGAAATTGGGCAAGAGACTTGAGGAGGGCTGGGAAAAGGAGGGGAGAATGTTCCCATGGCTCCTGCCCTGAGCTACAAACCATCCTGTGTTAGAGATGTTTTTTAAAGATGTTTTCTTCAAACACAGGTACCAACACTGTGTCATCCCAGGGCTGGGAAATGTTCAGGCATGGTGTTGTGATGGGGAGGAAAATATCCTCCTTTCCAGGGACTCCTGTGGCACTGCAAGCCCTGGATCTGCAGCATCTGCATCTTCAGTGCTCGAGTACTTTGCTGAACAAGTTTGCCTTAAATATATGTTTAAGGTCAGGCACCTTCCAGCCTGGGAACTGGCACTAACAGACACATCAGACCTGGCAAAGATGTCTTTCCATCAGGATTTCACAGTTCTTCACAGAGGGCAATGGGATGTTGATCTCCTGGTGGCAAAGGGTGAAGGAAAAGAAAAATTAAAAAAGGGAGAAAGGGGAAAAAAGGAAAATGGGAAAGGAGACTGAGGGCTGACTATGCCTTTTTGTGCAACACTGCTCTCATGGTCAGTTGGCAGATATGAAAGATGCTGGTGATGGAAAGATCAGACTTAAAGCTTTAGGGTTCATTTGCACCTGGTTTGTAACCAGGACGGTGCTCAGGGGTGGTGAAGTAAGAGCCCAGAAGCCTCTTGAATCACACTCAGAGCTACTCAGAAACAGCCTGGAAATGTTACTCTGGACCCCAAATCCTTCTCCAGCCATGGAGGAGATGTTGTAGAGCCCCATGTAGGCTGAGCTGTGGTACTTGCAGCTCCATGGTTGTGACATCTCTGAAGGGCTCACCGAGTGGGTTTATTTGCACATTGGAGTTTCTTTCTAGATAAAGCAACATTGTTCCTCCAGCCTCACAGTTTCTTTTTTTCATTGAGACTGGGAAAAAAGGAACAGAAATACAACCACAGAAGAAACCTGACAGTCTCCAGCTTAGTAGGGAATCCAAGGCAGTATTTTGTGCTGAGATCTGTGCCACAACTCTCATCTTTATTAGGGAAGTTGACAACTCTGCTTATTTCTCTGTGTGATAAACCTAGTGCAGTAAAAGGCTGTTCCCAGTTGGTTATAGCAGGCACATGGGAGTGAGCAGACATATATATTGTAAGGAAAACATCAGTATCCTAGACAGAAACTGTCAGCAGGCTGGCCAAAAATTCTTCAATTTTAATGGCCTGTGAAATATCACATGAAATGCATTCACTCCATAATATTAATGAGGAATGTTGTTTTCAAATTAACTCTTTAAGGTTTTTTCTTTAGTCTAAAAGTTTGACTTGGTCCCAGAAGAGCAAAAAAAGCCAATGCAGCCCGTTTCAGCAAAGGACACCAGGGGTGGGGGAAGGAAGAGATAATTCAGGTTGTAAAATGCTAATTAACTTGTGGGATTGCAAAGCCATTTGTTTGGAGTTTAGGGTTGTGGGGTTTTTTTTTTGGGCTGCAAATAGTTTCTCCACCAAGACACACAAGAGCACTCAGCCTAGGGAAGATAAGGCTGGGTGATAAGGCTGGTTTTGGGTGGAGGTGGGGTGGGATAAGCTCTTTGCCACCCCCACCCTAGGCACAGACCTGAAGCTGTCACAGCTGTAACACATCTTTAAAGGAAGTTAAATCTCCTGCTCTTTATCACCCTGTGATCTACAGGGCAGTGTTGGTGTTTGCTTGGCATTTGGATGGTGCTGCTCCCATTTGCACCCTGGATGGGAGGTGAGTGAGGCTGGGAAGCTATGGTGTGTCCTGCCCTTCTTCCTTCTTGTCATGACTTTCTTCTTCTGGCTGCAAATTATGAAACACAAACCACTTTGCATTTTGTAAAACCTTTAACTTAAAATATTCTCTGTAAGTCTAATCAGCTTTATTTTGCTACAGATTTTTTTTGGGGGGTTTTTAATCTATATTTACTATTTTTGCATTTTTTCTGGGGTCTCTGCTCTGAATCTACTTAGACCCACAGTCAGGGTTTTCTTTAGAGATCACATCTACCCTCCAGATCTCCTGCTCCTTCCCTGCATGAGTCCTCCCACACATCCACAGAAATGTGTTATATGCTGCATGTTTATGATATGTTGTCTGTTTGCTATATATGATCTCTATTCTATATATGCTCCACGTGACCTATAGCAATATCTTCATAGTCCAAATACATTTACCTACAGTAATTGTTACATGGTCTACTAGTTTTTCACCTAGAAGCACTCGGGTGTTATTTTATGATGGCAGTTCCCCAACCATGTGTGTAGAATCACAGAATACTTTTGATTGGAAAAGCCCTTTCAGATCACCAAGCCAAACCCTTCCCCAGCCCTACCAAGGCCACCTCTGCCCCATGTCCCTCAGCACCACATCTACAGGCTTTGAAACCCCTCCAGGGATGGGGACTCCCCCCCTGCCCTGGGCAGCCTGGGCCAGGGCCTGACAGCCCTTTGGGGAAGAAATTGTTCCCAAGATCCAACCTAAACCTTCCCTGGTGCAACTTGAGGCCATTTCCTCCTGTTCCTGGGGAGCAGAGCCCGACCCCCCTAGCTCCAACCTCCTCTCAGCAGCTGCAGAGCCAGCAGGTCTCCCCTCACCTCCTTGTCTCCAGGCTGGACACCCCCAGCTCCCTCAGCTGCTCCTCCTCACACTTGTGCTCCAGCCCCTTCCCCAGCTCCCTTGCCCTTCTCTGGACACGCTCCAGCCCCTCCATGTCCTTCTTGTGGTGAGGGGCCCAGAACTGACCCCAGGATCTGAGGTGCCCCCTCCCCAGTGCCCAGCACAGGGGGATGATCCCTGCCCTGCTCCTGCTGGCCACACCAGTGCTGACACAAGCCACACCAACCTCCACCCTGCAGAAGGGTGGGTTGTTTTCCTGAGGTAAACAGTCTGATATCCAGGTTCTGGCTCTTGCTCAGAAAGTATTAGTGTCAGGATTACATGGAAGGCAGCCCATTATGCAATGCAGCCTGGATTACAGCCTGATAAACTCCCTCTAAGCACCAAGCTCTGCCCAGCCAGAGCTTCCCCCAGCAGCCCCTGAGTGCTGGGCACTGATGGGAGGCTGCTGGTACACCCTGCTTGAAGGCTCAGACCCTGCCAGGCTTAGTTTTCCATTTCAAACAACACAGGGAGCTGGGCCTCCAGCCCTCCCTTCCTGGGCACACATCTCAGTACTGGGGTGTCCATAACCTGGGGGGAGGCATTCCCAGGGTTTTGGCTCCTGGGGCATATCCTGGTGGGGATGGGTGGGGGGTACATCCCAGCCCTGAAGCCTTTTTGCAGCATCCTCAGGTCCTCAGTGGCCTCCTCCCAGGTGCTGTCCCCTGATCCAGAATTATCCATCTAGGGTCAGTTTTGCCAAGAGGTTATGTTGTCTGTATGACCTTTTCTTTTCCTTCTTAAGCCTTTTTGCAGCATCCTCAGGTCCTCAGTGACCTCCTCCCAAGTGCTGTCCCCCTGATCCAGAATTACCCATCTAGGGTGAGTTTTGCCAAGAGGTTATATTGTCTGTATGACCTTTTCCTTCTTTTGACTCGGTCCAACCCCACAATTTGCTGTTTCCCCTCTCTGTATTAGTGCTGTCCTTGGCCTTTTTGGAGTATCGTGGTGATTGGGTTGGAACAGAGGCTTTCCTTGCTGCAGCAACAGCTTCCAGCTGGAGTGGCACCACTTCTTTTCTGCTGAATCCAGGATTATTTAATCCCAGGCTGAGTTTTGAAGCCAGTGGTACAGGGGGATGGGGATGCCCCATCAGTTCAGCCACAGGGACATGGGGCTGGTGCTGATTATCATCCAATCACAGACTAGTTAGGGTTGGA
Organism: Chaetura pelagica; assembly: GCF_000747805.2. Taxonomy (NCBI): domain Eukaryota; kingdom Metazoa; phylum Chordata; class Aves; order Apodiformes; family Apodidae; genus Chaetura; species Chaetura pelagica. The sequence continues at coordinate 993,894 of NW_009952983.1, read as the reverse complement.
AGGGACCTTAAAGAGCATCTAATTCTAAACCCCTCTGCCTGGGTAAGGACAGCTCTCACTAGACCAGGTTGCTCAAATGTGGGAGAGGGGCTTGGGCAAGGCAGTGCCTGCTTTTCAGGTACTTTTGGTGGCTGAGGAGGTGTCAGATGTGATAAGGGGTGACCCACTGCAGGAAGCAGCTGGTGTCAGGGATTTCCTGAGGCTGAGCTTTAGCCCATTCAAAGGAGCTGTGTGTCTGTGCTGGAAAATGAGAGAGCCTGGAATTGCAATAGCTGTCAATAACAGGAGAACTGGTGGAGAATCTTTCTGCTTTCAAGTTTAAACTTGATTAACCTCTCACTACTCAACACCAGGACAAAGCCTCAGAGTAGGGGTGGAGCACCCACGGGTTGTTGGTTTCCATCTCTTAGAGCAACAGGGATTTTTTTTTTTTCCCCAGTCCAACCTTCCCAGTCAGCCCAGTAGCAAGCAGAATCCCTGTTTTAGTCAGCCCAGAAACAAGCAGGATCCCTGTTTTCCTTTCCTGAGCTGAGACCAAAGGATGCAAATGGTACAGATGGTGATTAATATAGGAAAAGCAAAATTACCTGGGGGGGGGGAAGGAGGGGGCAGGATTTGGGGTGGTCACCACCTCTCCAGGTTGTCACAGAGGAATGGAAGCTGCTGAGTAGATACTGGAAAATCTGCCTGGTCCAGGGGGAATGCTTCTCTCTAAGTATCTGAGCTGTTGTGGGGTTTTAGGACTGTTCAAAGCCGGGTTGTGCAATAGGGATAGAAACCTCTGGGCTGTGTGGTGCCTGCAGGGCAAGACTTCCCTAATCCCTGACCTCTGTGCAGCCAACACAGGAGATGAAGGGAGTGAGGAGAGATGCTCTGCTCCTGCAGGAGCACCCAACAGCTGCTGTGCCACACGTGGGGTTTGGTCCTCCCAGAGAGCTGCTGGTGAAGACAGGGAGGGAGGGAAAGCAGCAAAGAATCATCTCTAATGAATCAAGTAAGAGCACACACATCTGCAGGGATCAGATCAGCCCTACCCTGGAATGTGCTGGATTAAACCCCTGTCTGTCTCCTTCAGCACTGTCCACTTGTACTGGCCATTGCCAGATGTTCCTGGGGAAGGTGTAAGGAAGTCTGGGAGGAGTCAGAACCCCCAACAATATTTTCTCTCCTCTGCTTCTCTGCCCTGTTGCTCTGCCATGCAAAAGGGTGGCTGTTTTGCTCTGGAATGGGTTTGATGTGCTGGAGGGTTTCTTTAATTATTGCAACTGGTAGAAAATGCTGCATGTGTGGCTGGTGGATGAAGTTGTGATGTGACCCATGTCACCCTGCCAAAAGGCACTGGGGACACAGTGGGGGTGGTGGGCTTCCAGCCCTGGGGCTGTGCTGCTGGCTCCTGGGGACACCACAGTGTCCCAGCCTTTTGTTCATCAGCCTTGCAAAGACCAGCCAGCTCAGGGAGGGGAGGGAGGCAGCAGCTGGAAACACTTGGCAGCATTTTCTTTTCTTTCTGAAGTTCTCCCTGTCCCCTGGCAGCTCATACTCAGCAGGTTAAGTCACATTGCCTCCTCCCAACACTAAGCCCACTGGAGGCAGAGCCACAGCCCATGTTCTGTCCCAGCTGTGGTGCCACAGAACATGGATTTCTCCATGCTATTCACTCCAGCAAAGGCAAATGATGATGGGTGAAACCCAGGAATGGTCACTGGGGACAGGCACTGAGGCTCAAAAACATGCCCCTGCCTTTGTGGATAACTTCAGCACCTTCCTAGCTTAGGGCAGGACCTTCTCTTCACCTGCTCCTGCTCTCCCTTTATTGAGCTCCTTGACATCTGGATCCTGTGGCCTTTGCCTTTGCAGGGCATGGGGCTGGTGCCCACCATGCTGCTGCAGGCACCTCCTTTTGAGGCTCCAGCAGGGTGGCAGTGCTGCTGAGGTGCTGAGAGTTCCTCTTTGTTTTCATTTTTTGTTTTTTCTGCTTTAGAAACAAGACCCATCTTTTCTTGGATCTGCAAAGCTAATTGAGCGGATGAATCGATTACCAGGGACGTGAAATATTTCTTATCTCTTTAAATCCATGCATGGCTCTCACTGCTGTCCTTACAAAGTCCCTGTGAAGTCCCTGAGGTGTGAGGATGCTGGTGGGATCCGTTCCCCTGAGAAACACCAAACCCAGGTGGTGATGACCCAGGGCCTGGTCCCTCTGCAGAGGGAAGCCCTGATTTTTGTCTCAAGAGAGTCCATGTTTCTCCAACCCACAGGACTTTTCCGGGGTCACAGTGATGGAGACCACGGAGTGAGCTTGGTATTTACTGGAGATGGGGCTGAGGTGGGTACATCTCAGCTCACCAGTGTTTGACAGTGGGCACTGAGATTTCCCCAGCTCCCTGTGGCTCTGCTCATCCGTGACACTGTTACCCACCCACCTGAAAGGCATGAGACTTAGAATCATAGAATCCCAGACTGGTTTGGGTTGGAAGGGACCTCAAAGATCATCCAGTTCCAACCCCCCTGCCATGGGCAGGGACACCTCCCACCAGCCCAGGCTGCTCCAAGCCCCATCCAACCTGCCCTTCAACACTTGCCATTGCTTGAAAGAGATGAGATATTCTTGGTGGTAGGAGTCTTGTTACAGCAAATGGCCACGGGGCCAAATACCTAATATAGTGCATTTCAAAGGAATGTATGTATTTTCATGGATGTATTTAATGTTTTAAAATGATTTTTCAAACTGTTAAAAGTTTTTGAGCTCCAGAAGGAAACACAATGAGAGGCACAGTTCCTTGATGCCTTGAAACAGCTCTGGTGGGTGCTTCTGCCTTTTGCCTTTTTTACAAGGGCGTGGAGTGATAGGATGAGGTGGAATGATTTCAAACTAAAAGAGGGGAGATTTAGGTTGGCTATCAGGAAGAAATTCTTCACTGTGAGGGTGGTGAGACCCTGGCCCAGGTTGCCCAGAGAAGCTGTGGCTGCCCCATCCCTGGCAGTGTTGAAGGGCAGGTTGGATGGGGCTTGGAGCAGCCTGGGCTGGTGGGAGGTGTCCCTGCCCATGCAGGGGGGTGCGACTGGATGATCCTTGAGGTCCCTTCCAACCCAAACCATTCCATGAATCTGTGTTTTTAACCTCAACATCCCTCACTGTCCTGCATGTGTGCAGAGTCACAGAGGGAATCACAGGCCCCAAGCACCACAATTCCAACCCAGGCTCTAGAAACCAGACTCTGTGTGTCTGTAACAAAACCAGGACCTGTAGCAATTGCTTCACTTTTTAATATTTTTTTTTAACCCACCAGGACATTATCAGCAGCCTAAGTGGATTTTTAAATTATTTTTATTTTTAATGTATCTTTTGTGGGCAGAACCACAGCAGTGAGCAATTTGTGTGCTCCAAAGGAGATAATGGAATGATACAGTGGACTCCCTGCTCAGCAGGAGGTTGCTGGATAATATATGGTGTTCTGGTGAGATAATAACCTGGAATGGAGTGAGTATTTCTCCCTGCAGGGTTTACATCAAATACTTAAGGTAGCCCTTTGTGGACAGAGAAGTCAGAGGTGGTGTCATCTGACTGGACAAGAGAAAATACTTGGAAAAGGGGGGGGGGAAATTGCTGGTCATTGAGATAATTTCATTTTCTTGAGCTTCCAAGGCTGGGAGGCTGCAGGATGAAAGGGGATGGAGGGAATAATTGGAGTTATAAAGTGTGGGCAGCAAGAGGCTGCTGAGTGAGTTCATGAGCTACATGGAAATTAAATCCTTGGTCCTAGAAGCCTGTGTGAAGATGCTCTCCCTTGATTTTTTTTTGCTGGCTGTCAGTAGGTACTAGAAAATGGGGATATATGGTGGCACAGGGTTCTCCACAGAGGATGCCAGGCCAGCAGGTTGTCACCTGATTTCTTTCTTCTGAAAGGAGCAGACTCTCTAGGCAAGGAAAACTAGAGTGGCTGCTGTCTGCCTGCCTTCCTAAAGCATCATTGCAGTGGGAGTTTAAGGGTCATTGATGTTACTGGGGCTGGAGAAGGGCTGAGAAAACAAGGGGATGCATTAGAGGGGATATAAAATAGGGCAAAATGCCATCTTGCAAAGGGTGAGCTCATGAATTTGGGAGGTGAAGCAGATTTTTGGCTGAACTGGGTGCAAATTAAAAGGAGGAGAAAAGCCTTGGTGCATTTGATGTGTACAACTTGCATGTTCTGCTTGCTGGGAAAAGGAAAATGCAACCCTAAAGCATAATAAGCAAAACAGAGATGAGGAAATATTTAAATGCCTTGTGAAATGCTGGGGAAATCTCTTTGGGATTATGTCACAGAGTTCTGGTCTTTCCCCCAAAAGGGCTGAGTTTAGAACACAGCAGGTGTGGAAGGACAAGGGAAAAGGTGCCTATTTTAAGCAAGGAGATGAAAAATATCATCAGTGTTTTGTAAGTCTGAATGTCAGTACTTGGAGTTAAGATCAATTCAGGAATGTAAACACCAGAGAAGGAAGCAAACTGATTTAACTCAAAGGGCTATGTCAGCAGAAAAACAAACCGCTCTGAACTGAGCAGGAATAAATCTAAGAGGAGATCAGCACGTGGCTACAGGATCCTGGGACTTCTGGGGCTAGTAGGATTGTTGGGGGTGAAAGACCTCAAAACTCATTTTGAGGCAGAGCTTGTTAAGTTGATGAAAGGTCTGACAGGGCCATTTCTGCTGGCAGCAAGCTGGGGGCAGAGCTGGGAAATCCCTTTGGGTGTGTGGTGGTGTGAGCTCCCTGACTTGCACTCACAGTGTCACAGGATCAGTCAGAATCCTTCTGGTTGGAAAAGACCCTTAAGACCATCAACTCCATCCATCATTGAGTCCAACCAGTGTCTTGTTGATTCTGAGCTTATGGTAATATTAGTATTGTAATGTGACTATTTGTAGCACCATGTGATCTTTTTTATATGCCTATCCCATCTTATTTGCACAAAACCCAAAAGAAGTTAGGGATATCTGGAAAAGCCTCCTTGCACCATGCTGGGTGCCAGGATGAGCACGAGGGATCCTGGCAAGGTCCCTGCTACACATAGAGAGCAGTGCAAAGCCACCCCTGAAGGAGTTCACATGGGTCCTGTGCTGATGAGCAGAGCTTGGAGAACAGGACTTATGAGTAGGCATTGAGGGGCTGGAGTGTGTCCAGAGAAGGGTAAGGGAGCTGGGGAAGGGGCTGGAGCACAAGTGTGAGGAGGAGCAGCTGAGGGAGCTGGGGGTGTCCAGCCTGGAGACAAGGCGGGGAGGGGAGACCTGCTGGCTCTGCAGCTGCTGAGAGGAGGTTGGAGCCAGGGGGGTCGGGCTCTGCTCCCAAGGAACAAGTGATGGGACAAGAGGAAATGGCCTCAAGTTGTGCCAGGGGAGGTTTAGATTGGATCTTGGGAACAATTTCGTCCCCAAAGGGCTGTCAGGCCCTGGCCCAGGCTGCCCAGGGCAGGGGGGGAGTCCCCATCCCTGGAGAGGTTTCAAAGCCTGTAGATGTGGTGCTGAGGGACATGGGGCAGTGGTGGCCTTGGCAGGGCTGGGGGAAGGGTTGGACTGGATGATCTGAAAAGTCTTTTCCAACCAAAACAATTCCATGATTGCAGAGCAGAAGTGCTGTTATTAGCCACGAGTGCTCAATGGAGTTAATGAGCCTGTGCACGGGTCAGGTCCATGCTGTGCCTGAGCAGGCTCCTGTCAGCAGAGCTGTGGAGCTGAACTGTTCCCAAGGGAGGGCCCAGGGCTGCTCTGAGAGGTGTGCAGAGGATGACAAAACCAGCAGCTTGTGAGTTGGTGAGGCAGGCATGGACTGGAGGGCTTGGAGGAGTCTGGAAGTGCAGAAGCAGAACAAACATTGTCTGCCTGGGGATGTGCCCAGGGATGGGGGAGGCACCAGGAGGGACCTGGGTGAGGGATGCTGGTGGTGGGGATGCTCAGGTCTGTCTGAGAGCAAGATGTGGGGGGAGTGGGGGCAACACAGAACTGCTCTGAGTCACTGTGTGCTGCTCCTGTGCTGGGAACCACAGTGTTGCATTCATGCTTTATAAAACAGCAGACCAGAGATGGGCAAAAATGACTTTTTCTTCCCCCGTTTGACTATCACCTGTAGGTTGAGAGTCTCCAGGCAGATGAGTCTTGAAGTCCTCCCAGTGCTTTTTGGGATAGGCCCTCACAGGATGGTTCGTGGGCTGCCAGCCACGTTTGGAATTTTGGAAAGGGTCATGCGAGGGAAGCAGGAGGGGCTTCCCTAGAGGAAAAAGGTGTTTGTTGCCCAGCAGGAACAGGCCTAGGAATGATTTCCCTATTTTTCTCCCTTAGGCATTTAAATTTTGTTAAGCAGACTAAGGTTGCAGCTCTGTTAATTGGTTGGACTGGAATAGGCTGCACCTCGTGATGAGGGTGTTTGGATAAAGCTTTTAGGAGTCTGTGCACTTTGGCCACAAAGGGGTTTGCTAAAGCTTATGTGGGGTCACAGTGACCTAATTACAGCTGAAGGGAAATGTGGATTTTGTACAAGGGTTGGGTTTCAGATAAAGGAAGGAGGCACTTGGAATATGATGTCAGATGTAGGACAGAGAGTGAAATGAGCATGCAAATGAGATGGCTCTCATTATAAAAGGGCAAGTTTGATGAACAGTTCCTGAGAGCTTTCCCCAGAATGATGCCTTTGACTTCTGCTGCTGGTTGAGGAGGCTGGGCAAGAGGGATAATGAACTGCTGATAAGGCTGCACCCTGGAAGAGCACAGCTTTGATGCCAGCAATAAAGAGAGATAATTCCACCTCCAAGCACAGCTCCAGTAAATCTGTGTATTATCAGAAAGTTTAGCACAGCTGCTTGGGAACATGGTGAAACCCATCAGCAGGCACTAGGGGCTGAGGTTCATTTGAAAGTCAAGGTCAATGTTGGTGGAGGTTTTTGGCAGGTCTCATGGTTAGTGTCCTGCTGGGGCTGGGATGGCCATATGAGTCTTTCCTTGGTGTATTTATGGTCAACCCCAAGGCTCTAGGGGAAGATCCTCCCAGCATGTCCCAAAATTGTCCACCCCAAATCTCAGGGCTGCTAGCAGCTATGGGGGAGAACACAGAATCATAGGATCATTTAATGATTTGTGTTGGAAGGGGCCTTCAAGATCATCTAGTTCCAACCCCCCTGCATGGGCAGGGACACCTCCCACCAGCCCAGGCTGCTCCAAGCCCCATCCAACCTGCCCTTCAACACTGCTAGGGATGGGGCAGCCACAGCTTCCCTGGGCAACCTGGGCCAGGCTCTCACCACCCTCACAGCAGAGAAACATGTCAAGACTCATTTCCCCTCACTTGGCTAAGTCCTTGGGATAAAGCAGTGCTCCTTTTTCCTGCTTAAAATAATATTGACTGTTAAACCTCAAGCCCTAGACCTTCTCAGCCTGATGGTTACATTTCAGAGGCATAAGATGGTTCCCCTTGAACTTTCTCCTTGCTGGAAGAACCTGTGCTTCAGCTCAGCCTGGCTCTGTACTCCAGCCCAGCCGAGCACAAAGGCTCCAGGGATCTAAGAAAAATCCCATTTATCTTTTCTCAACACCAGTGGTCAGAGGATCAGAAATGTCCCTCACGTTTAGAAGCAGTTTAGACCAGTTTTCATGTGCAGAGGATGGATTTGGCTAAATAAGATGGTTTTTGTTATCAGTCCTGGAACTGAAGATGAAAAGCCTGCTTCTCATCAGCCACATTGCTGACTTGGGTGGTCACCCCCTTTAGCCTGTTAGAAAGACGGGAGAGCCTTGGAGATTAGCACAGTGGACCTGTCTTTGTGGGATCTGTGCTGGATCCCCCGGGTCAGGCTGCAAAGGGTTTCCTGAAGTCCTCTACTTTCTTGGAAGAGGTGTTAGGCTCTGAGACACATCTCCAGCCAAGCCTCCCCAGGTGATGCTCAGGGTTCTCCTGGGTAAGTTTTCTCTGAGGCAAGGAGACTGATGCCCTGAGTATCTGTGAGTATATCAAACCCAAAGTATTTTCCTTTTGGACTCTTATTCTTCTTCTGGACCAGAAATGAAGACCTGTCCTGTGCATTCTCCATGCTGCTTTTCCTCACCTCTCCTGTATCCTTGATCTTTAGCTGTGGGTTCATCAGGACTACCCGTCACAGTGAGTCTGTGCAGATTTAGGCAGTGAGGTCCTGGTGTTGGTTACACCCCTCAGCAGG
>NW_009952983.1:983147-985190 GCF_000747805.2 Chaetura pelagica | reverse complement strand
CAGGAATCACAATCCCCTTAGGCTGGGAATGAGATGGATAAAGTTACAGCAGACCCTGTGCTGCTTCCCTGACTCTGACCACAGCAGCCCTGTAATTGTCACTGTAATTGGAGGGGACTTGGAAACCCTGAGCTCTGCCAGGAACATAATATTTTCTGAGATGTTGCTATAGGTGGCAGAGCAGGGGGATTTCTGCTTCTCATGGTGACAAGGGAACAACCCTGAGCCCAGCGCTGGCAGGGAGGGTCTGGGGGCTGCTGCACCCTCCTGGCATGTAACAAAGAGCCCAGGTAAGGGCAGCACGTAAGCTTGTTACAGGGGCTTATTCAGCAGATGGATGAACTGTTCCCAGGTAGATCTTATTTTTCATTAATGTGCCATTAGCCTCACCTGTGTGCCCTGCTCACCTCCCCGGATCTTGTTCCTTCCTCGTCTGGCAGAGAGATTGTGTTTCCAGCTCAGCCTGTCCTTGGCATCTCTTTGCCATTGCTCCTCACCTCCCCAGCCAAAAAAAAGTGGTGAGAGACCTCAGATCACCTGGCAATAGCTGTGCCAGCCTGGGCAGGCCTGGAGAGGGGTCCTGAATGTGGCTCTGGGTCCTGGTCCCAAGGCTAAAAGGAAAGGTGCTGGCGCTGGAATGTGGCTCTGCTGTCCCTGTCTGGGTGAGGGCATGAGTAGCTCTGGGTGATGGTCATAGTGTGAGAGTGACTGCACAGTGGGGACACAGGCACCAGATCAAACACCCCCAACAGATGAAATCAGGAGGTAACAAGGAGAAAGAAAGAATAAAACAATCATTAAAAACGAATTAACTGTATTGCCCAGAGAGGTGGTAGATGCCCCATCCCTGGAAACATCCAAGGCCAGGTTGGACAGGGCTCTGAGCAACCTGTTCTGGTTGATGTCCCTGCTCCCTGCAGGGAGTTGGACTAGATGTGACCTTTAAAGGTTCCTTCCCATCCAAACCATTCTGTGATTCTATGACTGCCAGAGCTGCCAAAGGTTTCTCCATCTTCTCCAGGTGGGCTCCCTAATGTGACAAAAAACCCTGGGAGCTTGGAGCCCCAGGAAGGGAATTAGTGAGCTTTGCAGTGTGTCAGCATGAGGACAGGCAGGTGACACAAACCACCTTGACTTGTGGAGCAGGGGAGAGTGATTTGGGGCCGGACACCTGCCGGGTTCTTCCGTAGCATCTAACCAACTCCTCTGAGGAACTAAAGCCTGGCAAAAATCCCTCCTCCTGTGTCATTCTTTCTTAAATGTTTTCTGTCAGTACATTTTGTTCTCCATTTTCCTCGGTGCATACTGAAGTGGGAGATTTTAGAATGATTCACAGTGTTCTGCTGAGCAGCTTCAAGCAGCAACCAGGGAGTCTGTTAAATAGGCATCCAGCCCAGAATATTTTGTACACTATCTAAATGCAGAGCTGTAATTAAAAGACATGCCTGAAATCAATGACAGAGGGCTGGGGGTTTGGGTTTGTTTTGGTTTCATTTTTTCCCCCCTCTCTCATTTTGTTTTCTCCCCAAGGGAGATGGAAAGGGGGTGGGGGTGGTTGAAGTCGCACTGAAGTATCAAAAGGCACAACAAGCATTTTGGAACAAATAGGATCCAACAATGTGGGCCGACACAATTGCTTTCAAATGGTAGATGTTCACTTATCACCCAGGGAACTTTCTGTCTGATTAAAAATAATTATTGCTGGCATTAAATCTGTTTAGAATTACTCGTCGCAATTCATCTCCTATCGCACGCTGCTGCCATATGCCTGGTTTGTTGAGTGGAAAAAACGTCTCTTTCGTTCGGATAAATAATGCTTTGTAAATATTTAGAGATGAATGTTCTGGATCAGTGAGTGGTGATTTGGTTTTTTTTATATATTTTTATTTTTTCCTGGTGATAAATACGTGCAAATGAGGTTGATTTGTTTGGCGGCGCCGTTTGAGGCTTGGACTGGATGGGGCCAGATGAAGCCCTGTGTAACTGCTCAGGGGCTGTGCCAAGATGACTTACCATGGGGACAGCAGAAGGGTCATTTCTGCT
>NW_009952983.1:979687-983016 GCF_000747805.2 Chaetura pelagica | reverse complement strand
GCTTCCGAGCAGGTGGGGAGAAAGGAATTTTAAAAATACTTTAGATCTCTTCAGAGCAGTATCTGCAGTGCCATCCATCCAGCCGCGGTTGCTGGATGTTTAGCAAACGCCACGAATTTCTCTTGTTCCCACTGCCCAAGTCCCAGGAGGACTCATGGGATGTGTGGATCCCACATTGTGTCTAGACCTGACCCTGCTTCCCGACTCCTGGGATGAGGGTTTGCTCCAGGAGGGGGACATGCAGACCTCTCAGCATGCCCCAGCCTCCTGCTGCCACTGCAGGCTCGTGGGGCTGGATGGGACCGAGTTATTGTTCCTGAAAGCGTGTGACGGGAAGGGGAGCTGACGCTTGGCATCGTTCCCCTCCTGCACATCAAAAGTGCTGAGGAGAAGTCGCTCAGCTCAGTGCCAAAGAACATATTTGCTGAACGCACACAACCACCAGTGCAGCTGCTCTGGCTGGGCCTTGGTGATTCACAGCAAGGGCTGTCAGAGGGTGCGCCGAGTATTTAAAGGAATACGGTTTTCACGTGCGGTGCTTTGTCCAGAGGCTTTAAATGGGATGAAATCTCTCCCACTGGTAAGAAAAGGGGCTTTAAGAGGGGTGGACACATTCTTCTGCTCTGGAGATGCCTCCTAAGGAGTCCCTGGGTGTCTCAGTGTGTCCAAAATATGTATTTTTTCCCCTTGGGAGACGTGAGTCCCGAGCTTTGCTGGTCATCATCCCCAAGGTCCTGCCACCTCTTTGTCTCTGTCTCCTCTTTCTTCCAGGCAAATTAAAACCAGCAGGAGACCTCAGTGCTGCTGACTGTCTCGGTGAGCACTCTTTGGATGTATATTTGCTTTGCATTCCATTAAAAGAGGAAGGCAAACAATGAGCATTAATGAATTCATCCGTTTATGATGACAAGACGTTTTCGTGTCCTCCAATCGATTTGCCGAGCGAGCCAACAAAAAGAGCAAACCCTGCATTATTTACCACCCTGAGTTGAAATGCAATGTCTGAATCTACAGAACTTGTTTGTGCTTTAAAATTCAAATGAGGATAACAATAATCTCCTTTCCAGGAGGCTGGCAGTTCCTTGCAGGAGGGGTTTTCCCCTTCTCTCTGGAAGCCAACCCGAAGGACCTGGTGTAACTTGTATTTCCCTGAGCTCCAAGGTCTGCACACAGGGGCAGGCACAGGGTCAAGTTGTGAAAAAGCAAAACCAGAGCCAGAAGGATTTTGACAGTCAGCTGAGTCATCAACTCCTCGTGGTTAATTAGACATAGTTCCTAATTAAAGTCATTATTTACCCTGGAAAGCAGGGAGGCAGCTCTAGCTCTCCCGGGGTGCAGAGGTTGGCTTTGATGTGCATTCTGGGGATGCTGAGAGGGAGGATGGGTGGGAAATGGAGGCACACTGCTCCTCAGGGGGCCTGCAGACAGAGAAAAATAACAGAAATAAAGAAGGAGGAGCTGCTGGGAGGATTGGTGTCACCTCTGGTGCTCCTGGGTTTCCTCCCACGTGGAGCAGCAGCTGTGGGATGGAGGAGGGTGAGCGATGTGAGCCCAGGTGACCATAGGGTGGATCAAAACCACCCCTGTGCAGGCTTATAAAAAAACCAAAACCCAACAACAACAAAAAAAGGAGGATTAAAGAAATTCCTTTTTCTCTTGGGAATATTGGAGACCACAGGTTGTGTCTCTGCCTCCACGCTCACCCTGAGAGCAGATGGAGCAAACCCATTCCTGTTTTCTATTCCAAAATGCAACAGTATGTTCAAGCCTTGACCAAAGGGGCCATTACAAAAGCAAGTCAAAGCCTTGATTTAAACCAGCTTGTTTAAATATTTGCTTGCTCCCTGTGGTTAGATTCCAGACTTTTACTCCCTGATTACTTTAGCCTGGAAAAAAAAGCAATAAATGGGAGGGTGAGAAGAAAAGCCTGATTCATTGATGAGGGCAGAGCACTGCCCAGCACAGGGTGCTACAGTTTCCCCAGGAACACTTTTGGGTCTTTAAATGCCCTGATATAAGTTCAAAAAAAGCAAGGGTTGCCAAGGAACAGAGGAGATAATTTGGCCTGACCTAAGGAGTTCCAGGATGCTGTTTGGGGGATGGTCCCTGGCCATGACTGGCAACCAGTTGTGGCTGCTGATAAATAGATTTTTGGATTATTTTCGTTAAGGATCTTGAAGGGCCTTTGGATTTCCTGGGAACCTCCCCCCCACCCCAACCCCCTCATGCTCATGTGAGGGATTAGGAAGATTCTTCCCATCTTGTTCCTTTCTGCAGCAGTAGCTTGGAGGGCAGAGGAGCTCCAGGGCAGTGCTGGCTCCCTGACCTGCCCCAGCTTCACCCACCAATTATTTATGAGCAGTACTGGCTTTCCACTGCAGCCAGCTCCTGGAGTCTTTGGAGCATCTGGTGTCATGGAGATGCTCAGTGAGCAAAAACCTCTCAACCTGTTTGCTTTGATGTCCAGATCCTTATTTTCTTGTTTTTCCTGCAGACAGAGATGTGTTTTCAGGAATCCCTTGAAAAGATACAAACTTTGATGTTCAGGGAAAATCCTCCCCACACCCTATATCTGAAGGACACTTGTGTCCTTCTCCTCTTTCATTGGTGACATCAAGCCTGGATGAAGTCCTTAAGGGCCTTGAGCATCTCTCCAGGGCCCATGGACCAGGCACAGGACCAATGTTATTGGCAAAAAGACAGTTTTTAGGAAGAAGGAGGCAGCTGATGACTGCTCTTTCCAAACAAACAAGGGTGCCCTAAATAACTCAGATCTTGCTGGCAAGGAGTATTTTTAACTGGCAACACAACACAAAAATAACACAGACAGCTGGAAGAAAAAGAGCGGCTGCTTTCCTGGGAGAGGGCTTTGCTGGGGAAAGCAAGGAAGGTCTTTTCTGCAGCCTTCTCCCAGCTCTCCAGGCCATTTCCAGGAGTTGCTACCAATGGTGTTTGCATAAGCCTTGGAGTCACAGAATTGTTTTGGTTGGAAAAGACCTTCCAGATCACCAAGTCCAACCCTTCCCCCAGCCCTGCCAAGGCCACCCCTGCCCCATGTCCCTCAGCACCACATCTACAGGCTTTGAAATCCCTCCAGGGATGGGGACTCCCCCCCTGCCCTGGGCAGCCTGGGCCAGGGCCTGACAGCCCCTTGGGGAAGAAATTGTTCCCAAGATCCAATTTAAACCTTCCCTGGCACAACTTGAGGCTGTTTCCTCCTGTTCCTTGGGAGCAGAGCCCAACCCCCCTGGCTCCAACCTCCTCTCAGCAGCTGCAGAGCCAGCAGGTCTCCCCTCACCTCCTTGTCTCCAGGCTGGACACCCCCAGCT
>NW_009952983.1:976065-977750 GCF_000747805.2 Chaetura pelagica | reverse complement strand
TGTTGACCATCATATAGACCAAGGATGCTTTGGGCTTGAAGTCATGGGGTTTTCAGGAGTATGTGATCATTCAAAGCAGTGCAAGGCCTTTGCTGTGGTCCTCTCTCTGCACAAAGGGCCTAGAAAGATGCTGGTGGTGACGCAGATGGTGGCAAAACAGATGCAAAGGGAGCAGGATAAGATGAGAGCCACAGGCAAGGCAGCTTAAAACCATCCCTGCTCTGAGGTGACCTGCATGTGCTGACCCTCTTGGCCTCTCTCATATATTACAGGTCCCATGCTGCCAGGGACAGTCCCCAGAGGTGATGGGCAAACACGAGCCATGTTGCTTGGTCAGTGGTGGGTTGACCCTTTGGCACCTCTTGCTGCCCATGAACTGCCCTGGTTAGGGAGAACAACACAGGTGTTATCTGATACAACAAAATAGAAAAAGTCTTTTGGGTATATGGGCAGCAGGTTGGGCAGAGCTTCTTACCTACCTCAGATCCTCTGCTACCTGCAAAACAGCCCTGGATGGGTTATTTGGGAACTCTGTGGCTTCTGGATGTTTTTGAGTCGTTTTGCAAGCAAAGAGATATAATCCTTCTAGGATACAGGCTGATAGCTTTATTTTAGGTGTTTCTAGGGACAAATATTGAATGTACTCTTCAATTCTTTGCTGATACATGTTCTTTCAGGAATGTTGCTCAACTGAGTCACAGGGAAAAGAAACACGTCTAGTCGTTGAGTTAGTTCCCACCACCTGGAATTTATGTCAGGGACAAGGCATTCCATGAGGATGTAGCTGCTGTGGGCAGTAAGATAGGAAGTTGCACGTTCCCTTTTATGTCCATGAGAACAGGTATCTCCACAGTAAATCCAGTGCCAGTGCCTCACTGGAGGGTTTTGTTTCCGTGGGAGGAGGAATCTCATTAACACAAACTTCAGAGGATCCCAGCTCTGCCAGCCAGAAGAAAAATGCAGCAGTTCTGTTGTCATCTATCAAATGGAGACCAACTTTGCCTATCCATGAGGATGAAATGAAAAGCTTTGGGCTTTAACTTGGTCAGGATGCACGTGGCTGTCTTTTCAGATCTCTGTTGCTGAGATCAATCAAATTGTCCATTTTGCTGGTGCTTAAAGAGTAGTGTTTTATAATTTGATCTCGGTGGGATTTCAAGAGAGGATTACACTGAGCATGGCTGCAAAACCATCCTGCTGTGGGCAGTGGCTGAGGGGGCAGAGAGGGTTTGGAGTCAAGTGCCAACCTGATGTTTTTAAATCACATTGTTTGGTTTCAAGTTACTTTGGGTCAGAATTAAGTGTGTGTGTCTATAAATGCTTGGGAGAACCCAGCTGGAGGGAACGGGTGCATCTCATGCTGAGCTGCTACCAATCTTCCCATGGGAAGAGGGGGTAAGGATGGGTTTTTTCCTTGTATTTCACTTTGAATAATGCTGATGCCCCAAGGAAAGGTGGCCATGCTGAGAAGAGGGACATGGCTTCCTCTTCTAAGTAATCTGTGATTCTATGATTCTATTTCTATTTTCCTGACAATTCATGATGTCAGGATACTTCTACTGAGCAGTGCAGGCATTGAGTGACAGAGCCCTGGGACAGGCTGCCCAGAGAGGCTGTGGAGTCTCCTTCTCTGGAGACATTCAAACCCCCCTGGACACGTTCCTGTGTGATGTGCTCTGGGTGCC
>NW_009952983.1:953390-971251 GCF_000747805.2 Chaetura pelagica | reverse complement strand
CCCTCATGCTCATGTGAGGGATTAGGAAGATTCTTCCCATCTTGTTCCTTTCTGCAGCAGTAGCTTGGAGGGCAGAGGAGCTCCAGGGCAGTGCTGGCTCCCTGACCTGCCCCAGCTTCACCCACCAATTATTTATGAGCAGTACTGGCTTTCCACTGCAGCCAGCTCCTGGAGTCTTTGGAGCATCTGGTGTCATGGAGATGCTCAGTGAGCAAAAACCTCTCAACCTGTTTGCTTTGATGTCCAGATCCTTATTTTCTTGTTTTTCCTGCAGACAGAGATGTGTTTTCAGGAATCCCTTGAAAAGATACAAACTTTGATGTTCAGGGAAAATCCTCCCCACACCCTATATCTGAAGGACACTTGTGTCCTTCTCCTCTTTCATTGGTGACATCAAGCCTGGATGAAGTCCTTAAGGGCCTTGAGCATCTCTCCAGGGCCCATGGACCAGGCACAGGACCAATGTTATTGGCAAAAAGACAGTTTTTAGGAAGAAGGAGGCAGCTGATGACTGCTCTTTCCAAACAAACAAGGGTGCCCTAAATAACTCAGATCTTGCTGGCAAGGAGTATTTTTAACTGGCAACACAACACAAAAATAACACAGACAGCTGGAAGAAAAAGAGCGGCTGCTTTCCTGGGAGAGGGCTTTGCTGGGGAAAGCAAGGAAGGTCTTTTCTGCAGCCTTCTCCCAGCTCTCCAGGCCATTTCCAGGAGTTGCTACCAATGGTGTTTGCATAAGCCTTGGAGTCACAGAATTGTTTTGGTTGGAAAAGACCTTCCAGATCACCAAGTCCAACCCTTCCCCCAGCCCTGCCAAGGCCACCCCTGCCCCATGTCCCTCAGCACCACATCTACAGGCTTTGAAATCCCTCCAGGGATGGGGACTCCCCCCCTGCCCTGGGCAGCCTGGGCCAGGGCCTGACAGCCCCTTGGGGAAGAAATTGTTCCCAAGATCCAATTTAAACCTTCCCTGGCACAACTTGAGGCTGTTTCCTCCTGTTCCTTGGGAGCAGAGCCCAACCCCCCTGGCTCCAACCTCCTCTCAGCAGCTGCAGAGCCAGCAGGTCTCCCCTCACCTCCTTGTCTCCAGGCTGGACACCCCCAGCTGCTCCTTGTAAGACCTGTGCTTTAGAATGTGGTGGTTGTTTTTAACTGGTTACTATATACTAATCAAGGTTGCAAGATCAGGGTAGCTCCCAGGAATCTGCTTTTACATCTTGGCAAGGCCCTAAAACACAAAAGAAATAGTCAGTTTGATGGGTTCATTTCTCCAGAGGTACATTGGACATCTGGATGCTTTGGTTAATGCTGTCAAAAGGTAGAAAACACAGCTCCAGTGCTGTGCCAGGCCAAGAAATTACCTTTTTGCAACATGCCTACCTGCCTCCCCCATTGTGCAGCAGAGCCAAGGCTCCCCTGAACCATGCCAGGAGCAGGGCTGAACCTGCCTGCTGGCAGGTAGGGGGCTCTGGCATGTTCTTTAGGGTGACTGGGGTTTTCTAGCCATGGTAAGAGCTTTCATGGCTTTGGGGTAATTTATGTACAAGCCTGTCATCTGGCTTTTCCCTTAGAAAAGAGCAGGAAACAAGCTGGGCTAAGGATGGGATGTGCAGTGTGTGGGGGAAGATTTGGGAAGAGGCTGAGACCCCCCCCAGGCTGTGCAAGGCATGTGGAGGCTGTCAGAGATGTTCTATATTCAGGTGGAAAAGCAAATGTATTCCCATGCAGGTACACACACACACAGGCATATGGGAAATCAAACCTCTCTCCTGCTTGTTGGGGCTTTGTTTGTGGAAGGCAGTCAGCACAGAAGGAGCAGTTAGGGAGGAAAATCACAACCTTTGCTCATGTCACAGCCCTGAGCTGGGGGAAAACCAAGCCTCAGGTCTTGCTGCCCCTCTCTGTGTTGCTGTGATGTGATTCAGCATCTTCCTCCTGCCTTTCCCCTCCAAGATGAGTAATTCAGCCACCAGAACCTTTAACGAGTCCCAGGGACTGTCACAGCTTCAGATTGAAGTGCAGCCTCATGTTCCATCAGCAGAGCCTGGTGCCAGCACCAGAAATCTGGGGGTGTCTGCTGGGGGTTCGAAGGAGACTCCCTCCCACCCAGGGGGGAGCATTTGGAGGGGAGGGAGCCCCCCTAATTCAGCCTTGCTGAAATGGGAGCAACTTCTAGTAAATCTTATTTATGTTTTTGTGCTCAGAAGCCCCAGCAGCTGGGAGAGCCCTTACTGCAGCACCTGGGGCCAGCCTTTGCCAAGCAGATCCTGGCCATGCTGAGGAAGAGCTGGTCTGGCTGCAGCCCATCCCCTGTGGCAGCACAGAGAGGGAGCACCAAAACACACATTTCTGACTCCAAACTGCTCCCTCATTTTCCCTAGGATGTGGAGTCTTTTCAGCAAAGGTTGCTTTCTGGCTCCTTTTCTTTGGAGTGGTGAGTCCTGGACCCATGAGTGGGACATTCTGTGTTTCTGGGGTGCAGATGATGACCCCAAGCAGGATGGGCTGAGCCTGGTGGGTGCTGAGATTTCCCCAAGCAGGTCCTGACGGAAGGCAAGGGTAGTGAAACTCATACCAAGCCCTGTGCCTTTTTGACCCACACATGAAGTATCTACACCTGATGTGCCAAAATTGCACTCAGATTGGTGAATCAGAAGGAAGAAATTGGTGATGAAAAAATTCCCCCACCCCCCCAGCCTTGCAAATCATAATGTGTTATATTGTCATAGGATTATGATTATATCTAAGAATTTTGGGTGATGGCAGCTCTTTAAATTCTACTGTGGTGATTTCTTTGCCTATCTGGAGGCAAAGGCAGGGGGCAAAGTCATGTGGATGCAGAGAGCTGTGTGGCTGCCCGACAGGAGATGGCTTTTGGAGGTCAGGATGAAAGGAGCAGTTGTGTGGGCATGTCTGCTGCCCACCATGGGAAGGACTTGGTGGTCAGCAGGGTTCATCATGTGTCAGCTCTGGACGCAGTTGCTGCCCTTTGATTTTGAGACTGAAGGGTTTGTTGGAAACCTTGGGATGATCCTCAGCCCTGTGTTGACCATCATATAGACCAAGGATGCTTTGGGCTTGAAGTCATGGGGTTTTCAGGAGTATGTGATCATTCAAAGCAGTGCAAGGCCTTTGCTGTGGTCCTCTCTCTGCACAAAGGGCCTAGAAAGATGCTGGTGGTGACGCAGATGGTGGCAAAACAGATGCAAAGGGAGCAGGATAAGATGAGAGCCACAGGCAAGGCAGCTTAAAACCATCCCTGCTCTGAGGTGACCTGCATGTGCTGACCCTCTTGGCCTCTCTCATATGTTACAGGTCCCATGCTGCCAGGGACAGTCCCCAAAGGTGATGGGAAAACATGAGCCATGCTGCTTGGTCAGTGGTGGGTTGACCCTTTGGTACCTCTTGCTGCCCATGAGCTGCCCTGGTTAGGGAGAACAACACAGGTGCTATCTGATACATCAAAATAGAAAAAGTCTTTTGGGTATATGGGCAGCAGGTTGGGCAGAGCTTCTTACCTACCTCAGATCCTCTGCTACCTGCAAAACAGCCCTGGATGGGTTATTTGGGAACTCTGTGGCTTCTGGATGTTTTTGAGTCGTTTTGCAAGCAAAGAGATATAATCCTTCTAGGATACAGGCTGATAGCTTTATTTTAGGTGTTTCTAGGGACAAATATTGAATGTACTCTTCAATTCTTTGCTGATACATGTTCTTTCAGGAATGTTGCTCAACTGAGTCACAGGGAGAAGAAACACGTCTAGTCGTTGAGTTAGTTCCCACCACCTGGAATTTATGTCAGGGACAAGGCATTCCATGAGGATGTAGCTGCTGTGGGCAGTAAGATAGGAAGTTGCACGTTCCCTTTTATGTCCATGAGAACAGGTATCTCCACAGTAAATCCAGTGCCAGTGCCTCACTGGAGGGTTTTGTTTCCGTGGGAGGAGGAATCTCATTAACACAAACTTCAGAGGATCCCAGCTCTGCCAGCCAGAAGAAAAATGCAGCAGTTCTGTTGTCATCTATCAAATGGAGAACAACCTTTGCTATCCATGAGGATGAAATGAAAAGCTTTGGGCTTTAACTTGGTCAGGATGCACGTGGCTGTCTTTTCAGATCTCTGTTGCTGAGATCAATCAAATTGTCCATTTTGCTGGTGCTTAAAGAGTAGTGTTTTATAATTTGATCTCGGTGGGATTTCAAGAGAGGATTACACTGAGCATGGCTGCAAAACCATCCTGCTGTGGGCAGTGGCTGAGGGGGCAGAGAGGGTTTGGAGTCAAGTGCCAACCTGATGTTTTTAAATCACATTGTTTGGTTTCAAGTTACTTTGGGTCAGAACTAAGTGTGTGTGTCTATAAATGCTTGGGAGAACCCAGCTGGAGGGAACGGGTGCATCTCATGCTGAGCTGCTACCAATCTTCCCATGGGAAGAGGGGGTAAGGATGGGTTTTTTCCTTGTATTTCACTTTGAATAATGCTGATGCCCCAAGGAAAGGTGGCCATGCTGAGAAGAGGGACATGGCTTCCTCTTCTAAGTAATCTGTGATTCTATGATTCTATTTCTATTTTCCTGACAATTCATGATGTCAGGATACTTCTAATGGCTTCCTCTTCTAAGTAATCTGTGATTCTGTGATTCTATTTTCCTGACAATTCGTGATGTCAGGATACTTCTGCTGAGCAGTGCAGGCATTGAGTGACAGAGCCCTGGGACAGGCTGCCCAGAGAGGCTGTGGAGTCTCCTTCTCTGGAGACATTCAAACCCCCCTGGTTCCTGTGTGATGTGCTCTGGGTGCCCCTGCTCTGGCAGGGGGATTGGACTGGGTGATCTTTCCAGGTCCCTTCTAACCCCTAAGATTCTGTGATTCTGTAAGTCTGTGATGGTGGCTGGAACCTTCATATTTCCATGAGCTACATCCAACTCTGCATCCCTGGGTTTTCAGCCATTGCTGCTCTTCAGGAAGTTGATCCCTGCCATACAGCCAAGTCCCATTCCATCAAACTTGACCAAAGGCAGAACACGATTGGAGCAAACAAAACAAACCCACCACGTCCATGTAGCTGTGTGCATTAGGGCTGGTGAAATCATGTTGAGGTCTCATGGCTTCTCCATATGGCAGAACTGAGAAAATTTGGTCTCTGGTTAGAAAAATGACAGTGTTTATAGCTTGTAACCCAATCTGTATTTATTTCAGCTTAGGTCTGTGCAGATGCTTTATGTTAACCTAAAAAGTTTTTTTGTTTTTTGGTTTTTTTTTCCCTGCTTAATGTATCTGCTTATTTACAAACATAAATTAAATCTAGTTTAGAGCATATGATGTAACAGGATCTTGTATTAAAATAATGGCAAACTTTGTGTTCCAGCTGGTGCAGCTCAGCTTGCAGACAAGACCATAATATTTTTGCATATAGACAAGCCCAGAAGCAAATGTACATACTTGTAGTTTCAATGCAAAAAGCAAGAAGAAGCAATGACCATGAGTTCTGGAGCCTTGTAAATCAACTGAGCTCCCTTGGCTGCTCTGATAGTCTCTGGACAAAGAGTGGCTGATACCTCACTGGAAATCAATCCCTTAATGGACAGGTTTCCTTGTCTGTTCCTGGAGTTAATGTGAGTCTCTGCAAGAGAGGGGATCTCAAACTGTTAGCTGAAATATATCCTAGTTTGAGAAGGGTCTTTGGGCAGTGAGTGTCTCTTTATCTGAAGTGAGGTGACATCGATGCAAATCACCTCTAAAGTGGACTTGATCCTGGTTTTTTGAGATACTAAATATCATGGGATATAGGACGTGGCATTTATTGCTGGGTGCCTGTCATCCAAAATTTTGCATGCCACAATTACAAATCCACGTGTAAAAATTCTTCCCTGTGTGGGCCATGGATACCTGAAGGAGCTACATGGCACCAGAGCCACATCTTGCTCAGGCCTGGCTCTCCCCTGGGAATGTCTCTGCTCTGAGAAACCAACCTAGGAGGCTTGAATAAGGAACAAATGACTAAATATTGACTCAGGAAAAACAAAGATCCATTTGGTTGTAAATGGAAAAGGGGGTTGAGGGCTGTGGTAGAAAGAGGAAGGAAACAGAATACATAAAATAAGTGTCTACAGGCAGAATTATCTCCTTGCAGAATCAGTTTTCCAGACTTCCCTCGGTGAGTTATCGGCAACACTCCACATATTTGTGCAGTCAAAGAGCTGCAAGGCACAAGCACTTTCTCCAGTAGCAAGTAACTCCTTTTCCTGATAACATCTTCAGTGGGGCTTGGCTGCCCCGTGCAAGTGCAGCAGCAGGGATTGTGCTGGGAAGGTGGGGGAGACCCAGTCCACTGCTTGTCAGGCAGCTCAAATTCAAAGCAAAAGCAAGATTTGGACCAGGAAGGGAAGTTTTCAAAGGCAATGAGGTTTTCCTGTGGGAGATGGGCACTTGGGTGGCTGGGGAACCTTGAAGGACCTGCCTTCCCTCTTTTGACATGGTCTGCACTCAAGCAGCAAAGATGATAACCAAGAGGAGATGGGAGCATTTTGGTTCTTGGCAGGATGGTGCCTTGGTACCAGCCCCAGACACAACAAAGTTTTGAGTGTGGAGAGGGCTGGGGAAGAGACACAGGGCAGGAAAATGTATTTGTTTTCATCTTGCTTCCTGGCTTCATGATGGATCTGGGCTGCTCATAGGATCCTCTAACAACACTGGCATTTGGACCTGAGATGTGTCATGTGTTGGTGCCGCCAGAGCCAGGTCTAGACACTGGCCTTTCCCATGACCTACCAAGTCCACCATGACCTCACCCAGCTCACCCCAGCCAGGCCTGTCCACCCCTTCCACTGCTGACTTTCATTATCTGCAAGCAGACTGTAGCTGTATTGGCAATTAGATGTTCTCCAGATAGGAGCATGGACATCAGTGCTGGGCTACTTCTGAGCCAGAGCAACAGGAAGGTCTACCAGGGAAAACCTGTGAATTTAACAGAGAGGTTTCTTCTTTGCCAACAACACGAGATGCACCTTGGGGTGAAATGTCAACACTTCAGCATTTGCAAACCAGGGTCTGTCAGACCTCCCTGCATGAACTCTTAAGTTCTTGTATGTGATGAGGCTGCACAGTCCAACAGAGAGACCTGTCCCAGCTCCTCTGTGACCATCCTGTCTTGGAAAGACAAGTTGTCCACCTGTGCCACCCATCCACCTTACTTTGGCTGGGGAGCTGTCACCCCTGGGTCAGAGAACATGTGGCTCCAGGAAAGGCTACAGCAAGTTGGAGTAGGTCAGATCTGGAAACATGGAGTTCACCTGTCTCCCTGGCCAGCAGAAGCAGTGCTCAGCATGTGCAAAATGAGGTTCAAACAATGTAGTATCCACTGGTCCAGCTTTTTATTGCTCTTCTGTTGGTGTCACTATCAGTAACTGACCAAGACAAAGTGCAGCACTTGGGGGCCTATAAGAAAGATGGGGACAAACTTTAGCAGTGCCTGTAGTGATAGGACAAGGGGTGATGGTTTTAAAACGAAAGAGGGAGATTTAGACAAACAAATTTTTTACAATGTGGGTGGTGAAACAGTGGCCCAGGTTGCCCAGAGAGGTGGTAGATGCCCCATCCCTGGAAAATCCAAGATTGGGTTGAATGGGGCTCTGAGCAACCTGATCTATTTGTAGATACCCCAGCTCTCTGTGGTCAGTTGGACTAGATGATCTTTAAAGACTCCTTCCAAACCAAACCATGCTGGGATTCTTTGACTCAAGGAGAGAAGGGTAGCTGCATTTCTAAGGTCAGTGGTTTTTCTGAGCTCCAGTGGGACAAAACAACACGAAGGAGCAACAGTCAAATCAAAGCCCTGAGCCCACATCACAAAACTGTGCCACCAGCAGGAGTTCCTTGGACCCTGCTGACATCAGTCCAAAGGTGTCAAACCTTGCAGAGACAGACTTGTCCACGTTGGCTTGGCTGCAGATGTGAGGGGGTCACATGTGTCCTTCCCTCACCAAGCAGAAACACCTCTTTTTTCCTCTTTTTTTCCCCCTATTTTCTGGGAAAATAGGGGAGAGTGCAACACTCTGCCATCCAGGTGCATGGGATTCACCCAGGGCTTCATCCTGGAGGCAGCAAGACACAAGAAAAATCAGTGCTGGAGCTCAGCCAAGAGACACTGCTCTGTCAGGGCTCCCAGCAAACGCTGTTTATTCCCATCTTGACTCTTCCAGCAGACAAAGAGCACGTTATCCTTGGAGACACAACCCAGAGCTGTGTGTGTAAACTGAAGTCCTGGGCCCTGCCTGCTTGCTGGGAAGCTGTGGATCTGTGGTGAATGCTCACAGCATGTTGTGCTTCACAAGGGCACATCTGCAAGGGCTTCACTGCTTGCAAGGGTCTCTTGCTCCATAGTAGGGGAAAATGTGATTTTCCTGTGTTGGCTGTTTTTTTTACTAGGTTTTTGTGAGTGTTGGGTTTTGGTTTTTTTTAGTAGAAGGTTTTACAGGCTGGGATTTGGAAGCTTTCCCAGGTTTTGCAAATAAAACTGTGAGTCTGTGGAGTGTTGGAAGAGGAATCTCAGGAACGTGGGAGCGTTTTCCCTGGAGCTGCTCTGGAGTTTCTCCTCTTGCTGCCTCGAAACACTCCTAAGGCGATGGCTGTTCTACACATCTCCATGTGCTGGAAACAAAGGCAAAGTGGGACCTAACAGCAAGTTTGTTCAAAACAGGCAAAAAAAAAAAAAATGACAGTGATTGGCCCTGCAGAAAGAAATACCAAGCTTGTATTCTAAACTGTGAGTGCAGCATGGAATTCATACCAGCAGTGACTCCTGCTTCAGTCACTGCAATCTGTAAAGGTCCTCAGTGTATCCTTGTGTCCTGTTTTTCAGGTCACCAAGCAATGGAAGCTGTTTTTTTTGTGGCAATTAACCAGCTTCCTAACTCCAATGGATCTTCAACAAGCCAAGAGATATTCAACGATCCAAGATAAAAGGCTTTAACTGTCTCCCAGGCAATATGTAATTTAAACAAGAGAAGTTCCTTTCTTGTTTTCCCCGTGAGGGATATGATGTCTAATCATGAAGTTCTATGATGTCTAATGATGAAGTTTTACAGAACAAAAGCTTATGGCTATTTTATTCCCTATTTCGTGAGTTGTGGCCAGCTCAGGAATGTTGTGAACCTGGAAAAGAAGAAGTTTTATCTTCTTAACCAAGGACTGGAGCTCCGCAGTACCACTGATGGGATAATCTATTTCCTCCAGGCTGCTGCCTTAAAAATGTCAAGAAGTTAAAGGGATTTGAGTAAAAATAGAAAAGGACATCCTGAATGATGAGGGAGGGCTTCACATCCGGCAGGGAGCTGGGAAAGGCAGGAAGGCACCAGGCAAAGCCCTGCACGGGCTGGGAGCTGGGATCACATGGGAACCTCCAAGCTGAGATGGGAGGAAGGTGAAGAAACTCTGTAGGAAGTAAAAATTCCACCCTGGTCCTTATTCTGGGGAGACACGGGGTTGTTTCTGCTTGTTCCTGCTACTCTGCCATGAACTTGGGGCCCAAATGAGATGGGAGCCAGGGCTGGGGCTGGCGCTGCTGGGGTGGAGGGTGAGGCACCTTCTGCAAACCCCTTGATTTATTGCAGAAGGGCTGCCTTGCCAAACAGGAGCTCTGGAAATTTCCTTTTTAGTAGCAGGGAAGAGGTGATGCCAGTGATCCCAGGATGGAGGTGTGGGACCGTGGTGAGCAGAGCCGTGGCATTTTTCCAGGGCTCGGTGCTGAAACACTGCCTCGCTATAATTGAGTGAAGAAGACTCAGTCTGTCCTCTCACAGCAAATTAAACACAACTTTGTGGGTTTGGTGGTTTGCTGCCAAGTGCCAATGCAGCCCCGTATTAATAGCTTATGACAGGATTATTCTCCCTGGTTTTGGCAGGAAGGAGCTCTTTGGCCTTAATCCTGCTCGAGGCTAAGGGAGGAAACCCTGCACAGCCCCTGTATTTACCAACACTGTAACTCTTCACTCCCAAATAGCACTTAAATCCCAAATTTTCAGAGATTAGAAGAGTAGAGTGACCCTGCATCCATCCAAAGATGCTGCTGGGTGATGGGGAGAGATGAGGAACCTACATGCACATCCCAGCCACCAAGTTCTCCATGAACATGGATTCCAACCGTGTGACCATGGGTCCCCATCCTCCCCCCTCACAAATATGTGAGAGGTCTTTAAAAATTCATTCATACTTGTTGTGAGCTCAGCATTTAAATGCCTGAAAATGAGGGAAAAAAATAATAAAATAATAGGGTTGGAAATAGGAAAGCAAAAGGGATTTGAAGTGGTAGGGTTAGGAGGGCAAAGTACTCAGCAGACAGTCAGGTCAAAACCTCTTTGGGTGTCATCTGGATGAAAGCTCCCACAGCATTAATCCTTTTTTAAAATCACAGACACCAGCCAGGGGCCTCAGTGGTCATAAAGAATATATTTAAATTGAAACCTCCAAATTAACCATGTACAGTAGTTTCCTGGGAAGCCCAGTGTCCCATTCTTCCCTGTTCTTGCAGAAATGAGGAACTGGCCAGAGAGCAAGGGCTTGATTTTCACAGAATCATAGAATCCCAGACTGGTTTGGGTTGGAAGGGATCCAACCTGCCCTTCAGCACTTCCAGGGATGGGGCAGCCACAGCTTTCCTGGGCAACCTGGGCCAGGGTCTCACCACCCTCACAGCAAAGAATGTTCTCCTAGTGTCTAGCCTAAATCTTCCAGTTTAAAGCCATTATTCCTCATCCTCTCACTCCCTGCCCTTGTCCCAAGCCCCTCCCCAGCTTTCCTGGAGCCCCTTCAGGCACTGGAAGCTGCTCTAAGGTCTCCCTGGAGCCTTCTCTTCTCCAGGCTGAACACCCCAACTCTCCCAGCCTGGCTCCAGAGCAGAGCTGCTCCAGCCCTGGGATCATTCCCGTGGCCTCCTCTGAACTTGCTCTTGGGAAAAGCTGAAGCAACTCAGCTTCACTGAAGTTCTGAAGTGGCAGCACCACTGGCTAGAAAAGCAGGATTTTTCTCCGAGAAGGAATCTTCAAAATTTATCCCTAATTGTTCAAGTTTTGAATGAGTATGTAAAAAATCCACTGGTTCCTGTGTGGGCAGCAAGGCTGGGCTGGCACTGGGGGCTTTCTGGACTGGCCAGTGCTGGGGCTGGAGGACACACAACAAAGGCACGTGTGTGCAAACCACCAAACCTCCAGGAAGAATGAGGACAGCCTTGAATTTTTATAAGGAGGTTGGCACAGCCATTGCCTTCTGCTTCCCACGGACCTGTGGACAATGTCCCTTCTCACTGATACACATTTGCAGAGAGGAGGGAGGGGGAGGAAGGGAGAAAGTAAAACTTTGTCTTCTTTGCCCTGACTGTGCCAGCCATGCCCTGTGGGCACAGAGGAGGTGATGGGGTGGCCAGGCTGGAGGTGACACCCCACAGGCTCTGGGGAGACCTTAGACCCCCTTCCAGTCAGTACCTGCAGAGGCTCCAGGAAAGCTGGGGAGGGACTTTTGACAAGGGCAGGGAGTGATGGGATGAAGTGGAACAGTTTCAATCTGTAAGAGAGGAGATTGAGATGAGATCTAAGGAAGAAATTCTTTGCTGTGAGGGGGGTGAGACCCTGGCCCAGGTTGCCCAGAGAAACTGTGGCTGCCCCATCCCTGGATGCGTTTGAGAGCAGACTGGATGGGGCTTGGAGAAACCTGGTCTAGTGGGAGGTGTCCCTGCCCATGGCAGGGGATTGGAACTGGATTAATTTGAAGGTCCCTCCCAACTCAAACCATTCTATGATCCATCAGTGCTGCACAAAGCTGGTGTGAATTTTGGATGCAGAAGTGTTCATCTTGAATTAATGCTGGAAACTGCGTGGAGTCACTAGGAGCCAAAGCATGAATAAATTACTACAGGGAGGAAAAAAAAGAAAAAGAAAAGAAGCCTCAAATCCCTAAGATGCTTGAGTCTGCTTTAAAGATCTCACGTGTCATGAAACAGAGATACCTGCACTTTTTCTCTGTTCTTTTATCTTATCAAAACCACAGAGGAGCATTTACCCACACGCACACAAACATTTCGGAGAGGATCTAGGCAAATGCAGACTGAAATATTTGAATGTAGGGCCATGCTCAGTCAATGACCTTTGCATAATTAGAAATCTCTTTCTGTGTCTGATCATGGAAATGGCCCGTGGCTTCTGCCTTTGTTTCACTTGCTACAGCCTCCATATGCTCCATTTGCATCCTGAAATGATCGATCGGCTGCGTGTCTCAAATGTAAAGATTGATGAGCAGTGATGGGAAGGTTGGGGGTCCCAGGTGGTGGGTTTGCAGGTCACTGAGGTTTTCGTGCTGCAGATGGGACGAGCAGAGGGTTTAGCTGTGCAGGGCCTCATTAATGAGTTGGGCCAGTTTTTGAAGGAAGAGGCTTCCTATGGCTCTGTTCCCATCTGTTCCCAAAAATCAGGCGAAGAAAACACGAAATAACTCCCCGCTCACACACGGGGCTGTCACAGCCTGTTCCTCCCCGTGAAGATGTCAGCATGTTCCTGCCATCAGCCTCATCACGTGCCTGGAAATCAGGGGGTTTAACAGCCCATGGAGCAGAAAATCATACGTGTCTCTTTTCTCAGAGCAGGTCGGGGATGTTCATTGTATAATCAGCTTGGCAGGGGGCTGCAAATGAGGCCACAGGGCCTCCTTATATCTCTTTTGCCCTTTGGAGAACCCAAGTTTTAAGGCCCTACACTTCACCTAGTAAGTCAGTGAGATTTTGCCACAAGCTCTACATATCCCTCCTACCCAGATGTGGATTTATAAGGTTGCTTTTGCTTTCTTGGATGCTTCAATTTAACTAAAACATCTGAAATGGGGTCCCCTTCATTCCAGAAGGCAGCTGATGAATTCTATTAGCAAGTGGTTTCCTGTTCTTTCTGTTCCTTCAATAATGTATTTGCTTTTGCTCTAGTTGGATGTGTGCTATATAAATGATTGCTAATACTTAGCAATGAATTAATGTTGATTTTCTTTCAGCTCAAAGGCTTTTTTTTCATTCATCTTCTGTCTCTTAATGGCAACAGCAGGTATATGTGTGCTCTTCTATTAAAAAATAAAAGTCTCACAATCTTTTCATAGCTTCTCCTAGTGTTTCCATACAAAATCTTCCCTGATTTAACATAACTAGTAAATATCAGCAACACACAGTGCCTATTCCTTGTCTGAAAGGTGAGGAGCTCGCAGGACTTCCAAGGTAACTCAGCTCCTTTTGTTAAGGAAAGGCATTATCTGACAAGGTACAAGGCATCTTCATCTCCTAATGATTCCAGTAAAAGCCAGTAGCAATCAGGGAGTTACCAGAATTGCATTTCTCACCCATTACCTCGCTGCTATGAGGTGCCGTTTTGGCCATTCATCTGCTAAAGAGCCCATAACAATGACAACTCAACCAGCCTCGGGGGATCCTGACAATAGGGAGCCTTTTCAGTTTACAAAGCTAATGACTGAATAATCCCACATACTGAGCAGGGGTAGGAGAAGTGACCATCTACACCCACCTATATAGTGAAAGCTCCCACGACTGGGATGGTGGCAGCGCTTGGGATTTTGGGAGGTCCAGTTGAATTGGGGTTTTTTTGTTCTGCTTTTTTTTTTGTTTGGTTGGTTGGTTTGTTGTTGTTTTTTTTTTTCCTCATGCTCAGATTTCAAGGTTTTGAGGGCAGCGACTGACTTCTTTCCTGAGTTTATCCACTGCCTGGTGGAAGGCAGCCTGGAAGCCTGCCAGGAGCACCTGGCAATGCACTTAGTAAATTATAGTAATGAAAAGAACGTCAAATGCTAGAGGTAGTTACAAGGCTTTACTGATGTATATACTTGGAAGGCCAAATGCTGCTTTTAACATATTCAGATATGACCTGGCACCTCTTTACCCTAACAAGATGCAGAGGAGCAAACTGATTAATTTTTAGGTCTTACTGCCAGGGAAGTCTGAACTCCCAAGTGGTTAATAACCACAGATCCTGCAGTTGATAGCAAAACTGCAGGGTTTTTTCTCTTCTAAAAATCATATGTGTGTACCAGTGCTGCAAAGATTGCAAAAGGCAGTGCTGAGGAGTTTGAGGAGATGGGGTGACAGACCCCCACTGGGTCAGTGGTTTTGGCTGTGGAGCTGAATCCTGCTTGGGAAGCAGCAGGGTTGGGTTACGCTGGAGAGGAATGGGTGTTGGAGCAACCTGGGCTGGTGGGAGGTGTCCCTGCCCATGCAGGGGGGTTGGAACTAGATGATCCTGAAGGTCCCTTCCAACCCAAACCAGTCTAGGATTCTATATTTCTAAGTGGAGGATGCTGCTGTAACCCACTGATTATCTACTGGCTGCATGGGAGCCAGGGGACCATCTCTGGTTTCTGAAGTGCAGTAACTTCTAAAATGCATTTCATTCTCTGCAGTAGAAAGATGTGAAAACAATGTTTAGTTCTGAGTGGCTTTGTGGGTGTTCATGCTTTGCTGGTGGGTGAAATACTCTGGCGCCTGCAAACTGAGAAAGGTTTGGGTCTGAGGTTCAGGGTGCTGACACAGCAGAGCTCACATCATCCCAGCTCTCTGAAAAGCAGATTCCTTGGTTAAGAAAAAATAAATGGTTGTGTGGTACCAACTTTCAGCACACACAGGGATCAGGGCAATTAGGAGCCTTTCATACACAAAATTAGGTGTGGGAAGAACCAGAGCTGGGCTGGGACCCTGCACCTGAGCTTTGCCAGCCCTTCAGCTCCTGAAAAGCAGAGCTCCTCTCCTGCCTTCTGTCCTGCAATGATTTGGGTGTTTGCATGACGTTCGATGGGGGAAGTCTGGTTGATTGATGGGATAGCTGAATATCTCTTTGTGGATGGAGACCCAGCCATCTGCTCTCGAAGCTGCTCTCCTGGGGGTGGGGAGCATCAATGCCAGGGATGGTTTTCACAGAAGGATAATGTGTTCCAAGCCTGGGGAACTGGTTTCACCAGCTTTGTCTGCTGGGGTGAAGGTCAGAGCAGCAGAATTTCCCCTAAATTAGGTATAAGTAAATTTCTCTCAAATGGAGACAAAATTTAAAAGCAACAAGGGGCAATATCTTGGAGAAAGTCCACTCTCAGGTGAGCAACTGGGACAGGAGAGAGCATCCTGCAAAGAGGGACACTGTGATTTGAAAGGGGATTTGGCTCTAGGTTCTTGGCAGGAGTCGGAGAAGTGCATGGACCTGGATCCTCCTGGGGAGAGGGCAGGATGCTGAGATGGGGGTTGCCAGTGCTTCTGATTTTGGCAAATACATACAAAAGATGTTTATATTCCCCCTGTAGCTGTGGCAAATCCTTCAGGAAAGAAGCTGTGAAGGGAGTGCACAGTGCTGGTGCTCCAGGGAAGATGGGTGAGCAATGGGACCCTGTGGGAAAAGGAATCCAGACCATCCTCCCAGAACAACCCATGCCACTGGAAAAGATGTTCAGAAGCTCCTTAGAATGTTTTATTTGTCTTTTAGACTGAAGTTGGTCTCTGACTGAAGTTGGTCTCTGAGCTGATCTTCCAAGAGAAGGACCTAGAGTGCCTGTAAAACCTCAGGATGTCTTTCTTGAATGATAATTGCTCAATTAGAGCCAGTCATTAGACTGATATGGCTAAGGTCATCTTCTCTTATGTACTTGGACATTTTCTTACTGGGTCCTTCTATAACTCTTTGCAGTCAGCTCAAAATCTTTGGCTTCTCAGCAAACTTTCCCATTAGAAGTCAGCTGCCTGGCCAGAGCACACCACGAAATCCCAGCAACAGCCTCTCCCCACTGCCAAAATGAGAACCTATTTCTAGCCTTTGTTTTTTCTTGTAGTCAGCTGCTAATCCATGAAGCCCTTTCTTTATCTTGTGCTACTTTTATTGCTTTGACAGCTCTTACAGTGGCAAAGCTCTCATGAACCCCAGGTACGTGATACACATTAAATCACCTACATGATATTCATTGCTTTGCTTTGAAGGCTCTGAATGTGTTGTAAACTTTGACTTCTTTCTGCAAAAGCCCTCTCTTGCCCTACCCCTGGTGTATCAGATCTGCCAAATGCATCCCTAAGTATTCATATTTATGTATATTTTATTGTATTTTCTATAAATTTGCTTAGTGCAGGTCAGACTGATGGGGTCAAAGCTCTCCAACTTGCCTCTTCAGAAACCAGTGTCAAGTTTGCTGTTTCTCATCTGCTGAGGACACAATGATGTTAATTATTCTCTGAGCGACCTGGGCCAGTATCTCGCCACCCTCACGGGAATTAATTTCTTCTTTCCTGACATCTAATCTAAATCTACCCTCAATTTTCCCTCTTTTTGCACTGTACCATGAGCTTCACGTGCAGTGGATGTGGTGCCAGAGCTATTCACATCTTTCAATACTTTCTCTATAGTTCTTGGTCCCTAAGCCCTGATTCACAAAAGTGCTGAAGTCCTTACTCAGAGTCCAGCACATCTGTAAGTACTTGGCTGAATTAGAGCCTTATTAATCTTCCTGCATTTAAAATATCTTTTTATTGCATTTAAAAAATAAACGGGCGTGTATCATTTCATCATGTTTGAGATGTTTTTTCAAACATTGGTTTTAATGCTCCTCTGACTTGGCTGGAAATCCCTCCATCCGGCCAAGCAGCTGCTCAAGCTAAACCTGGGATCAAACTCCCTCTTGTAGCACCATTGCTGCTGGGAAGGAGGTCCAAGTTATTTGTGATTCCCAATTCCAAGGGGAAAACAATTAAATCTCCTCAAGGAGCCACACCAAGCCATCTCAAATCCAAGACCACAAGGAGTTTGGAGTTGAAAAATCATGGCTGCAGCTGTGGGTACATTTCTCAATAATTTCAATGGATTTGGAGAAAAATGCCAGCCAAGCATTGCTTGGACTAGTTGCAAAAGGAATTTTTGGAGCTGGAGGAAAGAGAGGTGTTGGGACCTGGGACTGTGATCTGTGCAGGACAGGGGCTGTGCCACATACAGCAAAGCTGCAATGTACCCAGAGTGGCTCCTGGCTCCATTTCATTAGTCAAAAATGAAACATTTAAAATACTAAAAGCAGGTTTCCAGTGCTGGGAGCAACAGGTCCTGGAAATTGCAATGAGAAAACCTACAGTTTGGAAAGAAAAGACTCAGCAGCCCTTAAAACATGCTGGGGGACTGACCTGCTCTCTTCTCTTTTCAGCCCAAAACACCCCTCAGGGAGACACAGAATGAAGAGCTTGTGCATGTACACACAAAGTACCTTCCCAAGGAAAAAATAATGCATCAGCCCAAGTGATAGGGGTTATCTCACTGTTTCCCATCACAGATACACGGTCTCCTACAAGAGCATCACGTGCAAATATTTCCCCATCAATCCTGCTGGGCTCTTTTTTCCTGCCCTGCACATTTATTTTTCAGCAACACAAGCCAGGGCATTTTCTCTCGTTAATAGTTTCTGCATTTCTGTATTTAAATACAGCAAATGTGCTGGTTTGAATGCTGAAAAAACCAAAAAGGCCAGGCTTGGCAAAAAGGTGCAGAACTTTGCAGTTACCAGCCTCCTGTGCAAGGCTCTGGGCAACCTTTCCCTGCTCTCCAAAAAGTATAGTGTCAGCAAGTGAGAAAGTGGGGAAAAAGGGGCAAAATCACATATTTAAGGTCCTTTCCTCGTCCCTCTGTCCCTGCGGAGGGCTGGGGGAGCAGCAGAAGATGCTGTAAATCCAACTGTGTTCATTTGAGGTTTGACTTGTGGGAAGCCTGGCTGAGCTGAGCTGTTAGGGGGCATTTTTCGGAGGAGGACTGAGTTTGTTTTTTGCCGGGTGAAAGCCAAGGTGCCACGAAGGTCCTGCTTTCAGAGGGGCTGGG
>NW_009952983.1:887299-953212 GCF_000747805.2 Chaetura pelagica | reverse complement strand
CCCCTGCATGGGCAGGGACACCTCCCACCAGCCCAGGCTGCTCCAAGCCCCATCCAACCTGCCCTTCAACACTGCCAGGGATGGGGCAGCCACAGCTTCCCTGGGCAACCTGGGCCAGGCTCTCACCACCCTCACACTCCACAATTCCCTCCTCATGTCTCACCTCAATCTCCCTCTGCCACTTTTCATCCATCCCCCCTTGTCCTCTCCCTCCCTGCCCTTGTCCCAAGTCCCTCCCCAGCTTTCCTGGAGCCCCTTCAGGCCCTGGAAGCTGCTCTAAGGTCTCCCTGGAGCCTTCTCTTCTCCAGGCTGAACACCCCAACTCTCCCAGCCTGGCTCCAGAGCAGAGCTGCTCCAGCCCTGGGATCATCTTTGTGGCCTCCTCTGGACTCCAACAGCTCCATGTCCTTCTTGGATGGACACTCTATGATTCTTGTGTTTTGGACCCCAGAACTGGAACCAGCACTGCAGAGGGGGTCTCCCAGGAGCAGAGTAGAAGGAGAGAACCCCTTCCCTTCATGGTATTGAAAGTTTGGGGTTTGGGTGGGGTTTTTTTGCACCTCACTGACATTTTTAGCTGGGCTTTGCACTGCTCAAGACCTCGGTGTCTGGGCACAGGCCTCCAACTCTGGCCTGCCCTCCAATTTTTTGACATGATGACTTATTTAATCCAAAATGGGGTGAAAATGTGCTTGTGCTTCAGTGCTATGGGGGGCAGGCTTTTAGGGAGGGGCTGTGGCCTCAGGGATCCTGTGGTCACTTGCTTTGATTCCAGACTTCTTCCTTCTTCTTATGGTCTGTAATGTTGTGGGGTTTGATGATTCAGAACTTTCAGTTGGTCTAATACAACGGAAATCTTGACTTTACCTACAATGTAACATGTTTCAGTTTGCCACCTTGCCTATTTTATTTTATTTTATTTTATTTTATTTTATTTTATTTTATTTTATTTTATTTTATTTTAATTTTATTTTTTGGAAAGTAAGGATTTTCATGAATAAACAAGCCCTGGTCTGGGTTTGGTTCAGACTTGCAGCCCTGGGGCTGTTAGTTGTGCCTGAAGAGAGAGATGACTTGGAGCATTGGAAATGCTGGCTTTGTAAAGCTCTACCTGAAGCCTCAGGAGAAGAGACTGGAGAGAGGAGGTAGGAAGGTGGGTTCTACTGCTCCTTCCTCATCTGGGGATGAGAGACCTGAGAGCAGCCACTCCTGAGCGCTGGAGACTGCAGGCATGGTGTGGGAGGCGGGTGATGCTTTGGGGCAGGAGGTGACACAGGAGATCCCTGGAGAGCACTGCAATGATACAGAGCCACTGGGAGGTGATACAGAACCCACCTAGATCTTATCTAGAGCCCCGGTTAGATCTAGCTCTGCAGGCGGCCCAGAACCACCCACTCAGGGATGAGGTGGCTTGAAGCTTCTGGGGGTGAACCCCCAGTCTAGATAGGAGGTGACCAAGCCCCCCAGGTGATCTAGAACCCCCAGTCTAGACAGGGGGTGACCAAGCCCCCCCAGGTGATCTAGAACCCCCAGTCTAGACAGGGGGTGACCAAGCCCCCCATGTGATCTAGAACCCCTTGACAGGGGGTGACCAAGCCCCCAGGTGATCTAGAACCCCTAGACAGGGGGTGACCAAGCCCCCAGGTGATCTAGAACCCCTAGACAGGAGGTGACCAAGCCCCCAGGTGATCTAGAACCCCTAGACAGGGGGTGACCAAGCCCCCAGGTGATCTAGAACCCCTAGACAGGGGGTGACCAAGCCCCCAGGTGATCTAGAACCCCTAGACAGGGGGTGACCAAGCCCCCAGGTGATCTAGAACCCCTAGACAGGGGGTGACCAAGCCCCCAGGTGATCTAGAACCCCTAGACAGGGGGTGACCAAGCCCCCAGGTGATCTAGAACCCCTAGACAGGGGGTGACCAAGCCCCCAGGTGATCTAGAACCCCTAGACAGGGGGTGACCAAGCCCCCAGGTGATCTAGAACCCCTAGACAGGGGGTGACCAAGCCCCCAGGTGATCTAGAACCCCTAGACAGGGGGTGACCAAGCCCCCAGGTGATCTAGAACCCCTAGACAGGGGGTGACCAAGCCCCCAGGTGATCTAGAACCCCTAGACAGGGGGTGACCAAGCCCCCAGGTGATCTAGAACCCCTAGACAGGGGGTGACCAAGCCCCCAGGTGATCTAGAACCCCTAGACAGGGGGTGACCAAGCCCCCAGGTGATCTAGAACCCCTAGACAGGGGGTGACCAAGCCCCCAGGTGATCTAGAACCCCTAGACAGGGGGTGACCAAGCCCCCAGGTGATCTAGAACCCCTAGACAGGGGGTGACCAAGCCCCCAGGTGATCTAGAACCCCTAGACAGGGGGTGACCAAGCCCCCAGGTGATCTAGAACCCCTAGACAGGGGGTGACCAAGCCCCCAGGTGATCTAGAACCCCTAGACAGGGGGTGACCAAGCCCCCAGGTGATCTAGAACCCCTAGACAGGGGGTGACCAAGCCCCCAGGTGATCTAGAACCCCTAGACAGGGGGTGACCAAGCCCCCAGGTGATCTAGAACCCCTAGACAGGGGGTGACCAAGCCCCCAGGTGATCTAGAACCCCTAGACAGGGGGTGACCAAGCCCCCAGGTGATCTAGAACCCCTAGACAGGGGGTGACCAAGCCCCCAGGTGATCTAGAACCCCTAGACAGGGGGTGACCAAGCCCCCAGGTGATCTAGAACCCCTAGACAGGGGGTGACCAAGCCCCCAGGTGATCTAGAACCCCTAGACAGGGGGTGACCAAGCCCCCAGGTGATCTAGAACCCCTAGACAGGGGGTGACCAAGCCCCCAGGTGATCTAGAACCCCTAGACAGGGGGTGACCAAGCCCCCAGGTGATCTAGAACCCCTAGACAGGGGGTGACCAAGCCCCCAGGTGATCTAGAACCCCTAGACAGGGGGTGACCAAGCCCCCAGGTGATCTAGAACCCCTAGACAGGGGGTGACCAAGCCCCCAGGTGATCTAGAACCCCTAGACAGGGGGTGACCAAGCCCCCAGGTGATCTAGAACCCCTAGACAGGGGGTGACCAAGCCCCCAGGTGATCTAGAACCCCTAGACAGGGGGTGACCAAGCCCCCAGGTGATCTAGAACCCCTAGACAGGGGGTGACCAAGCCCCCAGGTGATCTAGAACCCCTAGACAGGGGGTGACCAAGCCCCCAGGTGATCTAGAACCCCTAGACAGGGGGTGACCAAGCCCCCAGGTGATCTAGAACCCCTAGACAGGGGGTGACCAAGCCCCCAGGTGATCTAGAACCCCTAGACAGGGGGTGACCAAGCCCCCAGGTGATCTAGAACCCCTAGACAGGGGGTGACCAAGCCCCCAGGTGATCTAGAACCCCTAGACAGGGGGTGACCAAGCCCCCAGGTGATCTAGAACCCCTAGACAGGGGGTGACCAAGCCCCCAGGTGATCTAGAACCCCTAGACAGGGGGTGACCAAGCCCCCAGGTGATCTAGAACCCCTAGACAGGGGGTGACCAAGCCCCCAGGTGATCTAGAACCCCTAGACAGGGGGTGACCAAGCCCCCAGGTGATCTAGAACCCCTAGACAGGGGGTGACCAAGCCCCCAGGTGATCTAGAACCCCTAGACAGGGGGTGACCAAGCCCCCAGGTGATCTAGAACCCCTAGACAGGGGGTGACCAAGCCCCCAGGTGATCTAGAACCCCTAGACAGGGGGTGACCAAGCCCCCAGGTGATCTAGAACCCCTAGACAGGGGGTGACCAAGCCCCCAGGTGATCTAGAACCCCTAGACAGGGGGTGACCAAGCCCCCAGGTGATCTAGAACCCCTAGACAGGGGGTGACCAAGCCCCCAGGTGATCTAGAACCCCTAGACAGGGGGTGACCAAGCCCCCAGGTGATCTAGAACCCCTAGACAGGGGGTGACCAAGCCCCCAGGTGATCTAGAACCCCTAGACAGGGGGTGACCAAGCCCCCAGGTGATCTAGAACCCCTAGACAGGGGGTGACCAAGCCCCCAGGTGATCTAGAACCCCTAGACAGGGGGTGACCAAGCCCCCAGGTGATCTAGAACCCCTAGACAGGGGGTGACCAAGCCCCCAGGTGATCTAGAACCCCTAGACAGGGGGTGACCAAGCCCCCAGGTGATCTAGAACCCCTAGACAGGGGGTGACCAAGCCCCCAGGTGATCTAGAACCCCTAGACAGGGGGTGACCAAGCCCCCAGGTGATCTAGAACCCCTAGACAGGGGGTGACCAAGCCCCCAGGTGATCTAGAACCCCTAGACAGGGGGTGACCAAGCCCCCAGGTGATCTAGAACCCCTAGACAGGGGGTGACCAAGCCCCCAGGTGATCTAGAACCCCTAGACAGGGGGTGACCAAGCCCCCAGGTGATCTAGAACCCCTAGACAGGGGGTGACCAAGCCCCCAGGTGATCTAGAACCCCTAGACAGGGGGTGACCAAGCCCCCAGGTGATCTAGAACCCCTAGACAGGGGGTGACCAAGCCCCCAGGTGATCTAGAACCCCTAGACAGGGGGTGACCAAGCCCCCAGGTGATCTAGAACCCCTAGACAGGGGGTGACCAAGCCCCCAGGTGATCTAGAACCCCTAGACAGGGGGTGACCAAGCCCCCAGGTGATCTAGAACCCCTAGACAGGGGGTGACCAAGCCCCCAGGTGATCTAGAACCCCTAGACAGGGGGTGACCAAGCCCCCAGGTGATCTAGAACCCCTAGACAGGGGGTGACCAAGCCCCCAGGTGATCTAGAACCCCTAGACAGGGGGTGACCAAGCCCCCAGGTGATCTAGAACCCCTAGACAGGGGGTGACCAAGCCCCCAGGTGATCTAGAACCCCTAGACAGGGGGTGACCAAGCCCCCAGGTGATCTAGAACCCCTAGACAGGGGGTGACCAAGCCCCCAGGTGATCTAGAACCCCTAGACAGGGGGTGACCAAGCCCCCAGGTGATCTAGAACCCCTAGACAGGGGGTGACCAAGCCCCCAGGTGATCTAGAACCCCTAGACAGGGGGTGACCAAGCCCCCAGGTGATCTAGAACCCCTAGACAGGGGGTGACCAAGCCCCCAGGTGATCTAGAACCCCTAGACAGGGGGTGACCAAGCCCCCAGGTGATCTAGAACCCCTAGACAGGGGGTGACCAAGCCCCCAGGTGATCTAGAACCCCTAGACAGGGGGTGACCAAGCCCCCAGGTGATCTAGAACCCCTAGACAGGGGGTGACCAAGCCCCCAGGTGATCTAGAACCCCTAGACAGGGGGTGACCAAGCCCCCAGGTGATCTAGAACCCCTAGACAGGGGGTGACCAAGCCCCCAGGTGATCTAGAACCCCTAGACAGGGGGTGACCAAGCCCCCAGGTGATCTAGAACCCCTAGACAGGGGGTGACCAAGCCCCCAGGTGATCTAGAACCCCTAGACAGGGGGTGACCAAGCCCCCAGGTGATCTAGAACCCCTAGACAGGGGGTGACCAAGCCCCCAGGTGATCTAGAACCCCTAGACAGGGGGTGACCAAGCCCCCAGGTGATCTAGAACCCCTAGACAGGGGGTGACCAAGCCCCCAGGTGATCTAGAACCCCTAGACAGGGGGTGACCAAGCCCCCAGGTGATCTAGAACCCCTAGACAGGGGGTGACCAAGCCCCCAGGTGATCTAGAACCCCTAGACAGGGGGTGACCAAGCCCCCAGGTGATCTAGAACCCCTAGACAGGGGGTGACCAAGCCCCCAGGTGATCTAGAACCCCTAGACAGGGGGTGACCAAGCCCCCAGGTGATCTAGAACCCCTAGACAGGGGGTGACCAAGCCCCCAGGTGATCTAGAACCCCTAGACAGGGGGTGACCAAGCCCCCAGGTGATCTAGAACCCCTAGACAGGGGGTGACCAAGCCCCCAGGTGATCTAGAACCCCTAGACAGGGGGTGACCAAGCCCCCAGGTGATCTAGAACCCCTAGACAGGGGGTGACCAAGCCCCCAGGTGATCTAGAACCCCTAGACAGGGGGTGACCAAGCCCCCAGGTGATCTAGAACCCCTAGACAGGGGGTGACCAAGCCCCCAGGTGATCTAGAACCCCTAGACAGGGGGTGACCAAGCCCCCAGGTGATCTAGAACCCCTAGACAGGGGGTGACCAAGCCCCCAGGTGATCTAGAACCCCTAGACAGGGGGTGACCAAGCCCCCAGGTGATCTAGAACCCCTAGACAGGGGGTGACCAAGCCCCCAGGTGATCTAGAACCCCTAGACAGGGGGTGACCAAGCCCCCAGGTGATCTAGAACCCCTAGACAGGGGGTGACCAAGCCCCCAGGTGATCTAGAACCCCTAGACAGGGGGTGACCAAGCCCCCAGGTGATCTAGAACCCCTAGACAGGGGGTGACCAAGCCCCCAGGTGATCTAGAACCCCTAGACAGGGGGTGACCAAGCCCCCAGGTGATCTAGAACCCCTAGACAGGGGGTGACCAAGCCCCCAGGTGATCTAGAACCCCTAGACAGGGGGTGACCAAGCCCCCAGGTGATCTAGAACCCCTAGACAGGGGGTGACCAAGCCCCCAGGTGATCTAGAACCCCTAGACAGGGGGTGACCAAGCCCCCAGGTGATCTAGAACCCCTAGACAGGGGGTGACCAAGCCCCCAGGTGATCTAGAACCCCTAGACAGGGGGTGACCAAGCCCCCAGGTGATCTAGAACCCCTAGACAGGGGGTGACCAAGCCCCCAGGTGATCTAGAACCCCTAGACAGGGGGTGACCAAGCCCCCAGGTGATCTAGAACCCCTAGACAGGGGGTGACCAAGCCCCCAGGTGATCTAGAACCCCTAGACAGGGGGTGACCAAGCCCCCAGGTGATCTAGAACCCCTAGACAGGGGGTGACCAAGCCCCCAGGTGATCTAGAACCCCTAGACAGGGGGTGACCAAGCCCCCAGGTGATCTAGAACCCCTAGACAGGGGGTGACCAAGCCCCCAGGTGATCTAGAACCCCTAGACAGGGGGTGACCAAGCCCCCAGGTGATCTAGAACCCCTAGACAGGGGGTGACCAAGCCCCCAGGTGATCTAGAACCCCTAGACAGGGGGTGACCAAGCCCCCAGGTGATCTAGAACCCCTAGACAGGGGGTGACCAAGCCCCCAGGTGATCTAGAACCCCTAGACAGGGGGTGACCAAGCCCCCAGGTGATCTAGAACCCCTAGACAGGGGGTGACCAAGCCCCCAGGTGATCTAGAACCCCTAGACAGGGGGTGACCAAGCCCCCAGGTGATCTAGAACCCCTAGACAGGGGGTGACCAAGCCCCCAGGTGATCTAGAACCCCTAGACAGGGGGTGACCAAGCCCCCAGGTGATCTAGAACCCCTAGACAGGGGGTGACCAAGCCCCCAGGTGATCTAGAACCCCTAGACAGGGGGTGACCAAGCCCCCAGGTGATCTAGAACCCCTAGACAGGGGGTGACCAAGCCCCCAGGTGATCTAGAACCCCTAGACAGGGGGTGACCAAGCCCCCAGGTGATCTAGAACCCCTAGACAGGGGGTGACCAAGCCCCCAGGTGATCTAGAACCCCTAGACAGGGGGTGACCAAGCCCCCAGGTGATCTAGAACCCGGGGGGGGGTGGTGGGGATGAAGCGCTTCTATTCGGATTCGTCGTGGAAATGTTTATTTTCTCAGCTTGATACGGATCTCGAAGTAATCCGCTTGGTATTATGTTCTTGCCCTGCTGTTAGAGCTTGCAGCCTTTCTGCTGAGCGCTGTGGAAGCAGATGAGGGAGCAGCGCCTAAGCCGTGCTTGCTGAGAGCCCTTGTGAACCTTCTAAGAGATGCTTAATTTCGATCCCGTAACATGTAGGGATGTACGGTTAATGGAATCGTTTTTTAGTCGCAAATACAACAGGAAGGTTTCAAGGCAGCCGTGAAGCAGAGCAGTTGCAGCCTTGCTGCGTTTCTCAGCCTCCCCCAGATGCTGTTACAGATTTGCTGCAAGGTCGTAGGAAACCTTATTCTGGTTTGTTAGGGGATTTTATTTATTTATTTATTTTTGCTTTGGTCAAGTAATTTCGTAAAGATCTGTGTTCACCTCTGCAGAATAACTGCTTGAATGTCTGGGAGGAGATGAAAAGAGCAGTCGAGACTGGGTACTCATGTGTCCAATGGTGTACCTTTTTTCCTTAAGGGATGCTAAATGTTTCTTACCACGAGATTAGGTCAAGATACAATTACTGTGGAATAAAATACAGCTATTACCATGAACGTGGCATAGCTGGCACTTGGAAGACTTGAATTTAAGTCGAGTAACTTGATTTGGGGGAAATATCCATATCAAACTAAATTTAATAAAGAAACGTTCATACTGTTTCGGTTGTGAAAATGGAGGGTAACCTCAGCTGTGCAGCAGTGTCTCTGACAATAAAGTCATAGTATAGTGTTGAATCTTTAATTAAATTAGAGTGCATAAACTGATGTTGTGCTGCAGAGGCTTTTTGTGCACAGCTGGAAGCATTTTCCTTTCTGTTGCTTTACTATTTTTAGCAGCAGTTGAAAGTACAGAAGTACGAAATGTTTTGGCTCTGATCTTAACCTAGCAAAGTCTGGTGTGCTTTTCCTTTAATATGGAAATGCATTGATCTCAGCTTATCGGTTCTGCCAGAGGTCTTGATCTTCACTGCTGTGTGTTGAAACATGCCAATAAAATTTAAATAAACTTTATGTGACTGAGTTTCGGTTTTATTTGAGTGCCAGCTGTTCCCTAAAACTACTGAGTTTGTACCTTCTTGGTGTTATATGTGCTAAAAACAAACAAACAAAGCCTCTTTTTCTTGTAGTAGAATAATGAGCATGAAGTCTGGAAAGGGGCAGCTGAATCTCTCTGGTCAGTGTGTCTGTAGGCTGCAGTGAAACAATAGGGCATTGGCTGCCACAGCTCGCTGGCATTGTGCTTGGTGGGCATCATGTAGAAATAGGTAGACGTGATGGAAGCAGTCCAGGAAATGCCATGACTTTCAGTAACTACATTTTCCATTTCTGGACAGGAGGTTGAGGTTTTAAGATGCATTTGACACTTCAGGGGTTGATGATTGCATTTCGTATTGGTGATGTTCTAAATGTTACATGTGGTGCCATAAATAATACAGACACACTTTCTTTGGTGACTCAACATTTTTGACTGAGAACTCTTGGAACAGCTTAAGCATCTCTTCAGCATTCTAAAAAAAAATAATTAAAAAAATCTTAATACCTGTTTTGTATTAAAGTCTTGTAATCTGCAGTTGTGTTTAAATAAGACAATGTAAATCCGCTCTCCTCCCCATGGTGAAATTGAGACCTGTGAGCTGCAGAGATGTAGCATCACAGCTCTTGTTACAACTGCTTGATTAAAATTGATAGAGTGTGACCTCACAGCTAGATTTAAAAAAAAAAGAAAAAGAAAAAGAAAAAGTTGATTTAGATGCTGTGGGGTGTTTTTTTGCAGCGTTGAGTGATATTGATGAATAACTTATGTCTTGAGCCGTGAGACTTTTAAATTAGATGGTGAAAATACAGTGAACAAAGAAACTGACATACCTGGCAAACTGCTAGGAGTCCTGTTTCTAGATGACAAAACTTTCCCTTTATCTCTTCTCTTCCTCTGTGTCAGCAGTATTAAAGTAGAGTTGTTCTGTACTTGACCTTTAAATTGAGGGGAGGCGTTTTTTTGGCAGTGGGTAGTTCTCCCCCAGAACAAGCTCCTGTATTGTCTTACAGTACTTGTGTTTGCTTGTCTGTGCGTTAATGTGATCAGAGGGTAAAGCCAAAGGCTTTTGAAGTCAGTCATTGCAGCAAACACATTTCCAATAACCTTCTCCCAGTAGTCTGTTACATATTTTCTGTAAGCGCTGTGGCAGTGCATGTCTGGGTAAGATTGTGTCTAGGTTTACATAATCAATGCTGTAGTGAATAAAAGGAGTTTATGTAAATCAAGCCAGACAGGTCAAGATGGCTGGTAAAGAAGAGCTCATCTGCTGGTTGTGAATCTGCTTGTCGAATCTGATTGTGTACATCTGCTCGTGACATCATCTGTTCACAAAAGACTATGGATTTTTTGGTGAAGCAGGAACATTCATATTCTAATTTGGAGAAAAATAAAAAGAAGCTTTATTTGAGGTCAAAGGTAATGAGCATTTGAGGTAATGACCATTATATATTCTGGGCTGGAGGCAGTTTTGAAAGAGATACTCAATACAGCAACAAGTACCTGAATAGAGTGTGACAAACATGTTGTTTGTCAGTATCCTTCATTTGGCTTGTCTGGCCTCTGGTTAGTGATACAGGATGACTTCCAGTTAAGAAAGCAACAATAACTTTTTTGAGGTGTTTGTACTGTCCACCTTCTTCCAGTACCCCTTTTCCCCCCAAGTTTGAATTGCACTCTGAATTCAGAGTTTGTTTTGGTATGATGGCTTTCAGGCAGACGTGGCTTTGTCTTGTGTACTGGGCCTGTGTACCCCTGCCTGTGTGGGGCAGCTGTCCCTGAAGGCAGGTGTCAGTGGCCTGGGGCAGGTAGAGCTCCCATCCTTTGGGATTGCATGAGTTTTAGTACTTATCTTAGGCCATGGATATATCCTTGTAGACTTTTCCAGTATTTTGTGAAGTCAGTGTGCAGTTTTAATTACTCAGAAAAGTCACTTGGTTAAAATGATGTAGGTTGAAAGAGAAATACTGAAGAAGCAGGAGTTTTAGTCAATGGCTGAGTTCTCTAGCAGTGCAGGGATTTTTTACCTAGTGTTAGATACTTTCTAACGTGATGTATTGCAACCAATTCTAAGAAGTTGTGGATGGAGTTTCTAGTAGGTGTGTGCAAGTAATTATATCTCACTAACCAAAGGCTGTTATTAGCTGCTCATTAGCAAGGAGGTGCAGCCTGGTGTGTCCTCAGCTGAGGAAGACTTTGACTTGATGCATTCAATAGGTCTTGCGATGTCCAATAATTTATTTAATCTAACTAAACAA
This sequence comes from Chaetura pelagica, assembly GCF_000747805.2. Lineage (NCBI taxonomy): Eukaryota > Metazoa > Chordata > Aves > Apodiformes > Apodidae > Chaetura > Chaetura pelagica. The sequence continues at coordinate 942,229 of NW_009952983.1, read as the reverse complement.
AACTCCGGGGGCTGCTGCTCAGTATTGTTACAGGAGTCACTTTAAAATCATTGTCAGCATTTTATGTAGAAGTTTTCCAGAATCAACCATTAAAATCAATGAAGTGGTTAACTTGGAGACTGCAGTGCCCAAAGCAGCCACTAAGAGTTGTTTATGAGAGTGTCGTTTAATGTGGACCATTGGACATCCTCGGGTCAACAGACTATAGTTCTGCTTCAGTTTAACCTTTTGAAAAAACAGAATGAAATGCTCATCTTTGTTTACAGTGAAAAATTCTATGGTAACTTCTGGGAAGTTCTTCTGATTTATGGACCACTTTATACTTGGATCAAGTTTAGGCTTGAAACCTGTCTTTTTGTGTTAATCTGAAGGGACCTCCATTTTTAGACTCCTGTCTCTCATACAAGCTTTTTCAGACTGATCAAAGTTGCTCCCTAACTGCTACCTCCTTGACAAGCTTAGAAGTTCCTGAAGTGTTTCCTGCTTTTAAGCACGTTTTCAATTTTTAACTTACCTGTTTGGCTTTTCAGAGAACTCTTGTTCATCTTCCCAAACTGTACAGCAGGAGAAGCTGATGCAGTTTTCCAGTAGTGTCAAAAAATGCAGGCTAAATATGGTATCTCTCCTTGTCCTTGATATATTTTTGCTTCTGTTTATGGACTGGAGGCTGAGTGAGGGTTATCCTGGCTGTAGCATGAAACCAGACACTTGTGCTGCACTTACATGGATTTACTGTTTGATATCAAAGCCAAAGCTTTGTTTAATGATTCTTAATTTTCTGCACTATATGCTGTAGATACATCGGTGAAACTGCTTAGATGATTTGAGTTCTGCTTTTCAACGTTATTTTAAAATGTACTTTAGGCTTCATTTAAAGGATCATCTTTATCAAATAATGGTAACCACCCGTTAAATATGTTCAAGGTCATGATTCTCTCTGAGATAATTTGCTTCAACAGTCATAGCTGGAAGGCTGCTACTCTGAAGAATCTAATTTTTTTTATTTTTATTTGATATTGACAGTGGCTTTTTGGAGACCTTTTTTTCTTGTGCTCAGTTTATGATGGATCTTTTATGCTATATATTGAGAATACATGATCAGTACCAGGTCAGAGCTTACAAGTAGATTAATCAAACACCACAAGTATTATGTCTGAATAGAACATTAACTGCAGTACAGGAAAAAATAGTAGAGAGGGTTATATCTGAGAAAAGACTTGTGGAATTTTCATGAAAGCTTGTCTATAGCTGGATAGAACAAAGGTTTTATTTCATTTAAGCTAAGAAAGAAAACATAGCTGAGTTGGTTATTGGTGGTTTTCTTGTTCTTTGGAGTACTTTGACTTCTCAGAGTGCAGGTTTGTATCCAGCTGCAGGCATCCCAATACTCATGGAAAATCAGAGAGCAGAAACTTCAAACTCTAGAAGCTAAAATCTATGTTTGTTGAAGCAAATCAGCAGGGGTTATTAGTTGGACTTGATGATCTTAGAGGTCTTTTCCAACCAGTATGATTCTGTGATCAAACATCTGCATGTTTAATGCTTGTTATTAAAAGAAAGCTGAGTGTATTCTGGAAACGAAATTATAATCCTTTTAGCATCTACAGGCCACATATATAAGTGGAAGACTTTTCAAATATGGAAAACAGACTGTACACTCTGAGTAAACAAGTCTGGGAAACTGTTGCCTTTGATTGATGCATTTCTCATGTTGAACCAAATAGCTGCTCGTTTCCTATCCTGGCAGAATCAAGGATGCATAGTTTTCCATTTTCAACTGAAATTTATAAATGAGTAGCTACCGTGGAAGTCCACTTGGTTCTGCTTCTTTAAAATATGCATATAAACGTAGAAATTACTTTTTAGGCTACTAAAATTTGTTTTTTTTTACTGCTGAAAGCAGCATCTTGCTTAAGGTATTTCATGCTCCCATCTTAACAGCAGGCTGTTTGCAACTGTGTTTACAGGGTTGCTTTGGAACAGATTTTTCTTAAGAAGTCAGGTAATTTTTATTATCTAGTTCAAACTCAATTGTGGCTGTTATTTATTGTAGAATGAATGCTGCTCTCTAACCTGCGTAGTCCTTATTCCTCAATAGTGATAGTGCGTATCAACTTGGTACTTTGAGAAGATGAAACTTCCCTGTACTCCAAGGTAAGGAGAAGCTGTGTGAATCTAGTGTGGCACTGGGCCTGAGCCAACACGCCTTGCTGAAGGTGGCATTTATTGGTTTAGAATGCCAGCAGAGAAGTTTTACAACTGTTTGCAAAACACTGTAGACATGCCTGTAGGCAACAGCTATTGAGGTAGGGTGAACCAGCCGTTGCCTTGTGTCGTTTTTCTTGGTGTTGTCTGCGCATGTTTTGATTCTGAGTTTGTCTTTGAGTCTCCGTGATGAGTGTGGTTATGAAAGCTTCTAAAGGAGACTCCTCTAGCATGTTTTACGGTTGCAGTGCTTCTCATGATGTCATCTAGAGTTGTGTTTGGTTAATCTGCACTGTCATACTTGCAGTTTATTTGTCCTGTGGTCAGTCAGGCAAGTGAAGTAGAGGATGATTCAGCCTGAACTCCCAGCTTGAAGCAGAAACTCTAGTTGGTTTCCAGTTGTACTTTGTACTGTCAAATCCTGTTTTGCTTGTTCTGTTTGATACCCTCAATCTCACTTTTGTTGAGGATGCTTTTCCTTTTATCATAAAATATCCTTATGTTTATTCTCACTATGTTCCAAGGTCACCATTGAAAAGCTTGCATGTGACTTGTCACAAGCCTAAACCTCGAGGGGCAGGAGCAGGGCTGCTGGCATAGAGAGCATGCCCACTGCCAGAGACTTGTAAGGCAAAACTTCTCATTCTGTTTGTTTTATAAACGCATCACTAAATTATGTTCTTGCATTTTTGGTTTTATCACCTGCATATACTAATACTGTGTGGAACGGGTCCCACTTTTCTTTTAGGTGATTTGTTTCCCTTTTGACAAGTTGCAGTGAAGAATTTTATGCTTCCCTTCCTTTTGCCTCATATTTTTTAATGTTTACTGGTATGGCTTTATGCAGGTTAGTACTGGGTCTTGAGGTTGTAGTGTCATTCACATACTTTGGGGAACTGATTTGTAACTTCTCTGGCAAACTGTAAGTAACATCTGAGGTTAGACTGTTTTAATCCTGTTACTCAGGATTACTTAGGTCTTGAACATGACCTCCTGTGCAGGTATTCTCTGGCTGGGTCTCTGTGTACTGTTGAGTACTATTTAATGGGTGTACTTCTGGATAAGTGATTTAAAACCAAAGACTGGGGAGGGGAAGGGTGGCAGGCAGTAAGCTATTTGTGGGTTTTCTCAGTGTCTGAGTAGAGATTGTGGTGCTGGGAGTTCAGCAGTGTAACCTGTCTCTGGGTTTGACTGACTCTACCAAATATCTTTCTTCTGCCCATCCCACGAATGACTCTTGTTTGTTTAAGATACAAAAGACAGTCCTTGTAAGAGATCTTTGCACAGCGAAGCTTCTCCAGTTGTAGTACAAACATTCAGTCTTTGAAAACTTGTTACTGAGGGTCAGAAGGACATGGCATTTTGATATAATTGGTTTATGAATGTTGTGTGAACAAGCTGACACTGGACTTGCATTGACTAGATGTAGTTTTTAATTGTTCTGATTAGTATAACTTCTGTTCCTAAAACCAGCAAGTATCAGTTGTTTTGCACTGAAGTTTCTATGTTCAGCTCTCCCAAGGTTAGAATGTGAAGTCCTAAGAGTGCATGCAGCTTCATAGTAGTGGCAGTTATTAGCTCATGGTGAGGAAAGAATAATTTATTTGAAAGCTTTCCTCTCTTTCACAGTAGAAATGTCATATAGATGAAAGAGCAGTTGTGAAAATGGACACAGACATTGTTGGCAATGCTGGAGAGTTTGTAGTATTAAAAGTTAAGTGGTTTTTGAGAAGAGCTCAATTCAATTAGGCATGGTATGAAGGTGCTGATAGCTGAAGGACCTATTAGGCATGCTTCTATCAATAGCTCTATCAGTTTCTCCTGTAGGGAGGGAAAAGAAGCAAGCCCTGGTTTGTGCTTCTGGAAGCAAATTACTTAAGGTTTGTTTTTTCCCCCATTTAACAATATCTTCCTCAATGTTGGAGTTAGGCACATTGTCCTAATGTCACTGTAGGTGAAACTTGCATGCTTTAAGGAGGATGAACTAGATGCAGGGCTGTTCCTAATCTGTCCTAGATGAATGGTACAAAGGCCACACATGCCTTTATCAAGTGTTTGACAATAAATAACTAATGTTTTCCTGTTATATTTATTTCTTATGTTAACTGTGAAATAGCTATAGTTCTGTGTAGCAACTAACTGTATTAGAGAGGAAGGCAGCCAGTAGCACAGTGAGACACATACAAACTTGAAGTGTCAGTTTACTGTGCTGCCTTCACCAAGGGAAAGGGGACAGGCAAGAAAATGTAGAGATAGCTGGCACATAGTAAGTTAAAAAGAAGGCCAACGGGCATGATGGCTTTCTCCTTGGGTATTGTAATGTTAACTGACTCACAAATTCTTCCTCTTTTCATTCAGGGAAGTGTTGACATAGTCTTCCTCTGAGAAACACTTTTGGAAGGCAGTCTTTGTATTCAACTGCAGTGATGCCTTTAGTAGACTTTTAAATTACTCTTCAGCCTCAAATATATCTGCTATCTTTGTTTTAAAATCTACTAAGTGCAGAAACTGTCATGTAACAATTTTGTTCTTCAGACTAGGTAGCTTTAGTAATGCCTATACAAAGAGGTAGGCTTCAAACTTACGAGGTGTATCCTCTTAAGACGTGCATGTAGTGGGTGAAGACAAAGTGGTATTGACTGTGAAGACAATTAGTCACTGTAGGAAAGCAAACTAAACAAACTAAGGCATGTAAAAGCTTAAGTCTCCTCTTGTGTATTACAAATAAACTGGAGACCAAATGTGCAAACTCTCTAGCACGTGCCTTTAGGAAAAGTGAAAGAACTGTTTAGTCTAGACACAGAAGTTAATGGGCTGAAACTTTGATATAAGCACAGCTGGATTTCTTCATGTTCAACAGCATGACTTTATTTTGATTGTTGGTGTCTGATTTGGTAATGGTGGCGTCATAGCCTTTGAAACAGGAATAGTATGTCTGTGTTCTGCTTTCACAGGAAAGACCCAGCTGTTGACAGGACTCGAAGAGCTGTATGGTTTCTGCTTCCCTGCCCATCCTGTGATAGGGTTCTGTATCTTAAGGATGACTGCTTTTTTATGGAACATTGACTAATAAACCAAAATGTTACTGTACTTCCACTGTCCCTTTCTCCTGGCCCATGCTCGACCTCTGAGAGCAAACAGCTGTGAAACTCGGTACTTGGATTAAAAAATCATTTTGGCATTGGAGAGGAATCCTTCAAACTAGATAGGATTCATTCCCTTGTAGTTGTCCTAACCTTGCTGCTAGCAGATGTGTAAGACCTACTTTGAATTACTTTCTCAATCTTAACATTTGCTGGAGTAGTTTCCCAGTGCATCAAGGTGTGAGTATTGATTTAATGAGTTTAGCATGTGGCCTTTTGTCATAGACTGTGGGCAGAGATACTGTTGCAGAACCATGTGGGTGATGGTCACAGTGCCTTGCTGCAGGTCTGCACCCCCTCTGGCATAACAGCAGTGGAGACACAGAGGATTTCTTCTGAAGTGTTCCCTAATCTAATTGTGCCAAAAGATTTAATTAAATGGGCTGTCAGAACCTGGGTGTTTTTTGTCAAAAAGCTACCAGCAAATTAGACAAGTAGAACAAATTTGTCTTGGGGCAGATATAAGAGGAGGCAGGTTTTGGTTGACATGAGCAGTTGAATAACTTCTTCCACCCGGAGAAGGTAGTTTGGCAATAGCCGAACGGATCAGTCTTGCATGTTTGTACTCCTCTTTTATTTTTAACTGGTCTTTACTGGACTAGTGACAAGTCAGAAGCACAAGAGATGCATTTAATGCCACTGGCAAGCCCATGGGACAGTACCAGTGTTTCTAGAAGTTACAGGACCTTGCCTCTGTGGTCAGTGTCTGCGGAAGCTGCAGTGCTTTAGTTTTACTGATTGTGGTGAGATGATTTCCTTGGGTAAGATGTCTTGCTGAAGGTGCCTGGGTAGAGGCTGCAAAGCCACTCATCTGTTTTTAGGGATGTATGCTGCTATTTTTTCCCACAATTCCAAACCATTTCCTAAATAACCCTTTTTGGTAGTGAGCCCCCACATGCGTTTAAAGACATAAGAGTTTTCTTCAAAGCTCTCAATGTGTTCCTCATTTAGCCTTTGAGAGATAAATAAGCCATTGTTTGCAGTAGTTTCACAGTCTACTTGGCTGTCAGAGCAAAAGAGCCTTAACTTTTGACTTTTGTTTTAGGCCTTACTTTAAATATTTGAGCACAGAATACTCCTGTTACATTGCAGGCTAAGCCCTGCCTTATCTCTTTGATTGCTCAATCACACTTCCAGATGCAATACTTGTGTTATTTATCTAGTTTTATTGCAAGTTTTGAGTTTCCAGCATGCAGAGGCTGGTGTAATATAGCAAATACCTTTCCATGTAAGTATGCAGGATGACTACAAAATATAAAGTACCATTGCTCTGTAAGCAAAGCTAGGGTTTAAGTGATTAGCAGAGTTTAAGTCAAGCCCAGCAAACCCTCCTAGTTTATTATGTGCAATGTGACTTCAATTCTGGAAATGGCCTCTGGTCATATATTGCTAGTTTGCACCTTAAACTCCTCAGAGGAGACTGGTTTGTATTAAGGCTTTACCTAGTGGAAATCTCAGCATAGAGACAACAATTGTAAAATAATACTTTGTTAAAGAGTAAATAATCTTTCTGTGGCATAAGTGATTTGCTCTTTCTCCAGTGGGCATTTTGTAAGCCAGTGCAGGCAGGAAGGAACAGCATTTGGGGTTGGCAAGTTTCCAGTTGCAGACTCTATTCAGACCTAGCCCAGAAAGAGTATGGGCTGATTTGTGAGTTTTGAGCAGAGATGGCAGTTGAGAAAAAGCAGCTGTCTCAGGTTTGCGGACTGATGAAATTTTTTGTGAGTATGTCAGGCAGTAAAAGTGCGAGTTTATAGAGTTTGAGAAATGCATTAAGGATCAGTTTGTCATGCATAAGTCAAGAGAGCAAAACACTTAGTTGAGTTAAACTAGAAGAAATATTAGTAGCTAAGCATGTATGATGCTCTTTAATATCCATAAAAATAAGTGTATTCATTTGTAAAAACAACAACTTGTTCATTAAAACCAGATGTGCAAAATGACCTCCCTGCTCCTCTCACCCTCCCCATTCTTACTTGATTATGAACTAAGTGAAGGCTCTGTAAGTGATTGTAAGCAGCCTTTTGTTTACTTAAATGAGCATAACTTCCCACAAATGTACATCACTAAGCCTAAAGAGTGGTCTGGTTAGGGATAATCCAAACTTTACATTTTTTTCCACCCTTACATTTGGCATATGCTGTTGCCCATTTTTGGTGAAAGAGGAGTTTTATTTGCTGTACAGACCTATGCTGAGTGTGACAGCTGTTGTCAAAACAGAAAGAATATTGTTATAGCATGCAGTATCTGACAGGATCTTTTAGTTTCCTATTGTCGTTTGTTTTGTTTTTATTTACTTTGGAAGAACAAAAAGTCTAGATAATGATTGTTCAGATGTGTCATTTCTCTTGGCATAATTAAGCCTAGTTAAATCTAAAGAAATTTTGAAAAAGTGCCTCTTTTGGACTGATTGTGGTGACTCTAGAACTTCTTGTAAGCATCAAAGTGGTGTGGGATAAACTGATTTATCAGAGGATCTGCTGCCTCTTTGAGACTGTAGAGGACAGACATTGTATAGGGGCAGAACAATGTAGTCAGTGATGACCCAAACGGATGGAGTGAAGTTAGGTACTTGAGGTAGTTTCTGCTCCCAGCTCTCCAGGCAGTCTCCTTCCTGGAAGACATCACCTCCTTAACTCTGCTGGCAATATTAGCTCTCTATTCCAGTCATTTATCATCTGCCTCTGTTGAATACCTTGTGATTTACTGAAAGATGTAGTGACAGGTGAGGTTGTAGTCTGTAAGTGGAAATTAAGTATGTCATTGAACTGATTTTATTCCAGAGATCCCCAATGCTGTTTGAGCTCTGCTCTACTGAGTCTGTAAGATGGGTGAGTCCCCCACACCCCTGCCTTCTTAGACATCAGGGATCCATGTGACTGATTCTCACCTCTGAGGAAAACTTTCAATTGGAGCTGTCACCTTAGTAGACAAAAAAAAAAAAATTATTCAACTGCAAGACATGCACCCAGAGGAAATCATGCTTTGTTGGCTCTCTGGCTTATGAGACTCCTTGTTTTTTGGTTGTTCTCTTTGTCACTGTGATTGCTTTGCCTCTACTGCCTGCTGTAATTCTGGGTTGCCAACTTTGAGGGAATGGGAATAGATACAAACACTTGGGCATGGTAGCCAAGTGTGGGTGAAGAGGTTTGAATGTAGGAGGGTCGTGTAATCCCTAGTGGCAGCCTGGGCCACACCATAATGGCTGTCACAGATGTTTGTGAAGAAACCTTCAGTATAGTAAATATTCCTTGTGTTGTATGTACAGATCAGCACAGTGCCTTGGCATGATAAATTTTCTGGGGTTTTTTTGGGTACTAGAAAAACCTTAAGTAAGTGTGTTTCATGAAGCACTGGGTGTAGAACGTAGGTTTTGTGCTGATAGGCTTTGGAGCAGTTTATCTCTACTTTTTTCAGTGGAAAAAAGGTTTATCTGAAGAATAACTCTGAGTGATTTGTTTTCACAGAAAATCAGCTTTCTGGAGGCATTTTGAACACAACCTGAAACTTTGTTTTGGAAATTGCAAATTACGTCCCATGTGGTTTAGCAGCTTCGTACTTTTACCTCTTGTGTGTGAGCTCAGTTCAGAACTAAGACCAGTGTTCTGTGTTACTCAACATAAACACTGAATTTTCTGAATGTGAGAAGTCTCCCTTTCCAAGTGGCTGTAAAATAGCCTAGTCGAGGATTTTTGTTTGGGATTTGTCCAGATGTGAATGCCTCTGTAGTGGCCTCCAGGCTTGTTCTGTTACAATGGGCAGTTCCAGCTGATTTACTTCTCAGTTTTACAGACACAGATATTGAAAAAGGCTGATGGGCTGTCAGTGTTTCTGTATGTCCTTCTTAACCTTCTGCTGCCCCTCAGGGTGGAAGAGTAATGGCATCTCTTGTCTGAGAGATTTCTACATAATAGAAGAAAATGCTACTGCTCTTTCCTTTGCTTTTGGTAGGGCTGTAAGAAGAAAGTAAAACAGTTGTGGGAAACTCTTGTAGACGACTATAATGCCAAAGTATTGACAGAGTAGCAATCTTTAGCTGGGCAAGGGGGAAGAGGTAAGAATTTTATTATCTGCAAAACCCACATAAAAAGGAGATAGATTATATATGTACTTGTGCATCCTCATGCGCTGGCAGGGGAAAGCGATGCAAAAGTTCTTAGCATCATACTACTCCCCTATTCAGTTGAAAGCAGTGGATCATGGCCAAAGTGCCCTCATGGAGAGTGCTGTCAGGTATAAAAACTTAAGGGCAAAAGGGAATCTCTTGAGCCAGCTAGTTGTAATTGATGACTTGATTTCTATGTCTCTTGAACTTGCTCTTTTCAGATGTGCTTTGCCGAGGAATTCACTTCCAATTTTAGTCTTGGGCTCATGAGCTTTATTTCTACAGCTGAATTTCCATTTGGCTTGCAAATGCTGCTTCTAAGTCCTGTAATACGGCTTGAATTATAGCCTGTACTTTGGGAAACGTTGCTTTAAACAGATTCTCTGTTTTCTTGGTCTGGTTTGCCCCATAGGGGGTACTTGTCTTTAAAATCAAAGAAGTCTAAATAAATAGAGGGAAACATATGGGGTGGCTTGTTTTTTGAAAGCTGGTGAACAAAAATAGTATGCTGACTGTCTCTGTGGGTTTTGGCTAAGAAAAAGAGCTGGATTTCCAAAGGAAAAAAAACTGGAGGGAGAACTAACTACATGTGGTTTTAAACTTGTTTTCTGTTGTACAAACAATTGTGCCACTTGTGTGCATTACTTAATATTTGTTGGAATGTATGAATGCGAATCTTATGAAACTTTGGCTTGTAGGGTATGTAACCAGAAGTGTAGGCAGGCTGGATTAGCACTGCAAAGAAGTAAAAATCTTGGTCTGCCGAGAAACTTTGTCCTGATAGAGCCTTCCGTGTGGCTTTAGGGTTTCAATAGTTGCATCTGTATATAAACAGAGTCTTCCATAGTTGTCTTGCAGAAGACCATGTCTTGCTGCACCACTGAGAACATCATCTAATCTGGAGACAACTGGAGTACAAAATCACATGGTCAAGCAGTTGCTGCAAGAAACTGAGTAGTGAGATTCTTCTTGAGATTAGAATCTCTGAGCATCTAGAAAAGAAAAACTTGAGGAATACCTCAGTTTTGTGACTGCTTCGTTCTCTAATAAGTGTGCACAGATCTCTCATAATTTGATAGTGTTCTGAGACCTGTAAAGGGTCCCTGATTGATGGAATGTTGTGGGAAGTCCTCTTAAGGGAAGCAAAATCTCAAAATTCTGTTAGTAGTGTGAAACTGAGACACTTTGCTGTCATCAAACTATATGGATGAGAATGTTTTGCTGATCAGTAGTAAATGTTCGACAGCCTTGCAGAATCTTTTCCTGGCTGCAGGTGACTGATTAACTTTGTTATAGATTATGATGAGAGCAAACATCCAAGGTTGCTGTGAATTAGTAAGTTGCCAGAATGTTTTAAGCCTGAAGAAGATGCATTGAGATCTAGTTCTCTGCATTGCTGCACTGTTAATTTCTGGTTTATTAAGATACTTTTTTTAAAAAAAAAAACCCAACACAAACCCCACAGCTTCAGCTATTCTGAGGTGCTTGTGTACTTACAGTCTACACGCTGATCTGGTAGGTTCCAGGTAGTTCTTAAAAACTGGTAGGAAGAATAATTTATCCTGTACGGAATTTAGTGTATATAACACGCTTGCTACCAAAGGCTAGGCACTGCTTAGCTTTCTTGCTAGCTGCTCTAGGTGAAATGCTGCATTGCTTCATGCTGCTCTCCAGATTGCTAGTGCTGTGCAGTTGTTCTTCCAGCCTTCTTCTGTGTATGTGTTCTTTGCCTCAGTGGTTTTATTTCTACATCTACCTCATAGAAAGCCCATTCTTTTCTTTTTTATATTGAGTAAGAATTAGAAGCAGGAATCTCAGACAATAATTTACACTGAATACTACATGCTAAGTGTAACCACAGAAAGATTCCTAGCTAGGTTGGTACATTTGATTCAACTAGGTGGTAGTGGAGCAACCCTCTGAAATAACCTACATCTGGAGACTTTGAACCTCTCGATCTTGCTTGTGCTAGAAGGCAGAATGGTAACTCTGGCTTTTCTTTTAACTTACCTGCTCTAAAGCTGCTTGGGGCAGGGTGTGCAGTAGATTTTCTTGCCTTTGGCTGCGTGTGCCACTATAGCAGTCTGATACTGCAGCACCAGTGATATTAAGGAAGCTGCTGTGTTCAGAGAGGCAGTTATGCTTACAAGCTCTACAAACAGGGAAACCACATTCTATATTTTCTGTTTCCCAGGCAAGGGATGTTAAAATTGATAGGATTTGACACAGATGTTGTAGGTCAGGATTCAGTAGTTGAGTGCTTCACTTTCTATTCAGTACGCTACCTGTGAGACCACCTATATCCACAATATGGATGCAAATTTAGGCTCTTCCTCTGTGCTAAATGAGACTTGTCATGCTTGAGTGTTTGAAAAAGCTGTAAGTAACAGACATCCTGGAAGTTCTTGTCTGTGGAATTACAAAAAGGGTATTAGAACCACTTGTATTTGGAGGGTAACTGAAGTTACAAGAAAGCTATCACTTTTTCTAATAAAAATGTGGACTGTCAAATAGTCCTTGATAGTGTTTTAGGGATTGCTTTAGGAAATGAACTTGTCTGAATTGTGCATATTTTTTTAATGGCCCAAACGGTCCTTTGAATCACATGTAGGTTCTCTGTAATGTTTAATGTAGTGAAGTTTCAGATGTAACATGGTGTTATTACTGTTCACTCCTCAGGCTAAAACTTAAACAGCTTGCTTTAGCACCTTCAAGCATACATGGAGCATAGATAAGTTGGGAGCATGGTTGCTATCTCAGGTGTGTTTTGAGATCTGTTGTCTCATTGCATTAAATGAAGTCTAATTTGTATTAATTTTAAAACTTTCAGCCTTTTTTTGATCTGGTCTTTGTTTCCATACAAAAGTGTGTGGATCCTAAGTCTCTGGTGTTTTGGCTAAACAGTCTTCCTCCTTCACTTCTTTCTCTCTGTATCAAAACCCAGCTGTGCATAATACTTTCCTTTGAAAGGAATTTTGTATTTGTCTGACTTGTTTTGAATGCAATAAAAGGTGGTTCTCACTTTCTATTGTATCTGTCTGTATTTCACCTAACAAAATTCTGTACCAAACAATTTCAGTGGCGTTTGTCTAGATTATAGATATTTCTCAGATGAATAGTATTTCCACTATGCTATGAGATGTTTAGGGTTGCAAAGAGGATTCTCTAAATATGATGCTTTGCCTACCTCTTATGCCCTTTTAGCTGGAATAAAAAGCATGCTTTGAAATGAACTTGATTAGTCTATACCCTGTATTTTGCTGTGCTCTTGCATTGTTGGTTTTATGCAGTGGTGAATGGTTTCAGTTGTCAGCTTTGGAGATGAGCTTAAAGCACTGAATAAAATTGCCTCCTTGTTAAATGAATGCTGGGGGAAGCAGTAAAATGTTGGAAATAAGGATTGTTAAGGAAGTAATTATATGAAGGAACATATTTCCTTACCCTTTGCTTTCTAAAAGGAAACCCCCTAGCATTCTCATGCTCTTCTGGCATATTACTTATATTTATATTGGAATTGGTGTAATAATATCTTAAATGTTGGGTTTTGTTAGGTTGTTTTCCTGTTAAAGGGAGCAGCTGCTCTTTTTCCCTATTAGTGTGTCATGGTCAAGGATGGCTTCTAGGAAATCTATGTTGTAGGTGAGACTAATAATTCCTTTCTATAGCTAGAGTCCTTTCTCGGCTGCCTATACAGGTTTTCAACTATTAAGTTTCCTGAACTGTCAGGTTATTTGACTACTTTAACTGAAGCTCATCATGGTGCTCCAGTAGTTTACCTCAGCATGGGCTTCAGGCTCTTGTACAGTATCAGCTTCTAATCAATCTCTTCTCCTGCTTATATAGTTGTCTTGCAGAAGCTGAAGTAGCAAATATTCTTCACTATTGCCTCTTAAAATACCTATTTCCACCTTGTCATTAACACATGCAATTGATGATCTCGAATTTCTTTGGTTAGAATAAGGTTGCAATGCCAACTGACACTTCTAGTCTTTCAGAAGTGGTGGCAAGGGTCTGTTGTGTTAGAATTTACAAAAAGTTACAAATAATTTTCCAGAATAATAATCTGGGGCAAGTAACAAACCACTTTCTAAGAAAAATGTAAAAAAGCATTACAGTTTCTATAGTAAGTTTATACAAATGTCAAAACTATGCTCCTGACTAGATCTCAGTTCTTATGTTACAAGTAATTAGACTAATAAAACCCTGACTCCTGTGCTCCTCACTGAGATGAATTGTTTTTGCTACTTTATTTCTGTATTATTCTATAACTTTATTTCCCCCGTTAGTGACAGGGAGAGTATCAAAATAGCAGAGAAATTTGTGAATTTAGAAGGAAACTGCATGTGTATTGTAAATAAAGCTGATCAAAAGCAGTTCTTACACAACTGATTTGGTATTTGCAAGCCAAGAGCACCCTTTAACTTTTTGTATAGGATGGCATTCATGTAGATCAGGTGTTTTTTTTTAATTGCCTAGATTACCTAAGCTAAACGTGCATGAGGATTAGCCAGCTGTATTTTCTATAAATATTCTCCCTAAAACAAATTCATTTGTTTTTAAACTACTACATTACAGTTGTTAGAATAGCAGCATAGTTCTGCTGACGGTGGAGGGAATGTGTGGAGTGGAATAGTTTGAAAAGCAGCCTGTGACTTAATGTGAACTGTAGTGTACCAGATCCTTCCAGTGCTAGTGGGAGAGATGGAAAGAGGCCAAAGCAGCCAGAAATAGGCTTTTTTCCCCTGGTCAGGAACTTGCAAACCTAAAGAGCAACTAGTTCTGTTCCAGAGCACCAAGGGAGAAGCAAAGTTCCCCTGGAAAAGCCCAGCTGCTTTACATGTGTGGGGTTTTTTATCTACTTACAGAGTAGATAAGGTTCTACTTAATTTGTATACCTTGTGATGGAGGGAATTATGTTGTAGCTTATCTGTTGTAGGTGTCTCTGACAGATCTGTTTTCATGGTGTCTGTGTTCAGCTTATCCATGCTTTTCTGATCAGAAGGAGGCTGGCTGTAGTTGAGCATAAAAGCACCATAGTTGTAGTGTACAGGTTCTGGTCAAGCTGACTGCTATGTTCCTAATGGTAGCAGGAGCAACTAGAGGCAACTGAAGGGTAGCTAAAAAAAACCACAACAAAATAATTGAAAATAACCCCTAATTACGAGCCATTGACGTGAATCAGCCTTCTCTCCAAAAAAATCTGCCTCATACCTATAGGGGTTATCTGGTCAGAGTGTTTTGCTGAACCACTACAAACTCTTTGGGGGCTTTAAGACTGTTTAGGTAGCAGTAAACTAGGCAGTTGGTGCTAAAATTTGGTGCATAGGAAGAGAAAGCTTGTGGTGAACACATAGGATTGATCACTATGCCAACGAATATTCCAAGAGTACTGGAGAAGGGAATACCTCCTAAAGTTTGTTTTGAGAGTAAAATGACTTCACAGATGCAAGTCATAAGAACAAACACTTGTCTCAAAAAAACCCAAACAACCCCACCAACAAAAAAGGCTGACTATAGCCAGAATTAATTACTCCAACATACCTTTCTCAGAGATAATCAAGTACACAGATGCAAAAACATTGCTTTTAATTGGGGAAAGAGATTATTTGGGACTTGAAAATCCAAACCAGCAAGTTTTCTTGCTCTGTAGGAAGACTGCTTTATTAAGGGCGACTATACTGCTGGTAGTGATTAGGAAGCATTTTTGCCTATAGAGATGTCTTAGCCAGCAGAGTTTGAGGTGGGACTGTCTTTCATGCAGGACTTCCTCCTAGGTTGCATAAACCAAGGATCTTGGATGAGTGGCTCTTGTTACTGAAAGAACGGAAACCCTTTTCTTACCTGTGAATTGCTCATTGCTATAGTTAATATAGTAACAAAAACTCTACTTAAGGCTACTTTAGTTTGCTGCTGTGACTTCTTAAAGTGTTTTCCTTCAGAAAGAAAGAAAAATCAGATGGAAATCAAATCTTTCAGTATGTGAGCCTGCTGTGAAAAAGAGAAGTGAACAGATGACTTACGTCCTTTGATAGATTTGCAGAAAGTGCAGGAAAGTTGCTTTGACCTGAATCTCCCTTGCTGCATGCAGAGAGGGAGTTTTAACTCTAAAGATTTTGAAACAGGGTGGGGAGACCCGGATTTTCTAGATTTACTGAAATGGAAATGTTGTGGATGGACTGGATGAGGCCTTTGAATTGGGGTGGACTAGGTGACTCCTTGAAGTTCCGTCTAGCTCTGTTTTCTGTCATTTGGTGATGAGGAAGCAACTGTGCAGATTGTTGAAGCTACAAGTGATGCAACGAGGAAAGTGCATCTTTGGGAGAAAGAAGGTAACCTTCTTGTCAGTCAAGGCTTGCTGAGCTACCTCTGAAAACATGATTTTTTGAGTGCAGGGAAATGATGCTGATACAAACAACAGTATCCTCCTTCCAACCTCCAAGAAACTAGTGTTAAGTGTTTCTGATGTAATCTGTTGTAGTCATCTGTGAAGCAGTAACTATAGTGTTCAAGAACTAGTCTTGTTTTCCTTGCCAAAAATTCACCACAGGAACAGGCTGATGATTAACAATACCTCTGGTGGTGGAGGCTGTTTCTGAGACAGACATTGGTGCATGTAATAATCAGCTGGAGACAAGCTTAGCTTTAAATTCATGTTGGGTTTATATCTTTAATACCGATGCATAAGTACCAGATAGTGGAGTTCAAAGGAGAAAATAAACCAGTGCTGTCCTGTTGGTACAGAAGTACATACTTTAGCTATTTGGCAACACTTCCCAATGGTGCTAACTTTGAGAATAACTTCACTGTCCTATTTCACTGAAATTCTCAGATAACTGGCAGAAGTAACTGCTTATTTTGCCTTTATGAAGGTCTGGTACAGAAAAATGCACTTGGAATAAATACTGTTGTGTTGTGTTGGTTTTTTTTAAAAATGAAAATCCCAAATGATTCAAGTTATTTTGCTGAAGTAGTACATCAGTTCTCCTAGATACAAAGAGAACTTTTCAGTATTGTACAAGAGGGGTGGTGTAAAGAGCCTGAAATACTGGCAATGATATTACATAAAAGGAGATACAAGTTCACTTACTTTGTTGTCAGTGTTGCTTATGTTTAAGCTTTTTGTTTGTGTTTTGATATAAACTAGCATGTGTCTTTTTCCCTTTTAACCTATGTTGAAGTGACTGAATGTTAGATGCTTCAGCAGAGGAGGGCTTTCTAGTTAGGGCTTTAGCACAATCTTCAAAGGCTCTGGGGCTGGATATTGTGAGGGTGAATAATGTATCTTTAGATTTCTAATGTTGTAGATGTGTTTATTGAGGACTTGCAGTACTTCCAGTGGAATCTCTCCTGCCCTCTGTGACATATTTCCTTTCTTTCTGGTATAAATGCTTCTGTGACTTTGCAGTGAACTGGGGAGTGAGGAATTGATGTGGTTAAAACCTATATTTAAAGCATAAATCTACTTTTGTTTTGCCTTCACATGAATCAGGGAGAGAAATAGCAGGAGCAAATGAAAGGTAAAGCTGCTGCCTTTGGCAGCAGTGTTGGCCCACAGTAGCTCAGTGATGGTAAAAATATGGTGTAAGCACAAACTGAGTTTTTGATAGGTGCTGAGTATATACTACTGTATGATACCAAACATGGAATCAGAACGTACTTAAAAGGAAAAATTCACTTTAGTCTGACTTCACAGTGAAAGCTGTCGCTAATCCTTCTGCAGCTTTATTGTTTTGCACAGCAGAGATGTGCTTTCTCTTTTAGAGCTATGGTAACAACTGAACTGTAGCAAGTCATCTGTTCCAAGCTAAGTCTGTGAAATGGGATGGTTTGCATCTAAAAATGCAAGGTGTGTGATAGAACTCTTAAGCAGTAGGAGAGGAAAGCAAAGTGAAATTACTCTTTGTCAAGATAAAATAATACCTGTGGACTTGTTCAGTTTGGAGTCTTTTAGGAGGTAGGTTGTATAGATGTCAAGAAGTATTTAGATTTTATGATAGTTTGTATTTTCATAGCATTGTTAAAAAAAATCAGCTACTTGGCAACAGCTTCTGTGTCTGGTAGCTAGCAGATCTTCCCCTTAATTTTGAGGATGACTTCCCTGAGTTGAAGTGTAGCTTGTTGAGGTGCAGGTGAAGACTTTCAGAGCACTTGTCCTAAATAATAGAAGTTTTGTTTACTCTTTGCCACTGGTTAAGCCTGATTCCATTTAAAAAAGCAAAACAAAAAATCTGGTGTAACAAGCAGTCCCACTAATGGTTCAGAACTTGTTGATCATCTCTGAAGTAGTTGAGTAGGTTCTTACACGACTTGTAGAAAACAGAGACTTGCCACAGTGTTCGGACTGTGGGAGAGAGCGTGTGTGGTCTTGCTCTCCAGACAGCCATGAATTCACACAGAGGAGAGGCTTTCATTACATATCCCAACCATGGGAAAAGCTTAATTGGAGTTTGCATTTCATGATATACCAAAGTCCTGGACTGTTTGATGTAAATCTGTAGGAAACTGGCTTTGATAATTATGGTGCCTATAACCTCTGCCAGCACCACTCCCTTATTTGCAAGGAATAGTGCTATCAACAGAGATAATTATCCCATGAGGATTCATACTGGTTGTCCCAGTATTGCTATCGCTGGAGAAGCATTTGGAAAAAGTATAGGGCTGCTCTCACCACATCTATTAGTTTGATGTTTTGGAACATCTGGAGAGCTTCAGAAGTGCTCCATGGATCTGTATGTGAGCGGGATGGTCTCAGAATTGGTTGTTTGTGAAATTTTATTTCTTCTAGTTTGTTTTATTAATTTGAAACATTTGTTGTAGGCTTTTTTTGGTGGGATGAAAAGTTCCAGCTGCGAGTTGTCTTTGGTAGTGCTGGTCATCCTTTGAAGCTAATGGGCTGGTCCCTGAGAAACATTAACTTCTGGAGCTTCTGGAAGGATGCAGGGAGAAGTTTGTGGAGAGGGGTTGTTAGAGGATCCAACAAGGAGCTTCTGTTCTGTTTATGAAACTCCTGTTGCTTATGGGGAATCTTGGAGACTCCCAGTATTCAGTGACTGGGAATTTGTGGCTTTAGTCCTTGTCCTTTTTCCTGTGCAGTTCCATCCTGCTGCTGCCTGTGAGAGGCAGTTGTTGCTCCATCCAGGCACTTTTCAGTTGAATGAAGAATGAAAGAGAAAAATGAAGAATGGGAGAGTTTTGCTTGTCTTGCTGTAGCTTCCTGTGTCTGTGCTTAGAAAAGCTGACTCAGCAAGGTGTGGGTGGACACGCTTGAATTCTGCCTCCTGAATGCTGCAACTCACTGTGTCCTGTGGGACAGCTCAGTTTGGAAAGCCAGGGACTTGCCAAGAAGTGAACGAGGGTGTGCTGCCTCAAGAGCAATCTGAGTTGCACACAGAGACAGAGATGCTGGGTGGGTAATAGTAAAACTACCACTCAATTCCTCCTGCCTTTTTGTGTGGAAAAAATTCAGAAATTGACACAAGGAAGGCCTTCATGAAAACTTGCCAGTGCTAATCAAGATTAATATCTTTTTTATATCTTTTCTCTTTTAAGTTTTCAGAAGGTTTTTTAACCTTGAGTAGCTTCTTATTTTTTTTTCTCTTTTAAAAAAGATAATTAAATCCCACAGAGAACTGAAATGAAATCAAGTAGCCTTCCCCAGTTACAATTGATTGTATATATGAGAAAAAACAAACAAAATAACCCCACTAACTTGGCTTTAACTTTCAGTGGAACTACTTAAATTCAGTACTGCTTAACAGTTACACAAATAGAAAAAATTGTAATAACAGTATATAAAGCTAGTAATGATACTAGTTATACATTATTTCTGCAGGAGTTACTGCTTTTTCAGGTTCTCGCATAAAAATACTTGTAGAAAGAATGTTGTCTTCAGGCAAGTTAAAACTTGCTAGCATATTCATGGTAATAATGTCTTTGAAAGAAAGCATGTGTGTGTATCTAGGAAGATTTAAGCTGGAGAATCAAATCATTCCTATTTTAAGGGCTGGTATTTAAGTTGCCTGTGGATCATATTGATATATCTTTCTAGGAATTGGTCTCTTGTGACAAGGATCCACTCTGTTAACTGAGTGCTACTCTCCTCCTGTGTGGGCTTAATAACAAGTTTCCAAGATACGAGTAGGCCTGGCATGAAATAATAGTGATTTTCTCCTGCTATTTCTTTGCTGTGTTGGGGAATCTCTTAATATTCCTGCAAGATACAGTTGTCTTCCCTGTAAGAACGAGAGAACAAGTTCAATTGTAGCCCTGCTGAAAAGCTCTTATTATGTGTCTCTAGCATTGTGTATTAAATGTGTATTTAAAAAAAACTCTGGATTTAGGTTTGAGAGTACTTAATTTTGAGATTGTTTCCAACAGTGGAATCTGTTCTTGTTTGTGCCCACGAACATTCAGCAGTCCTGCAGTTTCCATCACTGGTATTTAGACAATGTGCATGTGAAGTCTGAAACTATTTTCCTGCCTGACACCAGGAGATCCTTGCCTGAAGTGAGCAGTAAAGCCTTCTGCAGGGCTCCAGAGCCTTAACACAGAGACCACTTGTTCTCATCCACTCCTCATTGGTTTGCAAGAGGATACAGGGCTCTTCAAGTACATTCTCTTGTTACACAAGCTACTTATTTACATACACAGAATGTAATGATAAGGAAAAAAAAAAATAAATTCTGGGTTACTGCATTGTTTTTCCTAGTCAGCAGTTGTCACAGAGCTGCTCTTGCAGCCTGAGCAGTGAGGGACTATTAGCCTTCTGCACGGCTACAAATGATGTTAATCTGCAGATCGTGTGGTGGGTGTAGAGCTTGAACTATTTCTAAGTGTATCTCTAAAGAGATAATGAGTTCTCCTTAACTTTTTTTAACCTTTTCTGATTTGCAGGCAGTTAGTAATTTTTCTTCTCTTCTCAGATTATTTTCCTGACTACGATGTTAGCTTTTAATCATAGAGACTGTAGGAGAGGGTTATATGGGATCAGGATAGACTAGACCTCACCAATAGTAGATTTGTAAGTGGAATAACATCTGTAGCTCTTCAGCCAAAACTCTGAAACCTCTGAGGATGGGGAATGCAAGAAGCTTCTATGCAGCAAAGCTCAGAGATCTTTGTAGACCAGCTGAGAGTTATGAAGAATGTTACAGGTGACAGTGTTGTGATGAGAAGCATCTGCTTCTCCTACATCTTCAGGGTGAAGTGGCAGTGGATTCAATGCTTATGCATTGCAAAGAAATTTCCACTTGATTCCTTCCCTGGGGAAGTAGCTATGTCCTCTTGAGGCTTAAGACTTCTTTGAATAATTAATCCTTTGGGTCTCTGTCCTCGGAGAGAGATGAAAGAACTGTCTAAGGCTACTGTGTTACACCTGATAGATGAAGTAATTAGCAGCCTTCAGATACATTCACATAAATTAAAAACACTTGCATCCTTTTTCCTCAATAGTAGATTAAAGACTGGATTTAAAAAAAAGGGGGAGGGGGGGAACCAAGTAAAAGACACTCTGATGTGAGTAGAGTCACATTCCCTTTCACTTTGTTTGACTTGCCCCTAAATTTGTGTTTATCCCAATGACCCCTGTTCTTCCTCTTGTCTTCTCCATTCCTGCATGAGATGTGGTGAACGGAATGGTAAGATAAAGGTATTTTAAAAACTCTCCACTTGTTGAAAATACAGAGAAGACTTTGTTCTCTCAAATTCCTTTAATTTTAGAGGTGAAGGAGTATTTCTGGGGCTGAGCAGCTCAATATTTCATTTGCTGATGACTGTTAATGATGAATAAAATTTCAACCATTGATAGGAAAAAATGTGAATGCTCATAATTCAGGAAACAATGTAACATGGCTGTGTTACTTTATTTGGCTTTTAACATGCATTTATTCGATGACATCAGTATAATTGGCTGCTCTCCCTTTCTGTATTCCACACTGGTGGTCTTTTATGTCCAACTTTCTTTGTTTCTTTCTAGGTATAATGGATCCCTCCCTAATGGTGACAGAGGACGCAGGAAAAGCAGATTTGCCCTTTATAAGCGACCTAAGGCAAACGGGGTTAAGCCCAGCACTGTTCACGTGATTTCTACTCCCCAAGCATCAAAGGTATGTGACAGTGGAAAATATCCTGCTTTTCTGATGATCCTGAGTGCAGAAGAACTCTTTAGATTACTGCTAATGTACCTTGCTGCCAGTTCATTCTGTGATAGTCGGATAGAACTGTTATGATGAATAGTCTCCAGTGGATTTCCTTTCTAGGCATATCTATCTTTAATTTTAATCCATTTACTTGTTTAAAACAGTCTTTAACCTCAGGTATAAGATAATCTGACCTTTATACCTCTGTTCAGACAGCTTACTTTGTCAGTGCTAATGGTTTTATGTGAGCCATAAAGTAGTCATGTGATGCAAATACAAGAAGTATTTTAATTTCTTTCTCACTGGAGTCTAGTAGTGATATGTCTTCTTCCTCTTAGGAAGATAACCCACATACAGGGTGTAGAAAACTTAGTGAGCCTTCTGAGCCTTTCTGTTGCTAATAATGATACTGTGCATGTTTTTACTTCAAGGCTAGTGTAGGTGAAAAAGGAAAAGTAGTAATGTAAAGATATTAGTATATAGAACTATCTGGGTTAAAGTTATTGTGGTGGAACATATTTCAAGCTGCACAACGTCATCTTGTCTATTTCCTCAAATCCTTTTTCCTAGAAGCTAAAAGTGACTAGTTTTGGCCAAAATGGAGGGGGAGTTTTGTGGTGACACTCACAAAAGTGGATGGTTTGTCAGAGGTGTACATCACTTATACCAAAACATGTACTGGGAGAGGGAGAGAACGTACACCATTCTCAGAACTGCATCTAACTCTTGTGTCCTCAACACAGGAAAGATAAATACCTGTGGGGGTGGGTCCAGAGGAGGGCCACAAAAATGATCCAAGGGCTGGAGCACCTCTCCAGAAAGTTGGAGTTGTTCAGCCTGGAGAAGAAAAGGCTGCAGGGAGACCTTATTGTAGCCTGTCAGTACTGAAAGGAGGCTTATGAGGAAGGTGGGGACAGACTTTTTAGCAGGGCCTGTAGTGGTAGGACAAGGGGTGGTGGTTTTACATGAAAAAGGTAGATTTAGACTAGATACAAGGAAGAAATGTTTTTAGTATGATAAAACAGTGGCCCAGATTGCCCAGAAAGATGGTAGATACCCCATCCCTGGAAACATTCAAGGTCAGGTTTATTGGGACTCTGAGCAACCTGGTGTAATTGAAGATGTCCCTGCTTACTGCAGGGGCTTGGACGAGATGTGACCTTTAAAGATCCCTTCCCACCCAAACCATTCTGTGATTCTGGAAGTTTGTTTCATAACTTAGATCAAGAGAAGAATATTATTTCATACATAGTATTGAATTATGTTTTCTTTTATAGTACATTCCATACACAGTATACACCTAAACTTATCACAATATATAATATTAGAGCTTTTTTAAAAGATTGTCTGCAGCCTGCCTAGTGATGATAAATATGTAGTCTTTTGGATTAAATGTTTCTATAAATATTTTTTCCGTGTTCTTATTTTTGAAATGAAAATATTTGAGTTAAATCTTCCTGATGAAACCAACCTTCAAAATAGAATGCCTGTAGTATGTGTTTGCATGTGGGTAACTCTTGTTGCTTAAAATGTAACAAATGAAAAAAATCTGTTTTACATAGATGGTGGAAATATACACATGTTCTCACTGGATAATCTTAAGCATTTGGACTGCAGATAGTATTTCAGCATTTGAGTTGCAAAATATTTGAACACCTGGCAGACACCACAAGGTATCTGGTTAATGTTCATCTGCGTGGTTATTGTAGTGCAGATAAAGTATGTGTGCTGTACAAATTAGTGCCCTTATAAAGATAGCACATGGTTTGAAACATTAAATCCTTGGAGGATTTGGATTCAGGTAGATCTGTCAGGTTAAATGTATTCTTTTGCACTTTCTCTGAACCCTTATAAAAGAGCATTTGTGTATTTATACTGTTGTCTGGGGCAAGGCTGGTGGATGTGTGCCAGAACAGTGATGCACTGGATTTCAGTGCTCTTTCGGGTGCACAGAAAGGACGTTTACATTTTAAGACTCTTTTTGTAAGCTTTTCTAACATCTTTAACACCAGTGTGTTTTACTAGGAGTGGCTTCTGCATACAACTTCTATAAATGATTCCAGAAACATAGGCTAATAGAGGAAAGAGCAAGCTGCTTTGTTCTTGGAAAATAGTGTGCAACTTGACCTCAAAAGTTTTGTCCTGCTCTCAGTCTAACTCTTAGTTAAAGAAGATAAAACAGTAAGAACTTGTGCTGCGCAGGGTATTAACAAGTTTCCTCCCTTTACATCCTTCCTTCTAACTTCTCAGGCACCAGTTCTGTTTTGCCTTGCTTGTCTGTCACTGTGCAGACTGACTCTTTGAATAGGAAGAAATGTGTTATTTTCAGAGCACTGATGCTTTTGGGGTGGTGGATTTAGTAGAGGTGGGTGAAGCACTGATCTCCATTTGACATGGATGCTTGAATAAAGTGCGTAGCTGGTTTTGTGCTAATTCTGTTAATGCAGCAGCTCAAGAACTGTGTAATTTTAAGTTCATGTGTCAGCCTGGAAACTGCAATAGATGGTAAGAGGGTGCTTGTTATGTTCCATTGTCCCTGCTATGCAGGTGTCAAGGACAGCTGGAGTAGCACTGGCTTCAGTAGTAAATTTAGCAGAGATAATTGCATATGAATCAGTGCCTTTTGTTTGTTTTTCCACTGGAGTGCTTGTTTTTTGCCACTCTGCCTTCTGGAGGTGCTGAAGAAAATTCAAATTGTGTGGCCTTCTGAGGTTATATGGGTATATTTGGGGGGAAAGCACTGTATGGGGTCACAAGTCTCAAGCTCTTTCAGAGTATTGATAAAATATGATGCACCTCTTCAACTTTATATGAGTGACTTTAGAACTTGTTTAATTAAACCTATGTTTAGACACAATTCTGGGAATTCTCTAGTGTCTCGTGTTTTACAGACTGAGACAATTTCCTAGCATTATCAAAATTGGCATTACTGTATCAAAGGAAGTTTTAAAATCTTACATTGTCTCTTGTTTATGTGTATATGTCTGTAGGGGGCAAGTGTGAGACTGTTAATTAAATGTGTATGAACCTTACTCAAGATTTTAATAATCCCTTTTGCTAGACTAGAGAGCTTTTCAAAATCGAGTCACAAGAGAGGCCATTCCTTGCATTGGGTCTGATGGTGAAGAGAAAGACTGTAAATAAATCAAGATCATATGATTTGTGAAAACCTTTCTCTGACTACCAAACTCTTAGTGGTAAGTTTGCTACTGGCTCATCATGGCATAGCTAGGATTGCTGATGTTTATTTTCAAGCTATTAGAGCTACTTACAAAAATAAAAAATTAGTTGTAATGTTCATTCTGCTTGAGTTTATTTTGGTTGAGTTGTTTTAACTGTTGTTTTCACACACAATAGTTACTGCTGTAAAACTCAAGTCTAGGTCTGCTGGTGTTTGAGAAGTTAACAAGGTTGTGCAGAAATTTTCCAGTAAGTGCAAACTTCAAGTCTGAGTGGGCTGTAAGTTTTCAGAATAATAACCTGGGAATGGTGGGGTGGTACACTCAAGTTTATTAGAGATTTTGGAGGGGATGTGTGAGGTTATTTTAAGGTTTTTTTTTTTGTATTTTGGGGGATTGTGGGGCATTTTATTGGTCTGGGGTATACATGTCTGATAGGAGAAGAGGCATCTAACATGAAAACCAGCTTGATATCTCTCTAGAATAATATTTGAGAGCAGTGTATCTCTCACAGATCTTAAGTACATGAATAATATGTCCTGTCTAGATAAAAATGTATGATCCCAATTTCTGTGAAGCAAAGATGTTCATCTTCTTGTACACATCCAGTCTGTTGGTTCAGTGAGCCATTAGGTTGACACTTCCCACACGCAAACACAGGTGGATCATCATTCCCATTTCCTCCTCTTCATAGGCATCACCAACTCCTTGTTGGGGAGAGTTCTATGTGAGGGAGATGCTGGCAGCTGACACAAGCTGTGAGGTTACTGGTGATCCTGCACAC
Organism: Chaetura pelagica; assembly: GCF_000747805.2. Taxonomy (NCBI): domain Eukaryota; kingdom Metazoa; phylum Chordata; class Aves; order Apodiformes; family Apodidae; genus Chaetura; species Chaetura pelagica. The sequence continues at coordinate 916,676 of NW_009952983.1, read as the reverse complement.
TCAAGTCATGTAATCCCCCCATGGTTACAGGTACATAGGCATTTAGATTTCTCTGTTGGTTTCAGATGCTTTGGAATTACTTCCATGGGTGTGAAGGTTAGAAAAATGAAGAAGGAGCTTCACATGCATTTGAGTTACTTGAAGTATGGCATTAGAAAGTGTGAATTTTTGGGATTAACTCTCCAGGATTCCACAGGATTACTCTGGAAGCATGAATAAATTCTATTGTAACAGCATTTATGGTATTGGAGTCCTTCCAAAGTATTGAGTCAGGAAGCAAGAGGATGTAACTAGCAAGCACTAGAAGTGCTTCTTTCTAACAACTGAATGTTGTGCTTTGATACCCAAGTGCTTGCATTCTTAATATGGACCTAATAGAAGTTTAAAAACATCCTTTGAATTGCTGCATAGAACAAAAATCCTGCCTTTGATACCTTTTTATGGTCATACAGCTTGGTATTTATTCTGTCTGCAGATCAAAGCCTTCTTTTGGTAACCTGTGGTAGATAAAGACAACCTATTTTCTCCCCTGTGAAATGACTATTTCAAGCTGACTGGGGAAGATCTTTCCAACTTCAAGTCCAGTTACCTGCCGAGTTGGCTTCTGCTTTGTGCTGTCACAACAGCAGCTTGTATAGTCACTGGCTGGGTTCCTGCAGCTCAAATCACGTTTCATGCTGTTGCTGGAGAAGAACAAAATGCAGCCATACGAGTAATTATTAGGTTGGGGAGAGAGCTGCAATTTGTGCTTTGAGTGATGAGAGAAAATGAGAAGTGTAGAATTCTTGTGATTTGTTATCTACTGTAGATACTGCATCTGCTTTGACATACTTTGTGAGTTTTGAGTAAAAAGACCAGACATCTTTTTGGCACTGACAGCTTTTTGGTGTTCATTCTGAATGAGGGAGCTGTAGAGCTCAGCTGTTGTCACAAGAGTACTGTGTCTGTCAGTGGCTTCTCTCTCCTATTGGGCTTATTTATGGTGTAAGCAGTTCATGGAGCACTGATTTGTTCTGAAGTAACTCAATCACATAGGTATCTTGAGAGTCCTGAGTTGTGCAGAGGCAGCTTTTTCTTGGTGCATCAGACTGAAGAATAGTTTCCCTCGTGTTGAGTGTCCTTTTCTTCTATTATCTGAACATGCCAAGGCCTTCTCCCTTTGCCCTTGAAAGTAGGAGGGAATGGTTAGAAGAAAATGGTTAGACCAGTTTCATTAGTAGGGCTTAATAAATGACAACTGTTACTTTGAAACTCTCCTTCCTGAGCTTTTGGGACCTATCAAGCAGAATGCATGTCAAAGGTTTTGGAAAATCACTTTACAGTGTTTTCTAACAAAAAGCAGATGTTTAGTGAAAGAAAGGGAATTAAAAATTGCTGAGGGACTGCAACAATTATTTTTTTATGACTTAACATTGTATTTTGTTTTCATGCTCTCCCTTCAGAGGGCAGACAAAAGATCAAAAAATGCTTTTCTTGTAAACTCTCTTTAAACTACATCTGCTGTAAATTAATATTTAAATCAGATTCTACTTGAATTTGGGTGCACTTAAAAAGCAGAGGAAGGTGCAGTGATCACCAGGGCTAGTGTTAAGAAATTGGGGGGTGTTGTGTTTCCCAATACAATTCCACTTCACTTCCCACAGGCAGCTAGGCTGTATAACCCACCACCACACAATATCTGTCAGTTTGCAACTTCATTACCCTGTGAGAAATAACTTGGGAGTTTAGTCTGGGTGGCAATGGAGAGAGAGCTGGGTAAAGTAGAGACTGCATCTCAGCTGAGTTTCAAACGCTGTGGTGTCAGGTCAGATGCTGCAAACCTTTGCTTTCCATCAGGGAGTGTCCTCAGTTATTCATGCCACTGGAAAAACTGCAAGTCAGATTTGTACCCCAGGAAGCAGAGCTGCCCATTTCACTGGGAAATGGCAGTTTCACTAGTTCAGCTTCATGTAGCACAGCTTGTTTAAAACTAGCTTGTTCCAATTTGACTATTTTCTGCATTCGTCCCCACCACTTCTCAGGATTTAGACTGGAAATTTTGGATCACCTACTGCAGTAATGAAGTTCTGTCTTGTTATGCGTTTATTCTGTTTTGGCCCTTAATTAACCAGAATGGATCTGGTTTTATAGTGCATGTCTTCTGAGAGCTGGTCTGGTCTGTGCTTCTTGAAAGTTGGGACAAAAAATGAAACTGGTTTCGGTTCAAATGAAGCTGCAATGACTGAGTGTAACGTTTCTGCCTGCCTGGTAGTACTGCCTTTTCAACTTGCTGTTGGGGATAACACTGTTGCAAGTTGGCATTATTAAATGAGAAGCTCCCTAGAATATTAAAAAGTTATTACAATCTGCTGTTGTTTTCCAGGTGTTTGGGTGGGCTGTGCTGATCCAGCCTCATGGCTACAGGGACTCATACAGAACTGTTAGAGAAGTCTGGGACTGTTAGCGTCTGTAGTACAGGAATTCCTAGCTACTGTTTTGGAAACATGCTTTATCACTTCTCTCATGGAGGGACTTTGCAGTCTGAAATGTGACCTTCATGTTAGCTTTGAACTGCGAAGCCCCTATAGAGAGAGAGAGTTGGATTCTAGGGTGTATAGAGTGTGGTTGTATAGCACAGAGACCCTATCCTTCACTGAGGCTTGTACCACATAACTGAAGACAGATGTTCTGGCACTATGAGGAGGAGTAAGGCAGAGTGCATCTTACTCTTGTGTTACCCTCTTTCAAAGAAACTGAAGGTTCTGAGAGTGTTTGTTGCTAATGATATGTATGTAGGTTGGTTCATGCTCCAAAGAAAGTGTGGTGGCAAGAGGAACATGCAGCTAATGATGTGTGTGCTTTTCCTGTTATCTCAAATGGTAATGTCCAAAGAAAATTGTCTTAAATGGATGGAATGTTGTGTTTTGGAAAAATTGGGTAGCATATACTCAGTCACAGCAGTATGGAACAGCTTTCCTGGAACAGAGGAGTTGGAACTGCATGAAACAGTAGATGAGACTTATGCTCTGAGGCTTTGTTGAGAAGGGCAATTATTTTGAAAACACAGAAAGCAATTCAAGCTTCATGGGCCAACAGTAACTTTTCAAAGAAACTAGCAGCTGCTATTCCTGTTTTACAAATTAGAAAATACTTATTTTCTAGAGTGCTTTGAGATTTTTGTTGATGGAAAGAATAAAATCTAAATATTTCTCTTTTGGGGAGTCTTGTATGACTCCATCTGTAAAATGAGTAATTTTGTCTGTTCACTAAGTGAAGTACTATTGGTCAACTGGCTTGTGAGGCTGCAAGATTCCTCTTTCCACTGTTTGTTTGTATGTCTCTTGTCTAAGGCATGTTTATGCTTTCTTTTAGATGCAGGACTACTTTGTTTTGGGTTCCTGCTGCTTTGCTCCTCCTACTCAATACCAAAGACCTCACAGATTTGGGGAGAAAACAGGGAGTGCTTTATCAGGATAATCTCTTTTGAAGGGATGGAGCCACAGCAAAGTGCTTCTGGTGATGCTCCATTTGCCCAGTGCTCCAAGCTCTTTAGCACTGCGTGGAGAAATTATTGTATGTTTGGCAGTCAAAAGTGCAATTCAGAATTCTTTAGCACTATGGGTTTGCTTCTACAAGATCATTATCTTTTTTTGATCATCTCATGAGATGTCTTTCCATGAAAACAAGCTCGTCTAGCCACTGGGTCTACAGCAGAGCTTGTACTTATGTGACCTCCATGCAGACTTGCATTGTGTACAGATTTGTCTTAAAATGCTACATATGTCTCTTGTCCATAGTCATTCTGCCAGTACTTCAGGAAGTTCTGGACTCTGCAGATGCTGGGTGTGAAATAATGCATATGGTAATACATACTTTGGCCTCCTAATTTCACTAACAACAGATGCGTATCACTTCCACTGGAGGAAGCTCATTAAAAGCCCAGCACTGCCAGTTTGTTTGGTCGTACAGTGCTCTTGTTTTCTTCCAGCTCCATATCAGTGTGAGCTCAGGGAGATCTCTCCTACACTGAGTTTATCACAGTCAGAGAATGATGGATGCTTTCTTCTCTGCTTTTCGATGTTGGCAAGCAAGGAGGAGCATCAGTCCCTGTCAAGCTAAAAAACCCCATGGATTTGGTGCACTGAAGTCAGATTCATATATTCCCTCTGGAACTTTCACTCCAGTGTCTACTGGCCTGGCATTTGACTGGTTGCACCTGAGAGCAGGACCACTGGCTTAACTGGTGATAAGTCTTGGTGTGGGATCATCCTGAAGTATTGTGTGCTCAGCATTGGATGTTAAAAACTACCTTTGTAGTACTTTGTAGGTATAAGACACTGAGACATACTTTCCTTTCTCCTTTGCCCTAACCCTGGGTAAAGAAAGGGAAAGCAAACATAGGTTTGAGATGTATTTATTTATTTTTCTTTCATGGCTTCCATGTGACCAAAGAAACTTTGGTTCCAGAGCCTGTTGTGTGCCTACCTGTAGCTGCACAGTTCTGTTTCTCCTCCCAGACTTCTTAAGTAATTGGAGGGATGGATTACAAAGCATTCCCAGTTTATGTCTTGGATAGCTCTTGTGCTTAAACCAGTCCTGTTCAGCTCCAGTGAGGGTTAATGCTTTCAAGCAGGGGAACCTGAAAAGAACATGAAACTTGTGGTATAAACCACGTTTTAGGCTTGCTCTACAGCACAGCAGTCTTCTGTTTTTATTGCTAGTTAATTTCAAATCTCAGTTATGTTTAACTGAAGAGATACTTTTATTTGTAGGGTCAGACTTCTGCCAGGAATCAAGACTTTGTGGGACCGTTTACATCCTGGATGATCAGGGTATTTCTGAACCTGGAGCAGCTTGCTTGTTCTCCAGCTCTTTGGGGAGTTCTCTACAGAAGCTGTTCTTTGGGTAGGGGTTACAGCCTGTGAGGATTAGAGCTTCTATTCCTTTCCCCAGGCAGTGCCCTTCTGAAGCAGCTGCTGTTCTTGAATCTTAATTTCAGCTGAATTAGATGACTGGCTGAAATACCTGGATGCTGTACTTGGAAAAAGCTGTCCTTCAGTCCTTGGCTGAAGTGTGGACTCCAGGAGACTTTTTCCCACAACTGGGTCTTCAGGTAGTTGTGCTTTGGAGTTCCTCACTGCATGGTGAACATAAGCTGATCACACAGATAACCAACCAACCTCTCTCTTTGAAGCCCTTCGTGGTATTTTGACATGCAGTCTCCTCCTGAGTCCAGAATTCCAGAAGAGGTAATTAAGGAGATCATGTGGTTGAGAGAAGGTGAGGGAGAGGCGAGTTTTTTGTACTTGAGGTTTTAGAGTGCTTAGTCAGAGTTCTTCAAGTATCAGTTCTCCTGTACTGCATGAATGCAAAAAAAAGTGTGTGAATGGTCAAAAAAAATCTTTGAAAATTAGGGGTTGATTTCTTAGGTTTGCATATTTGATGACACTGTCCTTAATGTATCTGAACCTGTTATTATTTGCAAAGCAGGTTTGGAGGAAATATTGAATAGGACAGTGACATCAAACCCACAAAAATTGGGAGGAGGACTGAAAGGCACTTTGGGGAGCTTTGTAGATGACTTTTTGACTGCTAATCTTCATATACTGATTATTTACTGTTATAAACTTCAACAATAGACTACTTGGTAAGAAACAGAGAAAATTTTTCTCCTCCTTGTTTTCTTATGCTAGCATTTGGTTTTCCACACCATTTTACCTCTGCTTCAGCCCACCAAAGAATCTTCCACTGCAGAAGGTCAGCAAATAAGGCAGTGCTTTGGTGGTCCAGGTGGGAGGCAGGCAGGAACAAAGCTGACCTCGCTTCAGCATGGGCAGCTGCTCTTACTTTGTTCCAAATGAAAAACTGGCCTTGGAAAGCTGGATTGCAAAACTTCTAATAGCTCAAAGTGTTCTTCCAAACTCATCCCTCCCCCTCAAAGCATTTTCAAATCTTAGTGTTTGGTGTTTTCTCACAAAAGTTGATTCAATTGCTACTTTAGCATAATAAACTGGAAGTAAAAAAAATAAATATTGCAATTTTGTGCAAGAGACAGCCCATGTTATATGTGTTAAGATACCATTTTAATAGATAACTCTTTCAATCTTGATTGTTACTGAGAAGGTCCAACTCTTGTTTCCTTGGTTAAAAATATCTTGTTTATTTAATATTGTATCTTTGTATTATAATAGTAGATACTGCTGGAATTAAGAGTATTACTGTGTCATTATGTGATGCATATAAAAAACAGGAGTCTTCCTGCAGAACTTTTTTTTTCCGGAAATAAAAGAAAACAATTTAATGAAGGAAAGAACTTGCCTGTATGTTAAGTTCTTTGGATGTGTGAATTTACCCAAGGTCTCAAGAAGACTGTGAAAAGATGAAGTTATTGAGCTTAAGTTGGCCCATTCATTACTTGTCCATAAGTGTTTTTGACAAATCCCTGTGTAATGTACACATTTAGATAATGCAGTATATGATTTACAGATATTTTTCTAAACTGTTTTTTTTTTGCTTTTGCCATGGAAATGTTTTAGGGATTGGGAAAAAAGAAAGTATTCCAATAATTATTTAAAAAATACTAAAAATTTTTGAGAGAGAATCTGTAGTTTTAGATCAGTGGATATAAAACTTTATACAGTAAAATTTGAGTACAGAGTTGATAGGTCTAAAGAGGACTTTGTTTTTTCTATACCTTTGTTCCAATATTTTATGCTGGGCAACAACAATTTCTTTACAATCCATTATTAAAGCCTTTTGGCAGAATGCTTTTCTTCCTGTTTGCTGTGGGATTTAATTCTAGGCTTTCAAGTTCAGAAGGCTTTTTCCTGGGGAGTGGATATGAGGAACATTCCCAAATCCAGACATACCAGCCTGTGCCATGTCAACATCCAATTTCTTTCTAATCCTTAGTTGCTCTAGGGTTATTCTCCTTGTATATAGGTATCTGCATACTTTCTGCTAAGGTGAAAAAGTAGAGCCCTGGTTTTGTTCTGTGACTGTATTAGTAAATGCTCAGGAATTCTGTGTAGAAAATGCTCTGGTTAAACTTTAGCCCTAATGCTAAACAAAAATACATACATGCATACCAAATACAGAGGACAAGAGGGAGCACCATCACAGCATGGCAGTTTAAATGTACTGAGTTTTTCAGACTGAAGTAGTAATTTGTTTTACTTGGTGGCAGTGAAGGTAATCACATTTAGACTCAAAAGCACTAAACCACTTTGAAACGGGAGTGCAGAGACACCCTCCTAGGTGAGAGAGGCTTGGATGGCTTCAAACAAATGTCTGCAAAGAAGGTTTTGGAATGTAACAAGCAGTACCTCTGCCTCAGGTAGAATTTCGGGCTATGTAAATTCTGAGATGATAGTTCTGCCTCAACAAGCAAACATGCAGCTTTCAGGAAGCAGTAATCCTTCCTTTTCCACTGTTTGCCACATAACGCTTCGCTGCTGTGTTGATGGCAGAGTATTAATGCGAATTAGATGATCCCTGGTACGCAGATAGTCTTGCTCCCAGCTGTAAGTGTAACAGCTCTGCCTAGAATTGCTGTGAATAAGCTACTTTGCACTAGATAAAACCAAAATGGCACAACAGTGCTCCAAGGCAGATGCAGTGGAGCTAGTCCATCACTTTGGCAGCCTTGCTGCTTCAGCAGCTCTTAGCTATGGAGGTTGTGGAGGGGAGTGTTGGGGACATTAAGGCTGAGCTTGAGTCTGACACCTGTGTTCACACTTCCTGTGTGTGTGAAGATGCTGAAGCCTTGTCTGCGTGGTTTGTCTGTGGAGTTCAGGAGGTGGCTTAGCCGAGCAGCACATGCTTGTTTCACAGCAAACTGTTTTGCTCAAGGGTCCATTGACTCAGTAGCAGCTTGAGCATCTGATGTTGTACAGCAGGTCATACCAATTTGGGTGTCTCAATTGAAGATTTAACTCCAGCTGAAGATGTCTCCAGAACTCTAGCAAATATGGGTGTAGTAGATATTTGACACTTTGGAAGCCTCTTGCGATGTTGTCCTTCAGTAATTTTTCTGCCAAACATTCAAGTAGTGTCTGCAGAATAATTTTTCCTGTACTTCTGCCAAGATTCAGATACTCTTTGTTTTGCAGTCAAGGAAGTTTTCAAGGAAATGTCATGCTCAGAATTGTTTGTTAATTGTGCATAGTCCTGCTCATATTTAGTGCTGGCTTTCTTTGCCCTGAATGCTCTGCCTTAAAGGCAGTGCTTTCACTTGCCAACTTGTGAATTGCATTGTTAGTACAAGTAAAGTTCATAAATCACAAGAACCTTGTTTCTGTCTAATCAGCCTGTTTAGTGTTCCAGGATTGTCTCAGTCTTGTGTTTCTCAGGCTTGATTAACAGGAAGGAGAGAACCCTTCTTACAGGTACATAGTGTATCTTCTGTGTTATTTATATAACTGTTCCCATTGCCATAGAATCACAGAATGGTTTGAGTTGGAAGGGACCTCAAAGATCATCCAGTTCCAACCCCCTGCCATAGGCAGGGACACCGCCCACTAGATCAGGCTGCTCAGAGCCCATCCAACCTGGCCTTGAACACTTCCAGGGATGGGGCAGCCACAGCTTCTCTGGACAACCTGTTCCAGTGTCTCGCCACCCTCACACTAAAGAACTTCCTCTTAATATCCAACCTAGATCTTCCCTCTTCCAGTTTTAATCCATTCCCCCTTCTCTCCCTACAAGCCCTTGAAAAATGTCTCTCCTCAAATTTCTTGTAGCCCCTTCAAGTACTGGGAGGCTGCTATAATGTCCTCCTGGAACCTCCTCTTCTCCAGTCTGAACAACCCCAACTCTCTCAGCCTGTCTTTGTAGGAGAGGGGCTCCAGCCCTCGGATCATCTTCATGGTCTTTTTCTGGGCTTTCTCCAGGAGCTCCATGTCCTTCTCATGTTAGGGGCTCCAGAACTGGACACAGTTCTCCAGGTGGGGTCTCAAGAGTAAGTAAAGGGGGACAACTACCTCCTTGGCCCTGCTGGCCACACTGCTTTTGATGCAGCCCAGGATATAGTTTCTGGGGTTCAAGAGCATGGTGCTGGCTGATGTTGAGCTTCTTGTCCACCATTTCCCCCAAGTCCTGCTCCTCTGGGCTGTCTTTGACTTGAAGGACAAAGAAAATTTTAAGTGGTTTTTTTTTTTTAAATGGAAAACCTCATTAGAATATTAAAGAGTTGCAGTTTCATTTCAACGACTGACCAAAGATTTCATATTAATTTGATGTGATGGTTGTGGGTTTTTTTGCTTATGTATTGGTCTAGGTACCACACTCTCATTATTAAGATAGATGATTTAAAGGGAACTTATGTTGGGAGGCAGGAGGGGCATGCAAATTACAATTGCAATCTTTTTTTCATGAAGCACATCAGATACCTTTAAATCTGTTTATTTGGTGTCTTCTGAGTCTTGCCAGTATGATGTTTGAAGGCTGTTTTCAGGCAGACTGGTGGAAGACTTGGAGGGGAATAAGATACACCTTGGATGGAATTTGCTGGCATAACTTTGTCAGCAGCAGACAATTGCATGTGGAACAGAAAGGCCAAAAATGTACTAAATGTCTTGGCATTGTCAGTACAGTATTCATCTAATTTATGATTATGCCTTGCTGTAGTAATTCTATGTAATAGTTTGTTACACTGAGTGTATGTTTTCCTTCTCATTGAGGGGAAAACACCTTGTCTTTAAAATAGGCATTGTGGTTATATTAAAGTGCTTTTGGCAGAAACTAAGACTGATACCTTTCTGGGGCAGGTTGTCTTAAGTATGTATTTGGGTTGGTTGTACGTGTAAGCAGAGCGAGACTTGCTCTCTGATGTGGTGCTTTTGAGTGCACTGCTGCAAAGTTGCTAGGTTGGGAGTAGGGGACTAACATTGCCAAAATTTTGAATCATTAAAAAGGGGGTTGAGGGTTGCATTAAACTCTCAAATAACTGACATACAGGATTGGGCTGTGACATAGTTTTGGAAGAATATATTCTAATGACCTTTTATGAGAAGATGACATGTATATGGAAATAAGCTGATAAATAAGCTTGTTGTTGGTCTTCTTTCCCTTATGGATCATCTCCTGTGCATCTTATGAAAACAGGTATAATAGCTGAAAGAAATGGAACTTTAACCCATCCTTTCAAACCAATTCATTAAATCAAAACCCTTTTGTGTTTATTCTCCTTCCTAGCACACCTCCCCTCTCCCATCCCTTCCAGTTGCCCATCCTGTGCTACTCCTCTACTCAGTGCTCCTTTGTCACTGGGAACTTAAGGACACCAGGAGCCAGAGGCTGTGGTTGTTTCTTTTTCTTTTTTCTAGCTGGTCTGTGATGTGTATCAGTGAGATGGCTTTGAGATTTTTAGAAAAACATGGCTGAACATTTTCATTTTGGAAAGAAAAATGTTAAAATTGTACTCATGGGGGTTTTTTAAGAGAATTTTCCTTCTTGTTTTGCATTTAATATATAAAACATATATGCACTGTGCTCAGCACTCACTACTGTTGTAGTGCCTTGTTCCTACTGGAATACATCAAGTAAAAATAGTCCAGGATGCTCAGGAATTGTAAGTCAGTGTCCCAGTTTTTGTTTGTACCACTAACACTTTGACCATGTTGATCCCTTCCTCCTTGTGGGTAGCATTTGATTAAGTTTTTGCTCTTCAGCTTGTTTTTGCCATGCGAAGTTTCCTTCCTTGTTTCTGAACACAAATGATGGCAGTGTAGCAACTTAAAGGGAGGGGATGTGTTGACAGAATATTCACATGTAACGTTAGGTCTGGAAAGAAATTTTAATAACCTAAAATGTAGAACTACAAATTTTCTTAATTGGTTTCAATGCCCGTGTTCATGAAAGTAATTCAGAACACTGCTGGTTCTGGCTTAAATCCTAAAATCTTCATTGAATCTTAGTTTGGAATCTTCATGAATAAATAAGTCTTAACTTTGTAAAGCAGGAAGATGTAGGGTTTTATTGCATTGCTGTTTGTGAACAGTTCATGTTTCTGTGAAGGGGAATCTTGGAGCAATATACATGCTTCTATAATTAGAATATTAGTTACACTAGATTATCTCTTCGTTTTACTATTTTGTACTGAAAACTAATACTTTACATGCTTTGCTAAGTGAGATGCACAGAGGCAAGCATTAAAAATGATATGTTATGGTTGACTTCAAACTCTTCTGCTGCTTTTATATCTTCCTTTATACTGAGGCTCTGCAACTGAAGGGAAAAATGTAGAGTACATACTGTTTTTTCACAGCTGTTGTTTCCTCAAAACTATGGTTTTGTTTGGAAGCTGGTCTGAGCAGAAATTGTCAGGCATCTACCTGTATGTCTAGCAGCAGGACACTGATTTGTGATCTCCTAGTGTTACAAATAAAATGAGTCTTCCCAGATTTGGACAGAATTTCAGCTTGTTTTTCCTGTGTTGTTTGCACTGGAGAAGCTTCATAGTAACAACTCAGCTTTTTTCCATCCCGGAGGAATGTCTTTTGTTCTTCCAACTTAAGTGCATTGTTCTTTTATGACTGCTTTTTCCATAAGTGCTGTGTGGGGTTTTTGTTTGTTTTTAACTAAAACAAAAAACACCCCAATAAATCTTGCATTAATTTGTGAAATTACATTTGAACTTCCTAACAGAAGTTACTCAGGTTGATGTGCAGGGATGCAAAGCTGCTATTATCTCTGTTTGTTCTCCCGTGGGGCTTCATTAAAATGGCTCCTCATTAGCAGCTTCTCTTCCCCAGCAAAGTGAACGTTGAGATTCAGCAGACACAAGAATTATTTTTGTGTGTGTAATATTTCCTACCTGCAGAAGGACCGTTTAGCTCCCTCCCCAGCCCCCGTTTTTTTTTTTTTTTTGCTGTTCTTGTAGCAACAGAAGAATCTGAGAGTTCTGACAGACTTTCAAGTATTTAAACCTACTTGTTTGATAGCAACATAGCAAAAGTATCAACTGCTCTGCTGCATCAGCTCATTCACTGCTACCAGCTGAAGACAGGGACAGCTGCATCTCTGAAATGGCTTTAAATTGGTGTATTTCTAATATTGCTTAATATGATTTGACAGGCACTTAATACCTGAACTCTTAAAACTTTATGCTGTAGCAACACTTTCATGATGGGGTAACATATATTTAAGCAGGCTTTCCTGAAGTTTTACATTTGATAACCAAACCCCAAGGGGCAAGTATATAATACTTCAGACCTTCCAGACTGTTATTTTTTCACTGTAGTGCAACTGTCCTCTTCAGGTAGTACTTTGTTCTTTCAGAACACTTAAACCTTCTTCTATGTGACTATTTTAGCTCTTGAATCAAACTGTGATCCTCAGCACAAGACTGTGATAAAGATTCATTGGGTTATGGACACAAAAGCTGTCTGTATAATAATGTGTCAGTTGGGCAAGGAGTATTTCAGGACCCTTTAAATGATTAAACTCCATATAATTAATAATATATATTTTTTTTCCAACTGAATGCTCTTTTTTTGGTTATGTGTTTTAGTGAGGCTTAGTTCTGTTTCCTTAGAGTGTCTTTGCCAGCCTTGAAGTGTTAAGTGCAAGTAAGGGGAAATCAATAGTTTATACATGCATTTGTAGTTCCTTGTTAAGGCAGTGTCTGTGATCTTTTGGGGAAAAAAAAGCTGTGGAAGTAGCTATCTGCAATTCGGTGCTCTCTATGCCTGGAAAATGAATGTTAGCTATTGTTCAATATTTATTTTTAGAAATAAAGGTGATATGGGCTACTCTATCCAATATATTTTTCTTAAAAGAGTGCATGTCAATATATGGATTTGGCACCATGTGAATCCTGGCTTTCTCAGACTCTCTCAGCAAGGAGAAGGGAAAAAAAAAGTACTGTGTCCAGTGACAATTAAATGTTTGGATGTTGTGCATTATTTTGTTCCATTTTAACTGGAGCTAGGACTATATGAAGAATGACCTTAACTTTTTTTGCAAGTGGGATTCTCATCTGGGTTGAAGACAATTTAGAGCACCCAGGGGAACAGTCCATGCCAAGTTTGCTAAGCAGCAAAGATAAACTCATTCAGTAGCTTCTAGTCTGAAGAAATTCCTTGCTTGCCTAGATAATAATGCAAGGAATCTCTGTTAGCCATCACTTGAAGAGAAGCTTTCTCTGGCATTTCTGCAACTTGCTGAGGATTTGTGCAAATTAAATGCTGATCTAAGAAAGGATGCTTTCAGAAAGTGTATGGCCAAGAAGGAAGGGGGAATGTGGTGTTCTAATCTACTGGCCCTCCTGTTCATTGAGGAAGGGAGCTGGAGCACAGTGTGAATGCCACGATCTAGTTCCTCATCCATTTTAGTTAGATATGGCTCCTTACAGTCACTTTCCTATAGTTGAAGTATTGAGGCATTCTTGAAGTTCATCAGGAACATCAGAGCCTGGCTGTGTTTCTTTCCCAAAGGTAGGTATGGTAAGCCCTGTACAGCACCTTTGCACTGCCTTTTCATCCCAGCTCACACATATTTGTTTGTATTTGGGGAGGAAAGCAGAACAGTGTATGTCTGTTCACTGGAGCCCTGGGCTGTTGAGTACGTACTAGGACAAAAACCCCACTTTTAAATGGGTGTGTTTCCAAGAATCCCAAGTGGCCAAAGAGAGAGAGAGAGAAAGCAAGAGCACACACAGTCTTTGTAATTGATTGCTGGTATTAGAGCAGTGGGGGAATTCCTGAAGAGTTTTGATGGTCAGCTAAGAGTGTGAAAAGGTAAACTGGATTATTAGGGACCAGAGTTGAATTTCTTATAACTCCGTGTACAGGATGGGAATACTGTGCCAGTGAACACAATCCTGTGGATAATGGGCTTTTTTCAATCTTCTGATTTACACAGGGCCTCTGCATGCAAGCTTGTCTGATCAACTGTATCGGTACCATGTAGCATATAATTCTTAAATATTGTGGTTCAGCTGTCTGGTGACAGCAGTAACTGTTACTGTGGTGAATGTGAGGCAGCTTACTTATTTTTAAGTGAGAGGGATAAAGTAACTGCTAGTGTTCCACAGTATCACTGTGAATTGAGAATTGTGTACAAGAATGGCAGAACAGCTGGTTGATGATAGTGTGTTGTATTTTCCTTATCCTTCAAGATTTTTTTGTTTTAGTTAATGATAGTGTAGTATGAAAAGCCAAGAAGAGAGAGATGGGAAGGAACACTCTAAGGCATTATCTTACCTATTATCAGCTGGCTATTAATTAATTTAAATCCCAAGAAATTATTTGGGAAACTTCAATACCAGAGCTGATTACTAGCGGGATTCCAAAGAGATACGCAATTTACTGCATTAAATGCATCATATGAAAGAAAATTTTAAAAGAAGCAACAAACCCACGAACTACATTTGACAAAACTGGCAGCAGAGCCACTATCAGAAGGGTAAATAAGATCGAGGTGGCTGCACAGAGCTGCCTAGAGACTTGGCGATATGGACTTTTTAAAAAGGGCTGTTACTTGTAATCCAGCTATAACCAAAATACTAGCAGAGCTAAGTATTTGGAGGGTTTCAGAGTTCTGGAGGAATTGGATTGTGTAGAGCTTTCTACAATCAGGAAAAGGAGTATTAGGATTCTTGGCTTGGATGAAAGGGGAAAGTATGAGTAAGGGAATGGTAGCATCATGTAGCCTATGTTGATGAGGCTGCATAATGAAATTCTGTGTGCAGTTCTGCTGTCAGGTTTTCAGAAGGATTTTTGAAAAACGAGAGAGGATGGAAACAAGTTGCAAAAATTATTGGAAGGAGGGAGTAGAGAAACTCTGACTTGTATAGTACAGCATCAAATGGAAACTGGCAGCCTAAACTAGCTATTCTACAAGTTCCTCACCACAGCTACTCAAGAAATTGCCATTTCCATGGCAGAAAGTGGCTCACAAACTTGCTTTTGAACTGCAGCAATTGTAATTTGCTGCTGTGTGACAGCTGAAGCTCCTTGAAGAACAGTCTGTTTTGCTTCAGAAAGAATATTGAGTTCTGCTAGTGTGCATCCCACAGCCGTGAAAATACAGGACACTAAAAGGCAATTCTCTTCTAGCAGAAGAATCAATAATGACAGCTGGAAGCTGAAGCCAAACCAACTCTAATGGGAAGCTTTTTAGTAGACTAGTTAACTACTGGAGCAAGTGAGTTAGGCAAATGACTTTTAATATCTTTATGAAATCAAATTAGCATGGAGATTAAAAGACCTTAATGAAACAGTGTGCTTAAAAGCCAATATGGAAGGTATCTGGTATGGGGAAAATTGGAGCTGCTAAAGAAAAGCTAATTAAAATGTTTAAATTCTAAATTGGTTAAAGTGCTCTTCTGGATAAATGAATATTAAAGTGCACAAAGGTATTTGGCTATTCTGAAGAAAATGTTCACTATTTTCTTTAAAGTTGGGATGGGGGTTTAGGTAATTTGTGTCATGGTAGCTATTGTGTTGTCTTGAGAACTATGGAAAATGTTCCTGTGTGTTACAGTAGCCACTGTTTGCAATGTGTGAAACTGGATGTGGAAAGTAATGGATCTAGTAAAATCAAATTAGGGCTGTTTGTGAGTAAATGCCAAAATTGTGGCTCCAGGGGTGGGTTTCTTTTAGGTGTAGAAAATGATACTGCTTAGATAGAGTACTATCTGTATATAAAATGTGAAACCTGGGAAGCATTAGTCTTGGAAGATTAAAGGAAGATACCAGCTTTATTGCCCATCTGTGATTTGTAGTTTAGGTTCTGTCTGCAGAGGCATCATATTGCAGGGAAGGAGGTAAAAGCCTGAGCCTTCGTGGATGTAAAGAAACCCGCTCAGTTCCCAAGGCTTTTTGTTTCTGGTGCGTCGTTAGATAAAGCAGTTGATGGCCATCTTTAACAGAGCAGAGATTTAAGAGAGTATTTGCTACTCTTAGAGAGGCTCAGTAATAAAATCAGATACCAAAAAATCCTCAAAGTGAAGTTTGTATTTAATCTGCAGAATTATAATTTGGAGTGATGCTGTATGTGCTGTGAAGAACTGGTTTGTAATGGATTGTAAATTTTAGTTTATAGCTTCTGCCATCATATTAAATCCCTGTGTTATCCCCACTTCCTGACCTAACTTAACAGTCAGAGGGCGAACCTCTCAAGTGAAAATAATTTTAAATTAGCTGCTATGTACATAAACTAAAAGGCCAAAATTGAGGTACTTTGATAAAAGGTGCTCTAAATCACTTATTGTTATTATAGCCATTATGTATAGAAGTTGATACAGAAGGATAGATTAATGTAGTTGCAAAAAACCCTTTTAGTTGTAGAATATTTTCTGCTCATTGCCTCCCTCCCTCACTACACTTCCTGTTAATGAATGAATGCCATTATCCCAGAGATTAAATAAAGCATGGGAGAGTCAAGACAAGAATTAATGTTTTGATAGGACAAAGCATGCTGAGACAGTAATTTGTTTGAAGTTGTGTTGCAGGTGGGGAGTGCATTCAGTTACTGAGACAGAGACTAAACCCTTTCCTTATGTGTTCATAGAGGAATGGAATAGGGGTTCCTCTACAGTTTTCTGAGAGCAATTATTTTAATAAAGCTAACTATTTGTGTACAATCTGTACATAAAAAGAATTTTTGTGTTGATATTACACTCTCTGTGGTCTGTGTTTCTCCAACAATCCTATGTTGTTTAGTTGTTGATTCTAAGGTGAATCTGTACTAGCTTGTTGGGTGGTTGTTATGAAAGGTGATAAAATTTTATTGAGTTATAATTATATTAGGAGTAAATTTGTATACATTATTCAGTTATATTGACTTTGAATACATTATCTTTTTCTTTGGCTTTTGGTTTATTTTATCTGCTCTAAAAATATATATGGTCTTAATTATTTTTATCTGACATTTTACCTGGATTGCCATTTTCATCTGTTGTCATTAATTAGGCTTCCTGCTGGTTTTTATAGCTTTACAGTTCATACCTTGTGAAAGAATCAAGTGGTTTCAGTGCAGATTCCCACATTAACTATTCTGAAATTATTGGTTTTAGCTCAAGCGAGTGGAGGCTGATCAGTTTTTTTGATACTGCTATTTATATTACAAAACCCCCAAACCATTAGTGTTTTTTCTACTTTTGCCTGTGTTAGATAATCTGATAATTTATTTGTAGATTATGTTGGCTCTAAGGGGTCCCTATACCTGCTTTCTAACTCACCCATATGCTGTTGACTTAATTTGCCATTTCCACCTTCAGTGTCCTGAAGTTTCCTTTGGACACCATCCAGATATGTCACGAGTGTACTGGGATTTGACTAGCGTTTGACCCAAACCCGTGCTTTTAATTCTATACTATATATTCTATTCTATATGTATTTTTTCCAAGTCATGCAACAACAGTCATAAGGAATTTTGCCAAGTGAACATAAAGGACAAACAAGTCTGGAGGTGAAGGTGGGTGCAAAAGAAAGGGACAGTGCGACTGATTTAGTCAAGTCCGAGAATGGTTTTATGCTGCAGCTCTCTAGGAAGTGGGGATGGGGCTTTTTGGCAGAGGACTTGCAGAAGACAATTTTTTTTTTTTTCTTACCTGCAGCATAATTTTTATGCTGGAGTCACCAGAGCTCAAACTTTTCTGAATGGTTGTCTGTAATACACAGAAATTAGGATGGATTCATCATAGGTCAAATAAGCTTAAAAACCAGTGTAATGTGAATAGTCAACAGAATAAGCTTCAGACCTAGCTGATGGATGAAAGAGGTTGTCCTTTAAACTGCTTAGTTTGTCAAAAATGCATTAAATGGTGGGCATCAACTAGCTCAGCTCAGTTCCAGACAGGTTCGGGAACTGCTTAAGCTTTTCCATTGGCAACAGTTGTGGTCATGGGCTGCAAAGAGTGCCTGAGTAAGCAGTAATCTCTTCAGCTGTATGCAAAACGTGTAGGTGTCTGCACCAAGGCTCTTTGACTGGCGATCCCCACCTCGGTGCTGCCTGCCAGGGAAAACAGTGAATGTATCAGTAACAGTCAGAAGCATTAAACTTGGGCCAGAGTGTTCTGGCAGTTTGCAGAGCTGGAACTTGAACATAGTGCCCTGTCATACAGGGGAGACTTGCTGGTTCATCACCCTCTATCTGTGTTCATGCTGCAGTGGAAAAGAGGTTAAGAAATGAAACACTGGGGTGTTGGGTTTGTTGTTGTGTTTTTTTTTACCTACTTACCTTGTTACCTTTACCTACTTAAACTTGTAAAATTGTGTACGGTGACGTGGTTTCACTCTGAAACATGTAAAGCATTGCCATTAAAACTCTCCAACATACATGTAAATTTATGAATTCTTAAATGTAAGTAATAATCTTGAAGTCATCATCTTTGTTTTGGGCAGCCCTAAACTGAGTGTTAAACAGTCACAAGACTGAGGCTGGAAGCTCTTCCAGGAGAACAGTTCAATGCAGCAAAGATTTTCCAACTTGTTAAAAGCTGGTTTAAACAACTGATGTAAGAAATCAAGTAGTTTAAAACACCAAATTAAAACATAATTTAAATCAATTAATACTGGTACACATAATTAATTTTTATGCAAAGAACTGGTACCCAGGCATGTTGGGGCGGGGGGAGATACTTGAAGTGCTTCGTGCTGTATGTAATTTGTAAGCCCTTCTATATTCTCCACAGAAATGTAGGCTGGTTTATCCTCAGAAGCACTTGTTATTCTATAGCTTAATTGAAACTGTGCCTTATTTATGCTTAGGGCATAAATTTCTCAGTCTTTGTTTCATTCAATATAACCCCCCAAATCCCACACATCACTGCGCACTACTCAGTTTTTCACAGCATCAGTGACATATCCCGAGATTTTGCTACTGCAGCTCTCATGCTATACCTTTTAAAAGAAAAGCAAGTCTTTCTGAGTACATGTGCATGTAACTTGGGCCTTATTACCAAAGGTATACGTGGAAAAAATGTGTTAATACGGCACAGAGTTCTGCCTTGCTTATTTCTAGGAGAGCTTGTATGTGTGTTTGGGGGAGGGAGGGAAACGGGTTATATCCGTGGTAAAACCTTGTTGTATGAAATGCATGGCTTTTGATGAGCCTTTCTCTTATCTCACGTTACATAGGAATATAAAGTTGCCTGTAAAGCTTGCTTTAAATTTTAATAAACTGCAGAAAAGATGAGTGGTGACTTCTGGATCTGAGGGCATCTAGCACAGCCTGCTAAAACCAAATTCCAGTATTATAAATTTTAAAACAAATCTTTGTGGCTTGAATTTTTAAGCTGGCACGATGGATTTAAATTTTAGGGACATACATTTTCCTTCCTCCCCTGCCTGAATCAATCTTACAGAAAAAGACAGAAGATTTGAATTTGAGAATACAATGAAAATAACAGGAACTGAGACCAACAGAGGCGACTAATCCTCTAATTACTTTCTCTGAACACTGGGAATTGTGTTGCAGAATATCCGTCAGTACAATCTCGAGTAAGCTTTGGAATGGAATAAATTTAGCTACAGAGAGAGGGTTTTTTGCTGCCAACTCAGAATCGTAATGGGCTGTGGTGGTCTTTATCTGATAGAAGTGAAACAGATGTGGCAACTCTGTTAAATGTGTCTTCGGGCTTGAATTTTCCTGGCTGCTAATTTTCCTGGGTGTTAATTGCTCAGTGCTCACCTTTGAAATGGTAAGTAAACCATGAGGTGGATAGACGACTGGGGGAGAACGGGCCGAGGAGGAGATACATTTACAGCAGCGACTGTTTATCTTGGACTGACCTGTAAAAGTTCTCTCTCACTCTGCTTCGATATCAAAGCTATTTAGTGGCAGACATGACCCGTATTTTGGCTTATGTGCTCTCAGACAGTTCTTTTGTACTTGCTTTACTCTGTGGTATATTGTTGGTATTGAATTTTTCCCCATCTGGTATTGCACACTGAAGTTAGTGAATAGACAAAGTTGCTTTCAGTTGAATCTCCCTGTTACTAGTATTGAATGTATTGTGTGATCATAACTTTTGGCTTGGACTGTACAATTTTTGGAGTCACAGTCGGGGACAAAACATTCTCCTAAATGAACCATGAATTTGGTTGTTAACACTTGTTAGAGTTCAGGTGGGTGACTGAGAATGGGATATGTACTTGTTGTTTGCAGTTTGTAAGATGGAGAGGCAGTACTGGTGACTGCATACTCACAGAGCCATTCCTTCTCTTGCATGAAGAGGTGATAGGTCTTTTTTTCCCTGGATAGTTTAACAAAAAAAAAAAAGCAAAAGGCAAAGTTGGCAAATCAGGATCAGGCTTCTTTTCAGTTCTGTATAGATTCACAGCCAGCACTGGAGGGGCTTACAGTCAGTTATATTTCAAAATGAACTTGGCAACTGCATGTATGGTGAAGAAAGTTCCTTGCTTCCCACTTGTTAACAAGTTGATTTTTCAACTCCTGTGCAGCAGCATAAATTAGGAGTGCATTTTGACTGCTGTTTAGTGTCTTATCCTGTTGACTAAAATCACTGTAGTAGCTCAGTTCAAACAAAGTGTGTGTATTTTCAATATACCAAGTTACATATAAGGAATGTGAGTAAGTTCTCAACTTTACACAGGAAGATGCTTGGTGGTATGTATAGATGGTCACTGGGAAGATTAGAAATACTTTTGTTTACAGTAGACTCATAGGTTTTAAAAAAACCCACAACAAAACTAGATAGTATCCCACATGCAAATTGTGTACTATTAACTTACATGTTGCTGCTTCTACCTGAATGTTATTGTCCTGAGACCCTGCTGGTTGGACTTTTGTTCACCCACATGGGAAACAGCCTGCAAATGAACCATTCTCTGCCTTCTGCCCCCAAAATGTCTTGCAGTGAGGATGCTGCCTCTGAAAGGGGGCTGACTTTGGTGTCCCCTGAGAGCTATTGCCAGTAATGTTTATCCAACTTGGTTCAAGTACCAGCTGAACTATTCTGCAGGATTTTTATTTATTTTTTGCTGGTACTGTCCAGGAAGGTAAATGCTACAAAGTCTAGTTAGTGTGTTGCAGTGACTTACTGCAGCTGCTGTAGGAATCTCAGGCCAATAGAATAGAATGATTTGGTTTGAATGTGTTCTATTAGGGCAACACTCCAGCAATAGTGTGAAGTCTAGAAAGCAGCTTCTGTCCCTTGTTGGGCTTTATAAGCTGTAACTGCTTTCTATAAGCACTAAATAGGTTTCTGGCATGAGGAGGTTCACTTTTTTCTTTTCCTCTTGAGAGATTTTCATGTAGCTGCCTAACAGGTCTGTTAAGGTAACTGTCTGGAGAGTCTTTGGCTGTCTTAATGTAAAATTGATTTGTGTCAGATTGAATTTATGGTTTCTGGAAGCTACAGAATGATATGCAGCTTCTCATCTTATTATTATGTGCTTTCCTCTGGCAGGCAGGCTTAGATTGGTGCTCATGGGTGCTTTGATTCACAGAAGCATTCACTGCTGATGCACCAAGTGTACAAATCTTTCAGCCGGTGTGTTGACAGAAGCCCTTGAGGGGACTTTATCACTGTATTTTTTTGTCTATTTTTTAGTTAAGGGTTCTAATTTGTGGCTGTTTTGTGTGCTTGGCATATCCAAATACGTAAGTATAGCCAGGCATCTGCTGCTTTTGTTCTTGATGTATGTATATAAATTAATTGTAGACTGTTGGCGCCAGAGTGTTCAGCTATACTGTTGCATCCTTCTCTAATTACTGATGTTTTTGTGGGTGTATCAAGAGTTTTGGGGGATGTGCTCCAGCTGCAGTGGCAAAATCATGTTAACGCCTTCATGTTTAAATGTATAGGCTCGTAGTCTTTCAGAAGAAATCCTACGCTTAGTGAACTAATGTCAGGAGGTTTTGAGGTCAGCAATTTTGCTTTCAAAAGGTCACACATCAGGAGAAGATCTTACTGGTATTCAGTACATGATCTTAGTACTGTAAGCATCATATTCAACCCAGCTCTTGGTGTTGTATGCTTTTTTCCAGTCAACCATTCAGTCTCTTCCCTGATGTGTCTGTAACGGAACTGTTTTCCTGTGGAAAGTCTCATTTAGTGAATAGCTAGTCTCTTCAGCTTCTCTTGCTTTTAAACAAGGTTTGTTGGGCTTCTTTACTGTGGAGATGAAGAGAACCAGCTCTATTATATGAAGGTAGCAAGCCTCAGTACTGCCAAAGTCCTAGCAGCATGACCAGGAACAGTAGCTCTCAGTAGAGCTCAGCTGCTTCTCTCCTACCTTCTTCCCTGTTTGTTGCAGATAGGGGACCCCGAATGCTTAGTGTATGTTTATTGTAAGGGGACTTGTTTCAAAGTAGTATATTGGCAGGAATATACTACTTTTTGGTCCTCTTCTGGACTGTTTTACTTCCTTTTCCCAAATGGCTGTAAAATTCTCTGTGAAACCACTTTGCAAATTGATGTCTGTATGCTGCTTTTTTTAGGTAGTGATATGACTGCATGGTGGGTTGAAGCTGAAAAAGGAACAGATGTGTCTTCCAGAAAGTATCTTAATCATTCAGTTGTAATCTGTATTGACAGGTACATGGAAATATAACCTGTAAGACAGTGGGTGGATCTCTCTCTATGCTGTAGAGATAATGAAAAGGTAATACCTCAGCATGAATGAGAAGTAGTAGTAGGACAACTTTTTTTAACATATTAATAAATTATTGTTGGCTACCAATATATGAACTGCAAAATTTAGAGAATACTGCCAGTCTTAAACAATTGTTAAAAAACCATGTTATGTTGCATATCAAATAGATGAAACCCAGTACAGGACAGTGATGAACTTGTCTCGTGGGTTTCCAAAACAAGTGAAATGTGTCCTCAACACAGAACTACTACAACATGCAACTCCGGAGCGGTCGCAATAGAAAGTGTAGCAGCAACGTGCAGACAGTAATTTGCCCAGGGGAGCATTCTGGAGTTTGGGGGTCAATGATTTATGCTGTCGGTAGTTGATGTATATGCCACTGCTGCAGCTTTGTGTTATGCCTCTGAGCTCTCTCTGGTTCTAGTCTGCTTGAGGGAGGAACCTTAGCAAGCTGACTAAAGGAGGAGAACGACAGTCCTTTTCAAAGATGGATGAAAGATCTCTTGCAATATAATGTAAGTGAACACAGGTGGAAGAAAAATGAAAGGGAAAAGAAGGGATTTAATGGTTAGAAAACTAGAAGGTGAGGTTGAGAGGAAAATTACTTTTGTCTTGGTTAGGTAAAGTGTTGATTCACATCCACCAAAAGTTTGTGATTTACAAAACAACTCCTGAGCCACTGTATCATATATCTGTGCTTGGTGGTATAAACTGGCACCTGTTTTGAGCTGCTTTTAATACTTTGAATTAAGTGGAACAACCTGCATTGCTTTACCAGATCTGGTCAGGAGTTCTAGGTAAGAGATGAGACTTGGGTCTAGTAAGTGGCTGCAACAATGATGGTTTTGGCCACTTAACTTTAATCTGTGCAATTTAGTCAACGCCCACTGTGCATTTTGAAGATGTGTTTTGAATACTTGCTTTTGTCTGAGGGGTGGTCTACTCTACATTATTCCCTGGAACAACAGCATGCAGGCAAGTGTCTGTCGACCCTGATCTAGCTTTACAGTAGCTTAAATAGCAATACTTTTAGATTGTTTCCTCCTTGCTTCTTGCAGTACCCTGAATGGAGAATTATGGGAATGGCATACATTGTTGTCCCTTCTGGAGAAAGGGTGGTGTGGACTGGATTGGCTGGCTGTCTAAAATTGCACTCAAACAGAAATTCAGCAAATGGAGAAAATCGTTTAACATCTGCCTGTTGAGCTGATAAATGGTAAATTGGTTGAGTAGTAGCACACTGCCTCACATGTGCACTTGTAGCAGATGGCTTTGACGTATGCAAGAGACAAATGTGTTGTCCCTTCTGCCCCCTCCCCCTCAAATCTCCAAGCTCAGCATGAAAGGGTAGGTAAGAACACACTTGTGAATGCTTTGAAAGCCATAAAAGCTTGAAGTGTAAATAAACTGGAGTACTTGCTGAAATTGTTTCTGCATAGGCACTGAGCTGGTGTACCAGGAATTTTGGGGGGGGTGATTTGCAGTCAGTGGGTTGAAGAGGAGTGGCCTACAGGTTACATGCATCAACTTGTTTATTGTGACTGAGATTGCAGGCAGTGTGCATAGTTTTAAACTGTTCCTTAAGATGTCAAGGATCTGTTATCCAATTACTCATTACACGTGCATTTTTAAATTTCCCCCAATCTGTGTGTTATTCCTTGGATCATTTAACAATCACTGAACAAAAAAGATCTGAAACCAATAAGGAATTTGTAATGGTTTTCCAGTTAAATGGTGTTTTTTACAAGGCAAGCATTGCTCTCTTCAGTTTACCATGTACTGAATAAAAAAAAATAAATAATTTGTCTGTAAGTAGTTGCAACATCAGTATATGCATTTAAAAATTTTGTCAGAAATGCTTATTAAGTGCTGTGTACAAAATGTAGTTAATTTCTTTATGTGGCATATTCTTTTACTTTACCTGCATTTGCTGACTCTGGGGCTTTTTTGACCGTTTCCTAACACTCACATAGTTGTCAACAGAATATTGACAGCTGAAATATTAGAGACAGACAGGTCCTAGCATTGGTATTCAAAAAATGTTGCTGCAGTTGTAATGTTGACACTTCTTTATAAGAAAAGGAAGGAAGAAGATTGAAGGATGGGCTTGTACAGAGCTGTGCAGGAAGCAGATGCAGACTTGTTCCACCACTGGGCCTGTGATTCTGGTTGGTACAGTTATTTCAGCCCCTCCTGTAGGCACATGAAGCCTGTTGGGTTTCCATGATAATGTCTCTTACTTCCTTTGCAAAAAAGCTAGAGGAAAATTGTGTGTAAGAGCAGTATCAATAGCCAGAGGTCAGTGTGAATTTGCGGTGTTACTGAAACCTAGTGTTGTAGAAGTAATTTTGGTCAATTGCTGTTGGGTTTAAGTTGAGACAGAGTCAAATTGCAAACAGTCTTTAGTTCATGGTACGTGAACTGACGTTTGTTATAACCTGCTGGGAAACTTCCTAAGTGAACATTTCTGCTGTGGGCAAAATATCAGTGTGTCATGATCATGAGCTTTTGTTGTGTTTTCTTACAGTAACCTAGTGTCTGCTGGCTCTGGCAGTCGGTCTGTCCAAAAATCCAGTGGAAATGCGATGTGTTCTTTGCTTTAAAAAGATTTCTTCCTTGCTAGCTAAAGCTTCCTTTTTCTCTTAACTTGCAAGATCTTTTGTCTGACGTCCCGAGTGTTGCTTGTGTTCTCTTTATAAAAGAAATTGAAGGCCAGCAGCCAAGTAAGAAAGCATTTAACTCATGAAGGCACTTCTGTCATTAATTTTAAACACGTCAATGTGGTGTCGGTCAGCTTGACTACCAACAAAGAAAACTAAACTGTTCCCATAAATCATTTTATTGTCCTAATCCAACCTAATTAACTAAACTAAAACTCCTAATGGCACAGCCCTTCCTGTGAGACATCTGCTTCTTTTCTTCCTGGATTTTAGCCTTTGCTTCTGCTGTGGTGCAGAAGAGTTGGTAACCATAATAATGTAAAGTCCCTTTCATGATCTTTGGGTAGGCACAAGTGAACTGGGAGGTTTAAATTCCAAATGCAGAGTTTTTTTGATTTATTTGTTCAGTTTTTTTTCTTCTCTCAGAAGCATTGTTTGCAGACCAGAAGAAAAGTGGTAAAAATCTTCATTTCTAGAAGTGGGTTAGACCTGCTCCCTGCAAACTTTATAAGGAGCAGCCCAAAGGCTGTGATCATTTGGGGATCTGCTTCTCTAGTTCACTAACACACTTCTTACACAGAAGGTTTGACCTAATAGTGTTAAGTAGTCGTGCTGTGAGCTCCTGACCTGGTCTTGAACTCTTGGCCGGAAGATGACTAAGGGAAATGAGCAACTTTACCAGCGTGCAGGAGAGAGCTGCAGCACACCAGGAGATGCTCCTAGACAGGAGCAATGGGTAGGTGAGTCTCTGTAGTAGATAAAAATAGAATCTCTTACTAAAACAATTAGTATAATTGGGGGAGCAAGGGGAAGAGTACATGTGTACTTTGCAAGCCTTTCTTCAGGTTGAACCTTATGCCAGGATGTTTGCTGTACTCTTAAATCTGTGATTGGTCAAAACAATGGCATGCTGATTGCAGAAAGCAAACTTTAAGAAGATGCACTACTTCATCACTGTGTGCTAAACAGCTTTCAGAGCTCTCAGAGAACAGCCTGTAAATGAGTGCAGGGAAAGTGTGGGTTTTCTTCTTGCACATGGATTGATCCATCACAGTATAGTTAATGTCTTGAAAAAGAATTCCATCCTAGGTCAGGTCTTAGGGGTTTTTTGTATGCTCCTTCAGAAGGGGTGGTGTGCTGTTGGTTTCTGCCTTTCCAGTTGATAAGGGCATTTCTGGAGATGTGCTTGACATTAGCCTGTCATTGTACAACAGGAAACAGTTTTTCAGATGCACGGACTTTTCTGCTCTTTTCGAGGACAGTAGCCACTTACGCTCTCTCTGGATCAGAGAGAGGTGGCACTTGGGTGCAGTGGTATCACTCAGTGTGCTCCTGAGCAACACTCTGCAAATGTGGTGGTGTGCATTGCTGCTGGTTGGCTGGGCCTGTGTCCAGTCTGCTGGGGTTTTTGTTGGTTGTTTTTTGTTTTGTTGTTGTTTGGGTTTTTTTGGGTTGTGTTCTCTCCTTTTTCTGGATCTTTGCTGAAAAAGGAAAGTACTAAGAAAACCTTTTTCTCAAATGGAACCTTTGTATAGTCTTGTTTCCCTTATCTGCATGATTTTTTTGTATGTGGGATGAGGTGGTTCTGCTTTCTTCCTGAAATGGGGGTAAAACTGATAGCAGGGGGACTTTCCAGGTGGGCTGGGATGTTCCAGGGGCTGGCTGAGTTGCAGCGTTGCAAACAGTCTCTGTTTGATCTTTGTTCCTCTGAGACCTGACAGATTTGTAAGCTGTTGCCTTTAGCTGCTGCTTTGATTGTGAGTGCAGAGTGCTGGAATGAGGTTTTGCTCTCAAAATGGAGAGAAGGGAGCAAGAATGAAATGAGGAGGCAGGGCAAAAACTAAGGCCAAGTGTAATTGCAGCCAGCAGGAAGGACAGAACTGAAAACTTGGGCTATTAGGAAAGTTAAAAAAATACTTGCATGGACTGTGTTGGTGGGTGGGTGAGATAGTGGACCTTCTCAGATGCAGCTCCTTTCAGTCTCTGATAACATATGGCTGTTGTGATGACCCTAAATCATTGGAACACAGTGGGGGTAGCTGCTGGGTTTGCTTTGAGCAGTGGGGAGGAGAGAAGCCTTCCTGTTAAGATCAACTCCTCAGTATACAGGGACATTTGGAGCTGCCGTGCACTGTCCTCCAGCTCGAAAGCCCTATGAAGATGGATGGATCACTATGCAAACATGAGCTCTGTCTTGGGATGGTGCTGTGGAAGTCTATCCCTTCATGCCAAGTGGAACATGGCACTTCAGGTTTCCCATGTTGCTTTCATGTAGCATTTAGACTTTTTAAAACCCCTCAGCCCCAATGTGGACAGTGGTGTCCAGTGATAGGACAAGGGGCAGTGAGTGCAAATTGGAACATAAGAGGTTCCATGTAAACATCAGAAAAAACTTCTTTACTGTGAGAGTGTCAGCACTTGGAACAGGCTGCCCAGAGAGGTTGTGGAGTCTCCTTCACGGGAGATGTTCAAAACCTGCCTGGACACGTTCCTGTGTGATGTGCTCTGGGTGATCCTGCTCTGGCAGGGGGGTTGGACTTGGATGGTCTTTCAAGGTCCCTTCCAACCCCTAGAATTCTGTGATTCTGTAACATGGAGTCACCAGCAGTGGAATTATTCTGGAAAAATTTCTTACTGCTGTTATTTGTTCCCTCTAATCCTCCACAGAGTATCTGTCAGTCTCTGCTTTGCTATCTGTTTCCTCCAAAGGGAATTACTTGAATTCATATAAATCAAACTGTTGTGTAGACGGCTGAATTAATTCAGCCTGTATCTCTCCACTGGCATTTCTGCTGGACAAGAGATGGCATATGCTAGGGCCAGTCTGGAGCCACATGTTTCCAATTTGTTTGGCAGCCTCAGGCTACCTACATTAGAGAGATTTTTACAGCATTTGTTTCTTTTGGGAACTAATTTAGGTTGTGTGTTTTCTCCTGTGCTCAATTGCTGATTTTCAGTAAACTTTTAAAACCCTAAAAACTATGAGAAAAGCTGCTCCCAAATTGAGCTGATGTTGGCCCACAGACTCAAAAGTTTGATGGACTTTTGAGTACAAGCATTGAAAATAGGCACTATTGCTCTGGTGGACCTTGACAGCCTTGTGGTGGAGGTGAGGAGATACAGGTAACATTTAGTGCCCAGTTTTTGTTCATTTGTGCTGTATTCCTGCCTGGAAGATTAATGTGATGGTGTCCAGCCTGAAACTCAGAAATCACCTGCTAGAACTTGTGATGCTGCTGTTTTGTCCTTTGAGATTCTGGGCTTTCTTGTAACTTCAGTTACCACAGCAGTGCAACTATGTGACAGCATCATGGTGTTGTGTTGTTGGTTTGTTTTGTTGGTTTGTTGGTTTTTTTTTTTTGGGGGGGGGGGAATCCTACCAGCAGGAAAAAGAGTCTAGAAATGTGAATGCCAAAACCAGTAAAAAGGCAACCTCAGTATTTTGGTTGCTACAAACCAATTTTAAGGGAGTAGTGTGGTTCTACAGCTCCTCAGGTTGACAGAATCCTTCATTATTTTGTCTGTGGCTGCATTCCATTTAACAGTACTGCTTTGTTAAGATATTTACCTTTCATGTGTCATAGTTCATTGTGAATAGTTCATAGTTCTGTTTTATACAGTTCCTGAAATACGGTTAGTTTTCAACTTGGAACTGGCCAAATGTTTTGAGACCAGCAATTAAAATGCCTGTAAAATGTCTGAGTTGGAACAACTATTGGTGCTAAGCAAACTGTGAAAGCAGCCAAGATGAAACATTTCTCGTAATGTTTTTAGCTTTTTGAAAAATTAATACACAATTCCAGGAAATGAAATGAGGCATTTCACAGTGAAAATATCTGGGTTTAAAGAGTGGAGAAGAAAGAGAAGGGGAAATAATGTGAGGAATAAAAGTTGGGAAGGGCAACAAACACAGAAAAGACACACAGCCTGCTGTAGTGTATCTGAGGACATACTGACCCTGGTCAGCCTAACAGGAATGATTAACATGTCTGAGCTCTAATTCTGTAGGTTTAGGACATGACCTCACTAGGTAATTCTGAAAGTTCTTACCTTTCCCCCCCCTTTTTTTTTTTTCCATCGGACTATAAAACTTGCTGGTTTGGGTCTCACCAAAGTTTCCATTTGATCCAGTGTCTTACTAAGAGCATAACGTTAGGGGATGCATTCCTG